>NC_089506.1:207094882-207399882 GCF_036850995.1 Saccopteryx leptura | reverse complement strand
GACGAAAAGGCTATGCAGATAAATGAATTGTGATCTTGGGGTGGAACCTGGATCCAGGGAACACAAAACAGCCACAGAGATGTTTTGGGGACAAGTAAGGAAATTTGAACGTAGACCATATATTAGATAATAATATTATAGCAATGATAAATTTCCTGAGCATGAAATACCTTGTATCTCAGATAATTTGTACAGAGGTTATAGAGCAGAATGTCTTTGTTCTTTCTTGGAAGAAACCAGCTAAAGGATCTAAGAATGAAATTTCACAATGTCTGCAACTAACTCTCAAGTAATTCAGAAGATGGATGATAGGGATGATAGATTAGATAGATAGATAGATAGATAGATAGATAGATAGATAGATAGATAGATAGATAACAAATGTGGCAGAGTGTTGACAGTTGGTGGCTCTAAGGTTATGGGTGGATGTTGAGCTCGGCTTGCAACTTTTCTGTAGGTTTAGATTGTTTTTTAAGGAGGGGCAGAGAGATGAGAAGCATGAACTCATAGTTGTGACACTTTAGTTGTTCATTGATTGCTTCTCATATATGTCTTGACCGGGGGGTTCAAACTGAGCCATTGACCCCTTGCTCAAGCCAGGGACCTTGGGATCATGTCTGTGATCCCATGCTTAAGCCAGTGATCCTGCACTCAAGCTGGCAAGCCCGCATTCAAGCCAGATGAGCCTGTGCTCAAACCGGCAACCTTAGAGATTTGAACCTGGGATTTCAGTGTCCCAGGTCAATGCTCTATCTACTGTGGCACCACCGGTCAGGTGGTTTCAGTGTTTTGAATGCCCACTATGTGCTGGGTATTATGCCTAGTTTTGTACATAAAATGCCTCATTTAATCCTCAGAGCAGCCTGGGAACGAGGGCTCCATTATACCTATTTTCCAGTTAAATAAACAGAGATTTTAGCCCACATGAAAACCCACATTAATTCCACTGCCTAACTGTCCACCATTATTGTGAAATTACCAAGAAAGGGGGGAAGTCTTGGTCCTGAGCAGGTGGGCTGGATCCTCAGTCATCTTGGTCCCCCTCCCATCCCCCTTCCAAGGGGGTTGAAGGGAAAGGACTGTTGCCACAGTAACCATAGAACCTAGGCTACTTCAGTGGGACCCCGTGGGCAGAGTGTTCAGGTCCCAGAGTGCAGGACACTCCAGGATTTTTTATTTTTCTCTTGTTGATTTTTCTCTGAGTGTGACGTGGTGCTAGATGCTTGGAGTGCAGGGACACCTTGGTCTCTATTGAGTTATGCTGATGACCCTCGGCACAATGTGCAAAGATCTTTTTGTTCATTTGCTTGTTGTCTGTTTCTTCCACTGGAACACAGGGCAGAGGCTCTGCTCTCTGCTTCCAACACTGCCACCTGAGTCCCTGGGGTTGATTTAGTATTGTGTCTTCAGGTGGCAGGTCCTCAGGAAACAGCAGTGCCTGAGTACGATTCCATGGGTGGATGGATGGATGGATGGATGGATGGATTAATTAATTTCATAGGCTAAAGAGAGAGACGGGGATGTGAACAGGTTGTCAAATTACAGGCGAACTGGGAAAGAATATGTATATAAATTTATAGATATGTAAACATGACAAATCTTGACAGTTGAAGCTAGGTGGTAAGTTTAGTCAAGTTCATCCTGTATGTTTGAAAATGTTCATCAGAAAAATAGGTTTATGGAGAAATACAGATGAGTTGGTATCTAATTCTTAATTGAGAGTCAGGAAGGCTTCCTGGAGGAGGTGGCCAAAAGTGCACTATGAAAAAGTGAACAACAGTTAAAAGACTATGAACAGGAGGTGGGATCAGAAAAGGTCATTTCAATAGACATTACCACATAAGCGATGACCCGGAGGCAGGAAAGAGCAGAGCGTGTGCAGGTCAAGAGGACAGGAAGGACAGGTGGGGAGGGGTTGTTGCTGGGCTGTATGACAAGCCAAGCAGCTGGGATTTATTCCACCAATGGTGCCAGGGTATGTTCAAGCAAGAGAGTGACTGAGTCTGCTTTGTTACATGAAAAAACAAAATTATTTCAATTGAAAGCCTTCTCCTCTTCCTGCAACCCTTATATTTTCACCTGAAACATGGCAGGCTTTTTTGTACATGTTTCAGAGCCTGTCATTTTAGATATTTGCTTTTTTTTTTACTTAGCAAGTTTGTTTTCCCTTAAGAGGATAAAAAATGTCAGGAAATGGAGGCCACTTCTGAAAGGGGAATGCCTACTGATAAGAGTCGAAGAACCAGGGAGGTTTGAATGCCACCCACGGTAAATTTCATCACAATTTATTTACTCCGGATATTTGTCTCTGAGAGGACAAAACATTAAGAAAGCAGTTGATGTTTTGTAATTGATTGACGCGCAATAATCACGAGCATTCCATGGTCGGCCCTGCTCCCCAGGTTCATGTCCCAGCTTGTTCCTCGGTACCATATTTTGTCCTCTGGGCCCCACGCCTTTTGCTAAACAAGCTGAACAGGGCATAGTCAGCTGCACGGTTTAATGGCTTCAGCCATCTGCCCTCTGAATCCCATGGGAAAACCCTGCCAAGCACTCTCTAGTGGACAGGTTACATTTTATGTTTCAGGAAAAACAAGTAACCAGGTGGGGAGGTAGGGCCGAGCGTGAGGATCTTTGAAATCGACACACAAGTGCCATCCATCCGGAAGGCCTGACTGTTTGGCTAGGGGTCATGTGATTGACGGCCACTATGGCCACATCCAAAGCAAGAGTGAGACTGGTTGAGATGGTGTTTTTTGGAAGCAATGAATCAGATGGTTTTTCATTGCTATCTCTTCGGATCGGATCTCCCCGTTGCTGGCTCTCCTGCATCGAAATGTTTAAAGACTTGGCGAGCAGAATTAGGAAGCAAGCCTGACCAGGCAGTGGCGCAGTGGATAGAGCGTCGGACTGGGATGCGGAAGACCCAGGTTCAAGACCCCAAGGTCGCCAGCTTGAGCGTGGGCTCATCTGGTTTGAGCAAAAAATCACCAGCTTGGACCCAAGGTCGCTGGCTCAAACAAGGGGTTACTCAGTCTGCTGAAGGCCCACGGTCAAGGCACATATGAGAAAGCAATCAATGAACAACTAAGGCGTCGCAATGCGCAACAAAAAACTAATGATTGATGCTTCTCATCTCTCTGTTCCTGTCTGTCTGTCTCTGTCTATCCCTCACTCTGACTCTCTGGCTCTGTAAAAAAAAAAAAAAAAAGAATTAGGAAGCAAGAACAGATAGAAGAAGCAAGCTCTTTTTCACAGTTCAATGTTGAATACAAGCAAGCATCCTCTGGGACCCGGAGCTGTCCTAGGTACCATGGAGCTAGAAAGATTCCAGGTTTTCCACCCAAAGGACTTTACGTTTCATTGGGTAGACAGGGCTTCAGAAGACTACAGACAGTGACAGCTGTTGGTTTGAAGTTCTTTATTCCCAGAAAAGAGACATGTGCTGGTGTGAGTTGTCTGATGAGGTTTCTGGGTAAGGATCAAAGCCACCAAACTGGTAATGTCCCCAGATCTTGGTCTTCAAGCCCAGACATCCTTAGTTCTAACTTAGCTCCACTACCTCCAGCTTTGTCACCTGGTGCAAGTGACAAAACCTCTGAGCCCACCCCTTCACCTGAAAAATAGGAATAGAAGTATTTGCCTTCCAGGGTTAGGTCAGAGCGTGTGTTAAGCCTTGACCTAGGAGGCATTCATTTATTAAATCATAGTTGATCCCTACACATAGAAATGAAAGAGCCTTTGAATTTCTAAAAAGTGAAGATATTTCCAGGGGACTATAAGAATATTGTCGGGTAAACATGCTAACTCCGGTCACCAACACAGGGTTTCCAAGTCACCCGCCGTGCAGACCTGGAAGGAAATGAACGGTTGATTTGTTATATGCTGTGGATGTGCATACTTAGCAGTTCTTGGAGTTCTTAAAATGGTGATTTTCTCTGAACAGGAAATACATCTCTTCCAATCACATTGAACTTATTTGTTCTTTTGCTGTTGGCTCTCCACGGGGACGCAGGGTTCCGGAGAACAGAGCAGGACATGTCCTTGTTCAGCATGCTGTTTGGGTATTAGCACAGGTGCTCTGTATAAATTTGTGGAACTGAACCAACCAGTTATTTTTTTGGTTTGCTTTTTTTTTTTTTTTTTTTGTAAAAATATATTTTATGTCATTTAATTTTCTTAAAAAATTTTTTTTTATTAAATTTAATGCAGTGACATTGATAAATCAGGGTACATATGTTGAGAGAAAACACCTCCAGATTATTTTGACATTCGATTATGCTGTATACCCCTCACCCAAAGTCCAATTGTCTTTTGTCACCTTCTATCTGGTTTTCTTTGTGCCCCTCCCCTCCCCCCACCCCCCCTCTCTCCTTCCCGCCCCATCCCCCCTCCCCCCCCCACCCCCCACCCCCGTTACCATCACATTCTTTTTTTTTTCTTTTTTTTTTGGTATTTCTCTGAAGCTAGAAACGGGGAGAGACAGACAGACTCCCGCATGCGCCCGACCGGGATCCACCCGGCACGCCCACCAGGGGTGATGCTCTGCCCACCAGGGGGCGATGCTCTGCCCCTCCGGGGCGTCGCTCTGCCGACCAGAGCCACTCCAGCGCCTGGGGCAGAGGCCAAGGAGCCATCCCCAGCGCCCGGGCCATCTTTGCTCCAATGGAGCCTCGGCTGCGGGAGGGGAAGAGAGAGACAGAGAGGAAGGGGGGGTGGAGAAGCAAATGGGCACCTCTCCCATGTGCCCCGGCCGGGAAACGAACCCGGGTCCCCCGCACGCCAGGCCGACGCTCTACCGCTGAGCCATCCGGCCAGGGCCACCATCACATTCTTATCCATGTCTCTGAGTCTCATTTTTATGTCCCATCTATGTATAAACTCATATAGTTATTAGTTTTTTCTGATTTACTTATTTCACTCTGTATAATGTTATCAAGGTCCATCCATGTTATTGTAAATGATGCGATGTCATCATTTTTTATGGCTGAGTAGTATTCCATAGTATATATGTACCAAAGCTTTTTAATCCACTCGTCCTCTGACGGATCTTCGCTATTGTGAACAATGCTGCCACAAACATGGGGTGCATTTCTCCTTTTGGAGTAGGTCTATGGTGTCCTTGGGGTATATTCCTAAAAGTGGGATAGCTGGGTCAAAAGGCAGTTCGATTTTCAATTTTTTGAGGAATCTCCATACTGTTTTCCCCAGTGGCTGCACCAGTCTGCATTCCCACCAGCAGTGCAGGAGGGTTCCTTTTTCTCCACATCCTCGCCAGCACTTATTCTGTGTTGTTTTGTTGATGAGCACCATTCTGACTGGTGTGAGGTGATATCTCATTGTGGTTTTAATTTGCATTTCTCTAATGATTAGTGATGTTGAACATTTTCTCATATTCCTATTGGCCATCTGTATGTCCTCTTTGGAGAAGTGTCTATTCATTTCTTTTTCCCATTTTTGATTGGATTGTTTGTCTTCCTGGTGTTGAGATTTACAAATTCTTTATAAATTTTGGTTATTAACCCCTTATCAGACATACTGTCAAATATGTTCTCCCATGGTGTAGTTTGTCTTTTTATTCTGTTCTTATTGTCCTTAGCTGTGCAAAAGCTTTTTAGTTTGATATAGTCCCATTTGTTTATCCTGTCCTTTATTTCACTTGCCCATGGAGATAAGTCAGCAAATATATTGCTCCGAGAGATGTCGGAGAGCTTACTGTCTATGTTTTCTTCTAAGATGCTTATGGTTTCACGGCTTACGTTTAAGTCTTTTATCCATTTTAAGTTTATTTTTGTGAATGGTATAAGTTGATGGTCTAGTTTGATTTTTTTTGCAGATAGCTGTCCAATTTTCCCAACACCACTTGTTAAAGAGGCTGTCTTTACTCCATTGTATTTCCTTACCTCCTTTGTCAAATATCAGTTGTCCATAGAGCTGTGGGTTTATTTCTGGGTTCTCCGTTCTGTTCCATTGATCTATGTGCCTGTTCTTATGCCAGTACCAGGCTGTTTTGAGTACACTGGCTTTGTAATATAACTTGATATCAGGAAATGTGATATCTCCCACTTTATTCTTCTTTTTTAAGATTGCTGAGGCTATTCGTGTTCTTTTTTTGTGAACCAACTAGTTTTAAAGACCTGACCTCCAGTGGCTTTGGCCAGGAGTAGCTTCTGTTACATTGACACAATGTCCTCCTCAAACCAAACTGTGTTCTTTTCTCTCCTCTCTTGTAGGGTCTAGCTCGTCCTTCCGTGGACAATTCTTTCCGAATATTTCTTACTCCAGAACAAAGGCTCTGTGTCTCACATTCAGACATTGGAAGCCTTGTGTATTCTTTTTCCCGTTCACTTTGCGCACAGGCTGGGGGCTCTCCGCCCTCTGGGGATGCTGTGTTCATGCTCCCTGCATGCATGATTTAAGTTCACTGCATTCTTCCTGATGGATCCTGATAGGCAGGGGCAAGGGGGCGGGGTGAGCTGCGACCCAGATGCCTGAGGGTGGACGAGCTTAGGGCAGACCAGCTCCTCTCTGGGAGAACGTGGAAATTCAGGCTCATCCCAGGGCTGGTGAACATGCAAAAAGCTCTTCCCAGCCCTGCAGGCTGTAGAAGGAATGAATGCCTCCTCTACAAGGTAGAGCAGGGGTCCCCAAACTTTTTACACAGGGGGCCAGTTCACTGTCCCTCAGACCACTAGAGGGCCGGACTATAAAAAAACTATGAACAAATCCCTATGCACACTGCACATATTTTATTTTAAAGTAAAAAAACAAAATGGGAACAAATACAATATTTAAAATAAAGAACAAGTAAAGTTAAATCAACAAACTGACCAGTATTTCAATGGGAACTATGCTCCTCTCACTGACCACCAGTGAAAGAGGTGCCCCTTCCGGAAGTGCGGTGGGGCCGGATAAATGGCCTCAGGGGGCCGCATGCAGCCCACGGGCCGTAGTTTGGGGACCCCTGAGGTAGAGGGATCTCTGGAAATAGACCATGGCCTAAAGTGAACCACCCCTCCTCTGTCCTGTGTTTGGCCTTAACTGAACGCCTCATGACTTCCTGGGTGGGCTTCATTCTTCTCATTTAACAGATGAGGAAACTGAAGCCCTGATGAGTTGAACAACTTTCCCAGAGTCATCAAGCTAATATATGGCATATGAGGACCCAATTTCTGGCTCATGTGACTTTCTAAACTGCACCCTCTGTCTTTCTTAGGAGTCAACACTTGCCGGTTTCCAAGAACAGTTTTCTTCTCCCCGTATACAAGTCACTGATGATTGCATGATGCCCCAAGAGGCAGATTATAGAAAATTAGGAGTGCAGAGAGGGAGAGCTGGGGCTGGTCTGCACAGATAGCCAGGGGAGGCCTCAGACGCTGGGAGGGAGGAGGGAAGCCAGGTCTGCGATAAAGCCTCTGTCCCAGCGCCATCCATCACAGCCCCATGAATGGGGGCCCTGTTAGCCATCTGCAAAACCCACCGTTCCAGCTTTATTGGTTGCCATGGCGATCCCTGGCCGACAACCAAGGCTCACTTGTGTTATTGTGTACTAATGAGTGTGCAGAAAAGCCAGTGGCTGGGACTGCAGACTGGAAAGGAATATTCCCCACCCCTGCGAGGACTTTTGTCTCTGCCCTGAAAGGAGATAAGAGAAGGAGAGAAAGCATCTTTGGACCCCAGATAGGCCTGGGGTTCACATCTAGCCAATGATGCATGCAAAGATTTCATGTTCACAGGGCAACACAGCGGAGAGATAAGCCAGACACCGTCTTCATAGGACATTTGTGGAGGGTTTACTACTTATTCAATGATTGTTTGCAACCAGGACTGCTCTGGGGGTGGCGATACAGCCGGGACCCAAGTTCCAAGCCTCGGTTCACCCTCTACTAGCCCGTGAGATAGGTTCAGTTGCTATTATCCCCATTTTACAGATGAGAAAGTTGAGGCACAGAAAGGTCACTTCACGCGTCCAAGGTCACACGGCAGATAAAGGAGAGCGGTTTCACGTTCCATGCCCCGCACACCACCTCCTCAGACCGCCACCCTGGCTCCTTTCTCCCTGGAGTCCCTCAGATGGTTAACTTGCAGAGTGAGAGCCCTCCGTTTCCAGGGCCGTGGCAGCTGTGCAGATCTGGGTCAAGTGCGGTGTCCACCACGTGCCCGTTAGGATGGCAGTTGTCCACCTCGCCTGGGGAGCTTCCCCTTGCCCAGAGCACACCCGTGCGGCTTGGGTCTAGCTGTTCTAGGTGGGCCCCATCATGGGTGCAGAGCTCCCAGCCGAGTCACTGACCTTGGAGCTCTGAGCCCTTGGACAAGCCCATCAGCCATCAGCCTGTCATGTGAGGCAAACGCTGCCACGGACAGGAAGTACATGCGGAAGGCAGCGGGCATGTAGTAAGAGAGCGAGAAACAGCGGCTGGGCCTTTCCCGACTGTTCTCTTCCCTCCAGAGCCAACGGGAAGGGTTTATTTATATATTTACATTTTGCCCTTTCGCCCTCCCGAATCCTCTCACGCTATGGATTTAAACATTGCATTAACCCATCCTGTCCCGCCCTCCAAATGCAGGAGGCAGATAAGAAGAAGCAGAGAGAACCAATTAGCATTTTAATTAAAGGGAGAGCGATGGGGAGGGGTGAGTCCACAGGAGGACTCGCTATCTGGTTAGACCAGGGTGTTCCACTCGTTATGACCGAGACCTAGAGTAAGAAACCGTGTTTATTGTCGCTCCACAGTGTGCCTGAAACAGAAATTACCCTCACTTGCATTCACTCTGATGATCCCTATTCTATTTTAGTTATCGATTGGTTTAAATTTCTCTTTCACTTCTAATCGTGTCAAAGAAGAAAGTCTGTGTTTGATGCCAGCCTGCCTGTCCCAGCTGTCAGATATCTGCAGTCTCCCATGCCATTCTAGCAAAAAGATAGAACAGGCTGAAGCCCAAAGCTTTGGGCAGTCAACTGCGCCTCGCTTTTAATTTAATAACCTACTTTGACGCCATTACATTCTTTTCCCAATCCTCTTTGTAGCAAATGAAACTTTGTGGGAGGGGGCTTGGGTAGTGATGAGAAAAGATTCTAGGAAATACAGTTTATTTACCTTTTTAAAGCAAGTTGATTTTAAAGAAATACATAAGAGAATTAAGAACGTGAGAAGTCACGCCTGAACAGGCAGAGACGCAGTGAATAGAGTGTCGGGCTGGGACGCGGAGGACCCAGGTTTGAAATCTTCAGGTCGCCGGCGTGAGCGCGGGCTCATCTGGTTTGAGCACAGCTCACCACCTTGAGTCCAAGGTCGCTGGCTCGAGCAAGGGGTCACTCTGTCTGCTGTAGCCCTCCCCGCCCCCCCATCAAGGCACAAATGAGAAAGCAATCAGTGAACAACTAAGGTGCCGCAAAGAAGAATGGATGCTTCTCATCTCTCTCCCTTCCTGCCTGTTTGTCCCTATCTGTCCCTCTCTGTCTCTCTGTCACAAAAAAAAAAAAAAAAAGAATGTGAGAAGTCATGCGCTGTGTGATGAGCCCAAGTTTGGAGAACACAGGGGGACTTGGAGTTTCAGAGACCAGAAGCACCAGCAACCAGCCTGTTTCCATACCGATTTTGGGAGTGTCCTCAAAAGCCCTCCCAATCCGGGGTCCCTCGGGCCACCCCCTTCCCCCTTCTTTTCCCAGACATGCAATCAAAGGTCCAGCAGGTTTCAAAGGGCATGGTGGGTGATCTCACCCCACTTTCAGGGCTAGGAATGGTGTGCCAAGGTTACTCAATGACTTCAGATTGCGGGGAGAGGTATATTGTTAAGTTGTTGCTTAAAAACAAATTTCAGACCTGCTCACATATTTTAATACGAATCCCTGGATCTACCAAGAGGTATTGGGTTTGTTCACCAGAGAAAATGACTCCAGGAACTCTGCTGAACTCAGAAGAACTCAACCTCGGCCCCCACTCTCTCAAGGTTTACATTTTTCTGAGTGCAATGGGAGCATTTTGGGCAAGAGAGTGATATGATATGAAGTATCTTTAAAACGGTCGGGGACCCAGTAGAAACAGGTAAAAAGAGAGCAGGAGAAGAAGCGAGGGTCACTGAGCATCTCGTTGTCCTCATCCAGGCGAGGGACAGCAGCAACTTGCATCCGCATAGTTAGGGACTTGCCCCCAAGCACGGGGGCCCCAGGTACCCTGGGCACCCACCTCTCATGCTCCAAGCAGCTCTGCCAGGGAGAGGCAGTCCCCCCTTCCGGCCAGCCCACATCTGAAGGGCTGCAGAGCAAGTCTGCAGGGAGGGTCTGCCTGTGTGCTGAACCCCATTCCTAAGTGAGTGAGAACCTTCTCCTTCCCTTCCCTCCCCTCCCCTCCCCTCCCCTCCCCTCCCCTCCCCTCCCCTCCCCTCCCCTTCCCTTCAATGCCTGAGTCCCAGACCAGCCCACGTCCTCTCACGCCTCTGAGCACTTGCTCAGGCCTTACCCACTCCCTTCTTTTGTGGCTCCTGAAACCTCCCAGCCCTTCGAGGTACAGCTCAGGTGACCCCTTACTGGCGTCGTCACTCCCGCCAGAATTAACCTCAGTGTTCCCATGGCGCCTGCTCATACCAGCCAGTAGTCATGATCCCACCACTCTAGCCTACCTTATACAGAATTAGTTGTTGACAGTAAACTGGAAAAAAAAATTTTATTTTTACAGAAACAGGAAGAGAGTCAGAGAGGGACAGATAGAGACAGATAGACAGGAAGGGAGAGAGATGAGAAGCATCAATTCTTCATTGCAGCACCTTAGTTAATTAATTCCTTTCTCATATGTGCCTTGATGGGGGGCGGGCTACAGCAGAATGAATGACTCCTTGCTCAAGCCAGTGACCTTGGGCTCAAGCCAGCGACCATGGGGCCATGTCTATGATCCCACGCTCAAGCCAGCAACCCCACGTTGAAGCTGGTGAACCCACACTCAAGCCGGATGAGACTGTGCTCAAGCCGGCGACCTCAGGGCTTTGAACCTGGGTCTTCCAAGTCCCAGTTTGACATTCTATCCACTGTGCCACAGCCTGATCAGGCCTGAAAATTTTTTATATACTGCACATATCTTGCTAGGTTATTTGAAGAATTTACCAACATGGTGGGTAAAGCAGCCTCGTATATGAAATTCTCCCATGTCCCCCTCATTCCTCTACTACTAAATTATGAGCTTGGGAAAGAGAGAAGCATTTTTTTCATCTAAGGTTCCCCTGTGCCTAAATAATGCAGTGCCTTGCCTAGAACAGGAGCTAATGAAATTTTGTTGATTGGATTAATGGGCTAGAGAAAGTGGGCAAATGACATTAACTCTCCTGGTTGCCGGAAATGAATTGCACTATGAATTAATGTCTGATAGTGATAAGTTTTGTTATAAGGTCAATTTCAACTGCGGGCCACCAAAATGTCACCTGAGAGATGTCACAATGTGACATTTTGTAATTGGAAGTGTGTGGGTGTGACTCCCCCTTTTGCAGAGCATTCAAATGTTAATATTTGAGTTCTCTGAGAGTCTCTGATATTTTACACGATTAATGGGAATTGAATTGTGTGGAGTCTTAAGAGCTCCATTTGAGACAAAGGGTTTTAAATGAGAGCTGGCAACTGCTCCTTCTATACAGTCACCATGCGGCTAAATTAACAGGCTCACCTTGAGTTGAATATTCTGGAATAGAGTAAAAAAATATCCATTGAGTTCTCAAGGAAAGAGTTTGGTTTCTCAGCTAATTGATGGTCACATTTTCCAAGCCTGTGCTTTTCTTAATAATATTCCCTCTGGCCTGACCAGGCGGTGGTGCAGTGAATGGAGCATCATCAGCCTGGGAGGCTGAGGAACCAGGTTTGAAGCCCCGAGGTTGCTGGCTTGAGCACGAGCTCATCCGGCTTGAGCACGAAATCATAGACATAACCCTATGGTCCCTGGCTTGAGCCAGAAGGGTCACTGGCTTGAAGCTCAGGGCCACTGGCTTGAGCCCAAGGTCGCCAGCTTAAGCAAGGAATCACTGGCTCAGCTGGAGCACCCGGTCAAGGCACATATGAGAAAGCAATCACTGAACAACTAAGGTGCCACAACGAAGAATTGATGCTTCTTATCTTTCTCCCTTCCTGTCTGTCCCTGTCTATCTCCACCCCCTCGCTAAAGAATAAAAAAATATATATATTCCCTCTGTGAAAGAGCAATAACATTTTCTCTCTGAACTAGATCATTTGTATTCATCAAGCCCTATATCTACTCCTATTAGGTGTTTTGTTATTTGCTGAATTAGCTGATGTGTTATAATGAAAGCGCTCTGGGGTCACACAGTCCTACACATTCCTATGACCAAGGCCAATACCATAACCCCTCCAAACATCATTCTCCTCCTATCTGAAACCGGGAGATACCCTACTCGCTGGATGGTTTAGCGGACTGAGGGGGGAGGGGTGTAGTACCCCTCAGAATCGAACCCAGCAACCTCACACCCACACAGACACTTCCACCCAGGAGGACTCCTCCAATCCCCAGTAGGAGAGAAAGTTTGCTGGCCCTGAAGTCTTTGTCCTTAGCTACCCTGCTGGGCTTTGCTTCACCTGCAGTGCTGAGCAGAAGAGGCATGTTACCACCCACGCACTCCCAAGATTTAGGGCTTATCGGCCCTGGCCGGTTGGCTCAGCGGTAGAGCGTCGGCCTGGTGTGCGGGGGACCTGGGTTCGATTCCCGGCCAGGGCACATAGGAGAAGCGCCCATTTGCTTCTCCACCCCCCCCTCCTTCCTCTCTGTCTCTCTCTTCCCCTTCCGCAGCCAAGGCTCCATTGGAGCAAAGATGGCCCGGGCGCTGGGGATGGCTCCTTGGCCTCTGCCCCAGGCGCTAGAGTGGCTCTGGTCGCGGCAGAGCGATGCCCTGGAGGGGCAAAGCATCGCCCCCTGGTGGGCAGAGCGTCGCCCTTGGCGGGAGTGCCGGGTGGATCCCGGTCGGGCGCATGCGGGAGTCTGTCTGACTGTCTCTCCCCATTTCCCGCTTCAGAAAAATACCAAAAAAAAAAAAAAGATTTAGGTCTTATCAGTCTGATACACTAGCCACAGTATTTTAGCTGGGCTCTGTTTGTACGCAGCAGGAATCCAATCCAGGTGATGTAAGCAAACCCAAAGAGGAGTGGGGGTACTTTCTGAACTTTCTAACCACGGCACTGTTAGGACGGAAACATTCTTCCCTGGCTCCTAATGTTTCTTTCCAGGTGGAGGGACATCTGTGAGCTTAACACACCTGGCCCTCCCCTGCCCTCACCGCTCACCGCCAGGGGATGGGGGCTCAGGTTCACCCCACTAGGTTCAGGAGTGAGTGTTGCATCCAACGACAAGCCAGGATTGAGATGGAGCCACAGCCCCCCGCCCCCCATCCTGGACCCACGTTCTTTCTCTTGAGCTGCTTCTCTCTGCCTAGGCTGCCTTCTGCTCCATCCAGAGACCCTGTCTGAAAGTTGGTTCCTCTCACCGGGTAGAGGGTAGCTGACCCACAGTCCCCGGGACTGTGGCCCAGCCTGGTCCAGTCCACCTGGGTCAGCGGTCACACGGAACAGACATGGCTGCCAGGTCTGCAGCCCTGTAGACAGGAGGAAGTTAGTGGGAGTAGGGAGGCATGGCGTGCTGAGAGAACATCCCCAAAGGGGTCTCCTGCACCACCCTCCCTCCCTGGGCAGCGCCAGGTGACCCATCCCCAAAGACAGGTTAATGACAGCAGCCGCCTCCTAGGGCTCTGTGGATGAGATGGGATGGCATCTGCAGCACCAGCCTGCACGTGGTGAGGGGACAAGGACTGCATCTGATTGTTCCCTGTACCCAGTGCCCATTGGAGGATCCGCACATAGTAGCTGCACCATGAAAATTCACAGAATCCCTGAATCCTCACGTCAATGCCAACCACCTCCCTCCTTCATTCACTCTTTGCTTCTAATAATACAGCCTGACATCCTATTAGCAGCAAGGGCACTGGGTTGGGGGTACTGACAGCCCATTATCCAGAGCTCAGTGCCAGACACCCACACATTTCCTTACTTGTGCTGCTAAACCCACATGCACTTGGCTTTCTGAAACCAACCCTTGCTCCATTCTGCTCTGTGGGATCTCTCTGGGTCTGTGTCCCTCACCTCTAGTCGATGCTTCTTCGGTGCTGTCATCAAGTTGGTGCTTAATGAAATATTTTGTCGCAGAATGAGTGGATGGACATCTGGGGAGTGTTTGGACTCCGTATTGCGTAATGGTGAAGTTTGCCAACTCTGGGGTCAGGCACATCTGAGTTCTGTTTTCAGATCTACCACTTAGCTTTTCCGTGCCTCAGTTTCCTCATCTGGAAAAAGGAGGACACTTCACATTGTTGTGGATATAAGTAATAATGACAGCCTGACCTGTGGTGGCGCAGTGGATAAAGCATTGACCTGGAAATGCTGAGGTCACCGGTTCGAAACCCTGGGCTTGCCTGGTCAAGGCACGTATGGGAGTTGATGCTTCCAGCTCCTCCCCTCTGTCTCTCTCTCCTCTCTCTCTCCCTCTCTGTCTCTCTCTCTCTCCCTTCTCTCTCCTCTCTAAAATGAATAAATAAAATTTTAAAAAAAATTAAAATAATAATGACAAATATTGATAGTCCTGTATGCAAAGTGACCCACAGAAAGGACTCAGGAAACAGGGTCCATAAATAATAGTAAAGAGTGAATGCTTCCATCATTGTTCTGAGATACGACACAATACAAATGAAAATACACGAGCCAAATAACAAAGCGGGTGCTTAGCAAGAAAACTCACAAACAAATATGCACAGAAAGCACGTTTGAATGGTGGCTTGGGGGGCGGGGGAGGAGAGTGGGAAGAAGTGATAAAAGGAAACAAACAATGGGGTGGGGTGCTCCCAGCCCACAACACAAAAGGAACCAACAAAGCTAAGCTCAGGGATTTGGGGGCAGGACTCAGGAGCAGTCTGGAGAGAATCAAACAGCACTCTTATTGAAGTGGGAGCTGAGAAGCTGACTCTCTGGTGCTGTGTAGGGTAACTATTCAGTTCGTCCGGACTGTTCCAATTTCAGATTGGAAAATCCCACATCCCAGGAATCCTTTCAGTCTTGAGCAAACTCAGGATGGTTGGTCATGCTGAACAGATGCACCCCCCCCCAAAAAATGGGCCACCAGATACTCCCCTGGGTCTGCAGGATTCCCAAACAGCCCAACAATATTCTGTTTGTGAACAAGGCAAAGGAAGTTTCCAGCATTTCACACTGACATCTGCTCTGGACTTTTCCTCTGTCTTGGTTCTTCCATCATGCAGAACAGACTTGTTTCGCTTGTTCCAAGTGGAGAAAGCACTGAACTTGTCTCCAGAGGCATCTCAAGCAAACTCTATCCCTTCTCTCTGTTTTTCCATCTAGGAAATGGGTGTAATCATCCTACCTGGTGTTAACTTAAAAATGAAAAGGACTTTCAAAGGGAGAGGCAAACAAGCATATGTTTGAATCAATAAGAACAGCTATTTGGGGCACACACAGTGATTCAGAAAGAAGTCCAAATACAGTGTGTCTGTACAGTCCTGGCGCACTTTTGACCAATCACAGGAAAGCAACAAAAGACAATAGAAATGTGAAATCTACACCAAATAAAAGGAAAACTCTCCCATTTTCATACCTATTCAGTGCAGCTCGATGTGGGCTCACACACAGATTTTTTAGGGCTCCTTAGGTAGCTATCCCGTATAGCCTCTACAGACTCGTCACTGACTGATGGCCTACCAGAATGGGGTTTCTCCACCAAACTGCTGGTTTCCTTCAACTGCTTATCCCACCGAGTAATGCTATTCCTATGTGGTGGCGCTTCGTTATAAATGCGCCGATATTCACGTTGCACTTTGGTCACAGATTCAAATTTAGCGAGCCACAGAACACACTGAACTTTCCTCTGTACCGTCCACATCTCGACTGGCATGGCCGTGGGCTGCTCCGCTGTATACACGGTTTTACGTCATCATCTGCGCATGCGCACATGCTGCCACATCATCCTACAGAAACTGGGAGGGTTTTCCTTTTATTTGGTTCAGATTTCACATTTCTATTGTCTTTTGTTGCTTTCCTATGACTGGTCAAAAGTGCACCATGACTTTACAGACACACTGTAGTGTTTTGATTAGGAGATAAAGGCAGTGGGCATTATGAGAGGGCACGGGGAACAATTAAATCAGTGGAAAGGAGGCATGTCTTTGGTGCAGATAACATGGCAGAGTGCTGTTTTTTCTGAAGAATGTTTTTAATTTTTAGTCCAGCTGTCATCAGTCCCATAGTCATATTTGCCTTCTTGTTCTCTTTGCAAACAAGGTTGCTTTAGTCTCAATCCAAAGGGTATTTCATCCTGTTTTAACTCCGAGATTTGAGGCATAAGACACGAAGGCAATTTCTCTGGTAAGGCAGCGCTGGCTCCATTTTAAAGTGGATCCGTTTATTGTTTTTTTGACAGTAGGGTATGGTCAAGGTCAAGTGAAAATGCATGTGAGTGGGCTTTGATTTAGGGTGTATATTCAGTATGAAAGCGAAGGATTTGATGTCAGAAGGACCTTCTCCACTATGTGGGGAATTGTGGTGGGTGGGATACTTGGCCAGAGGGGGAGTGGACTTCACCTGCCTAATTCTGCATTTCTGGTTCTTTCAGGGTGGGTACGCGTGAAGGGGGTCTCTGTTCCCGAAGGAGGGGACCATGGCCTCCATGTTGCTCACCCGGCGGCTGGCCTGCAGATTCCAGCACAACTACCGCCTGCTTGTGCCCGGTAAGCCCCGGCAGTCTTGGCAGGAGACTCAATTCAGACTAGGGATTCCGGGCTGGGAGGGACCTTGGGGATAAAGGCACTGGTCAACCGGTGCTTCTGGGGCCGTCCCACCGTCCCCCAGAAAGCGGTGCCCGTCCCCACCCCCTCTCATTCCCCCACTCTGCCACAGGCTTCTGTCCCCAGGCAGACAATTCAGCAATGGCCGGGGAGCTGACCCACCACCTGCTTGCACGGAAGTGGTGGCCCCAACAGCTAGAAGGGCCCAGGCTGTCCCCACAGGGACCACCCAGCCAAACACACAGCTTGAGCTGCTGCCAATGCCAAGAAACAAAGCAAGCAACAGAATCCTTGCCATCCCTGTGAAGGCTAGCTGTGCTCCCAGGGCGCCGGCAGGAGGCGGCCTCCCTGGAATGTCCCACCTCGACTTCCCTCTCCCTCACCTCCTCACACCCCACCCCCAACCAGCCGCTAGCCCCACCGGCTCAGCCACCCCTCAGTCCCTCTCCGATGTCCTCCCTTCCTCTCTGCCTCTCTGAGTTCAGGCAGCTTAACCAAGTGGGCTTCAATCAGCGAGCAACTGCTTGCATGATCTCGTGAGGCCCACCCCGCAGGGTCCCCACGAGGAAGGCAGGAGTGAAGCCCATTTTACAGGTGAGAGAGCGGGGGCTCAGAGAAGCAGAGTCCTTTGCCCAAGGTCACAGCCACGTGACTGCAAGTGAGTTATCACCCCTCCTCTGTGTGCCTCCGCGCGCGGCTCCGGGAGAGGGGGAGGCTAGCAGTGACCTCCCTTTGCGCGCCTTGTGCCTCCAGTCTGTCCCCCATTTGTCATCACGGTGTCCCTTTGTCGTCGGTCCTGCCTGCCTTCTGAAGACAGATTGCTGGCCGTGTCCTCGGCCCACACGTTCGCGTCCTGGGTGGGATAAAAAGCAGGGACGTTCGCTCCTCTCCCGGGAGCGTTAGCAGGCTTCATTTTAAAGTAAACGTTTTACCTGGGGGTGATTTTAGATATACGGAGAGGTTACAAAGATAATACAGAGAGGTTCAATAAGGCCCCTCACGCAGTTCCCCACTTGTTAACATCTTACATCACAAGGATGCTATTGTCCACGCTTCAGAAACTGTCCTTGGTACGTCACTATTAACCGGGCTCCAGGCTTCCTTTGGATTTCACCAGTTTTTCCCTTAATGCCTCTTTTTGTCCCAGGAGCTAATCCAAGTTTCCACATCACACGTCACCTCACCTCTCCCGTCTCCTTGCTCTGTGACAGTTTTTGCATCTTTTCTCATTCTTGACCTTGTTAGCCTTGAGGGGTCATTAGTAGGTTTTGAGGTTTTGTTTTGTGTTATTTAATTATTAAAGAAGCATATAAATGCTTACTTATTATTATGTTAAAAAAAAATAAGCCAAAACCAGAATAATTGAGGTCTAGTATGCACCAAGTAGGGAGAATCGTGGCCATGGAAGATTCATTTATTCCATAGCTGGTATTGTTGAGCCGCCTCCTAGCTGGGGAATGCTGGACTGGGTGCTGAGGATACATCAGAGAAAAAAAAATAAAAAAACATGGACTCCCGGGAGCTCCAGCCTGGACGGCACATGTGGCTCAGTCTTTCCCAATGACATCTGAGCCTTCCCAAGGAGGCATGACGGAAAGAGCAGTGGATTAGGACTCTTAAGATAGGGCTACTGGCTTCCTCCACTACCTGTTAGCCAAGTGAGCCTTACCAGTGGGCAGAACGCCAGGCTTCAGTTTTCCCATCAAGAAAGTGGGGATAATAATGATATCCTCCCTGCTTCACAAGTGACTTCTGTCAGAAGAAATGGTTCATGTGAAAGCACTTCATTTATACTTACAGGAGGGTGGGGAGTGTCCTAGCTCCCATTGTACAAGCGTGGATACAGAGACACAACGCAAACAAACAGAAGCGGCTACGTCAGAGTTCCTTAGCTCTGCGTTTTCTAGGCTGGAGCTGAGGCTCTGGCACACCTGTGCCAGGTTTAGAAAATGATACAATAAGGTTTTTTTTTTCTTTTGGCCTATCAATTTGGCATACCTAGAATGGATCATAGATGACGGATGGATGGATGAATAGATAATAGATAGACATAGATAGGTAGGTAGGTAGGTAGGTAGGTATAGGTAGGTAGATAGATAGATGGAGGGTTTTTTAAAATATTTATTTATTTATTTCAGAGACAGAGCGAGAATCAGAGAGAGGAATAGATAGGGACAGACAGACAGGAACGGAGAGAGATGAGAAGCATCAATCATCAGTTTTTCGTTGCAACACCCTAGTTGTTCATTGATTGTTTTCTCATATGTGCCTTGACTGTGGGCCTTCAGCAGACTGAGTAACCCCTTGCTCGAGTCAGCGATCTTGGATCCAAGCTGGTGAGCTTTTTGCTCACACCAGATGAGCCCGCGCTCAAGCTGGCAACCTCGGGGTCTCGAACCTGGGTCCTTCCGCATCCCAGTCCGACGCTCTATCCACTGCGCCACCGCCTGGTCAGGCGATAGATGGAGTTTTTAATACTAAATACAATGTTGGCAAAGATACCAAAATCTGTGTACTCTCATATGCTGCTTATGGGCAAGTAACAATAGGAGAATGGTTTTAAAATTATAGGAATAATAGCTTATCCTTAACCCACTAGTCCTTGCCACAACTCAACTAAACAGGAAACTGAGACTCAGAGGAATGATGTAACCTGCCCAGAGCTACCAAGGGGCTGTATCAGGCTTGGAACTGAGCCAGTATGGCCCAAGGGCTCACACCCTTAACCACTGTATTAGTTATCTGTTACCGTGTAACAAATAGCCCTGAACGTAGCCAATGAAAATAGTGTATGTTTATTATCTCAGAGTGTCTGTGGACTGGGAATCCAGGTGACTTCTGGCTCCTCTGGCTCCAGATGTCTCACGAGGGTGCCCCTGAGCAATTCGCTGAGGCCCACGGTCAGAGCTGCAGGTGCCCTTCCAAGCTCACTCGTGTGATTTGCTGAATTTGTGACTGCGTGGACCGCTTCTAGAGCAGCTAGCTTTGTGGCCACGGCTTTGTCTGAGAGAGGGAGAGCAGGAGAGCGCCTGTCAGAAGCCACAACCTGGTCCCATGGCCACTGTGAGCACATGCTTCCGTGTGTGTCTCCACCCCTCCCATCTCCATAAAAGCCACTAAACATGAGGACATTTCTTGGCCTGGGACATAATTCCCAATGGTATCATTTCACACCACCTCTAAAATAAGTTTATGATCTTACATTGACTAGCAGAATTCAGAGACCGGGAGACTTACTGCAAAATGGTTTTCTTTGAGTACTGAAATAGGCGTGGGTTGTTTTATTTTTTCATTGTTACTTGATATTTCCTCAATGAGCATGCTATCAAAAAGTAAGTGAGTGGACTTCCTTCCTCAGGGGAGGAAGATAAGATTATTTAAAAGAGAAGCAGAACAAACAACTCCAGGTGAACTTGACCTTGACTTTGACCAGGCTCATACCCTTGCTGTTTGGGAAAATGCCATTTATTTATTACTCTCAGTGTAAAGATCAAGAGGACATTAAAAACATTTGATAGTTGTTTTTATAGTTCGAAGTTAAAAATTGACTCTGTGGGTTGGCATGGGCACTGAGAGTGGCTGGCATCACTATTAGACCCAGAGGGCTGGGCTGGACTTACCCACTGTGCCTGGTCTTGTGTGTCAAGGCAGACCCCTGCCTTTTTTTTGCTTGTGCTTTTTTTTTTTGTATTTTTCTGAAGCTGGAAACTGGGAGGCAGTCAGACAGACTCCCGCATGCGCCCGACCAGGATCCACCCGGCATGCCCACCAGGGGGCGATGCTCTGTCCATCTGGGGTGTCACTCTGTTGCAACCAGAGCCATTCTAGCACCTGAGGCAGAGGCCATGGAGCCATCCTCAGCGCCTGGGCCAACTTTGCTCCAGTGGAGCCTTGGCTGTGGGAGGGGAAGAGAGAGAGGAAGGAGAGGGGAAGGGGTGGAGAAGCAGATGGGCGCTTCTCCTGTGTGCCCTGGCCGGGAATCGAACCCGGGACTCCTGCACGCCAGGCCAACGCTCTACCACTGAGCCAACCGGCTAGGGCTGCTTGTGCTTCTGATAATAATTTTCCTCCGGGGGAAGCAAGTTGTTTTTCTGCAAATGTTTCATTTTAAAGATCTACACTCGATGAAATCAAAGATTGCATCAGTATGTTCTGATTATCAGGGAGAGGTCAGGCAGACAAATTCCTAGTTTAGCCATTTTCCCACAGTGTGACTTCGGGCAAATTAATTGAACTTTCTGAGATTTAGTGCCTTCTTCTGTAACATGCAAATAACATTTACCTCCTAGGGGGTTGTGAGGATTAAATGAGGCAACCTATGTAAAGTGCTCAGGATAATACCTGGTACATCCACCATAAGAGCCTGATAAGTGAGTATCTGCTTGGGTGGCTTGATATAAGAAGTCCCAGAAAAGGCTGCCTTGATGATTCATATCTTTTTTTTTCTTTTTTTTTTTTTTTAAGTGAGAGGAGGGGAGACAGACAGACTTCCACATGCACCCCGACTGGGATGCACCTGGCAACCCCCATCTAGGGCCAATGCTCGGATCAACTGAGCTATCCTCAACACCTGAGGCCAATGCTCAGACCAACTGAGCCACTGGCTGCCAGACGGGAAGAGAGAGAGGAGGGGCAGAGGGAGAGGAAGAGAAGCAGATGGTAGCTTTACATGTGTGCCCAGATCAGGGATCAAACCCAGGACATCCACACGCTGGACCAATGCTCTATCCATTAAGCCAACCGGCCAGGGCCTTGACCATTCAAATCTTGTTCTTTTCTCTTGTGGTTTGTGACATTATATATCATTATTAAGAGAATTAAGAGGATGTTATATATCATTGGTATTGTAATGGTATTTGGTATTTGATTGTGCTGAAATTTGATTATTTTTCTCTACAAAATTCAAAATTGAGATATAGTAGAAAAAACCAAAGTTTTGGACCCGGATTCAAATCCTGCCTTTGCAACTCATTAGCTATGTGACCTTGAGAAAGTCACTTAACCTCTCTGATTCTCATCCCTAAAATGGGAATGACAATCCCATCTCACGACTTGGTTGTGGATTGATTAAAACAACAGATGAGAGTTTGCTTAGGAAGAGCCTGCCGAGCTCACCTGTTCGCTTCTCCATCTCTTTTCTCTTGACAGCACAGTTGTCAACAAACTTAGCAGGCTCTGGTTTTCCGGATCTCTATCCAAAGGTCTTGGCTTTCTTCCATCCATACCCACTAAAGACTTGGCACGTGGTAGGAACTGATGAAGCTCTTGGAACAGACAGACCTGTCTGCCTTGCCCCTGGCCCTCATCTTCCCTGTTCCATGCCCCGTCAGTCCCTGCTCCCAACACACAGGTTCTCGTCCTCTCTCCGCCGCCTCTCCCTACCCTACCTCCCCGGCCCTGTTTACCCAGAGGCTTGCCATTGTCATAGCTGCAGCTCCCACTGCTAACTCCCTCCATCCCCGGTATTCCCACTTTGTAATTCCCAAGAAATCTGATTGCAACAATGTGAGATCAAGACATTTTTCTGGAGCCTGACCAGGCGGTGGCGCAGTGGATAGAGTGTCGGACTGGGATGCGGAGGACCCAGGTTCGAGACCCTGAGGTCGCCAGCTTTGAGCAAGGGGTCATTCGGTCTGCTGAAGGCCCACGGTCAAGACACATATGAGAAAGCAGTCAATGAACAACTAAGGTGTAACAACAAAAAACTAATGATTGATGCTTCTCATCTATCTCCGTTCCTGTCTGTCTGTCCCTATCTATCCCTCTCTCTGACTCTCTGTAAAAAAAAAAAAAAAAAAAAAGACATTTTTCTGGAGAAAAGAAGGGAGGACTTGTGTGTTCTTATTTGGAGGACAGCTTGCTAATTCTGGGTTTTTTATTTTCCCCCTTTGCCTGAAACAAAGCAAGATCAGCACCGATTAAGAGCTATTTTTATCTAGGTATGCATCCGTGTTTTATGCAGGTCTAGTTGGAATCAGTCTTGACCAGTAACCTGGTGTTCTGGCCAAGGAAGAAATAAATAGTGGAGAATAAAAAAGAAAAAGCCATCGAAATGTCTCATGACCTTTAACTCTCTGCTAATAGAATCAACTCTTTAGGAATTTCCTTTTCATTTTCAGATCAAACAGAAAACAACAAAAGCTGGTTTTTTCATGCCTTAAAATAAGGGCAGTTTTAGATTTTTAACTGGACTTTACATTCAAAGGCAACATAGTTAATTACCTTACATAATTAATTCAGAAGTCTTCTTTGTTACCCAAAACAATTGTGAAAAATTAACAATTAATTTAGACCCTGGCTGTTTGGCTCAGTAGTAGAGCATCCACCTGGCCTGTGGATGTGCTGGGTTCAATTCTGGTCAGAGCACTCAGGAAAAGGGCCCATCTGCTTCTCTACCCCTCCCTCCCCCTTTCCTCTCTCTTTCTCTCTCTCTCTCCCTCTCCCTCTCTCTCTCTCTCTCTCTCTCTCTCTCTCTCTCTCTCTCTCTCTCTCTCCCTCTCTTGCAGCCATGACTCAATTGGAGCAAGTTGGCCCCAGGCACTGAGGATGGCTCCATTGCCACTACCTCAGGTGCTAAGAAGAGCTCAGTTGCTGAGCAGCAGAGCAATGCCCCAGATGGGCAGCATGTCGCCCCCTAGTGGGCTTGCCAGGTGTATTCGGTCGGGGAGCATGCAGGAGTCTGTCTCTCTGCCTCCCTGCTTCTCACTGAATAAAAAAAGAGAGAAATAATTAATTTAAATATGTTTTCTAATGTCATGGTTTTATATGATTTGGAAAGCTCTGTGTGTGTGTATGTGAAAGAGAGAGAGAAGGAGAAAGAAATACTAGCACCTTTCTTCACCTCTCTGAGTTTAATTTCCTCTCCTATGTAATGGAAACAGTAACAACTCCCCCTCAGGGCTATGTAAAGATGAGATGAGATCATATATATGATTTATATAAAATCACTAGAGATTCCCTAGTTTGATGCAATTATGGCAACCCAAGGAAGAGGAACTAGCATTTCCCAAACACCAAATATGCTCTAGAAAGACAAAAGATAACCAGGGACATAAAATGAATTTCCAGGGGTTCCTGATTACGAATGGGAAATCATTACACCCTTCTCTTGGGTCCGCCATGCTGCCTTTCACTCAGGGCTCAGCGAGACAGGGTCGAGGCAACCTCTGCATCTCAGCAACACGCTGAGCTAAAAAGCCTCGTGGAGTTAGCCTGGGAGCTCAAACACCCTTTATCATTTTATCACTATACAAAAAAGATAAAATGAGTTTCAAGCAAGTGACTTTGTGGCCAAAACTTTTTTTTAACAACAACAACAAAAATCTGTAAGTGCGGACCGTTTGAATTTAGACATTTCATTGTTTTCTGCTGGGTAGTTTCTGATTGTCGCAACTAGGGACACAACTTGGGGAGGAAGAGCTACTGGCATCTAGTGGGTTGAAGCCAGGGCTGCTGCTCAACATCCTACAGTGCACAGGACGGCCCCACAACAGAGAACGACCTGGCCCAAAATGTCAACAGTGCCGGCCCTGGCCGGTTGGCTCAGCGGTAGAGCGTTGGCCTGGCGTGCGGGGGACCCAGGTTCGATTCCCGGCCAGGGCACATAGGAGAAGCGCCCATCTGCTTCTCCACCCCCCCCTCCTTTCTCTCTGTCTCTCTCTTCCCCTCCCGCAGCCAAGGCTCCATTGGAGCAAAGATGGCCCGGGCGCTGGGGATGGCTCCTTGGCCTCTGCCCCAGGCGCTAGAGTGGCGCCCCGGAGGGGCAGAGCATCGCCCCTGGTGGGCAGAGCGTCGCCCCTGGTGGGCGTGCCGGGTGGATCCCGGTGGGGCGCATGCGGGAGTCTGTCTGACTGTCTCTCCCCGTTTCCAGCTTTAGAAAAAAAAAAAAAAATGTCAACAGTGCCAAGGCTGAGAAACCCTAGTCCATGTAATATTTGTATTTGGTTAATTTTTTCGAGATTTGGATGGTTTTATAATCTGATCTTTCACATGCTAATACCATGGGCATCTTTCCATATTCATAAATATTTAATATGTCTATCTTGAAACTATTAATGGATGCACAATATTCCGTTGTCCATGAAATGGTGGAATATGTCATATTCTATTTTGCTATCCTCCATTGCTGGACATTCAGTAGTTTTATCTGTATTGTTTGAGACAATACTATTATTTTTCAGCAAGAAAGAGAGACAGAGAGACAGGCAGGAAGGGAGAGAGATGAGAAGCATCAACTTGTAATTGCGGCACTTTAGTTGTTCATAGATTGCTTCTCATACATGCTTGACCAGAGGGCTCCAGCTGAGCCAGTGACCCCTTGCTCAAGCCAGCAACCATGAGCTTTAAGCCAGCAACCATGGAATCATGTGAATGATCCCATGCTCAAGCCGGTGAGCCTGCACTCAAGCAGCAACCTCGGTGTTTCAAACCTGGGACCTCAGCATCCCAGATTGATGCTCTATCCACTGCGCCACCAACCTGCATCTTTCTGCACTGGTCCCATTATTTTCTTAGGATGAATTATGAAATATGAGGTTGTTCAGTCAAAAGGAACAGGAAGCCGGCATCAGCTTATACTCACACTAGCAAGACGCAGGCATGCCTGTTTGCCTACAACATCATTGGCACTGGGCTTTCCCGTGTTAAAAAATCCTCAGTGTTTTTGTGGTGCCCGGGTCTGGCCAAACTCAGTATTCTGGGGTGGTCTGGCTGAAATGGGGTCGAGATCCTGGGCCTGCCTCTGTTGGGAACATTGGGTCTGTTAGGACAGAATTCTCACTATATCTACTGTCACCAAGGGTTCTCATTATCTTTGTTTATTGCAGGATCCAGACATATCAGTCAGGCTGCAGCCAAAGTCGATGTTGAATTTGATTATGACGGGCCCTTGATGAAGACGGAAGTCCCAGGGCCTAGATCTCGGGTGAGTTGAGCATACCTGAGTGGGAGTTTTGGTAAAGAGCAGTAGAGGTCAATGAAGTAGGAACACAGCTAAGCTCAGGAACTGTATTCTTAGCTGCCTTCAGAGATTTTACCTTTAGAGATCTGGAACATTAAGGGAGGCCACTCTGCCATAAGAAGGCTTCTTAGAGGAGATGTATCAGTATCTGCTACCACAGTAATGCTGCATAACAAACCATCACAAAACCTCAGTAGCATACAGATTGCTCATGCATCTAGGGTTAACTGGGAGTTGGCTAGGCAGCTCTATTGGGCCCATCTACATGCCTGGGGAATGACTGGTCATCAGTTGATCTAGGTTAGGCTTGATTTGGTCACTGCAGTGACTTGGCTCTGCTCCATGTGTCTCTCATCCTCCAGCACGCTGGGCTGGGCTTATCCTCATGGTGGTGGTAGTAAAGAACATGCTAGATAAGTCTCTGGAGGTCCAAGCCCCACACTGGCCCACCATCACTTCCACCTTGTTCTGTTGGCCAAAGCAAGTCAAAGACTGGGGCAGAGCATCCTACCAAGAGTGGGAGAGCGTGGCAGTGCTGCATGGCATGGAGAGCGAATGATCTTGAGCTGGAACTTGAAGGACAAAAAAGAGGAATTTGCCAAAGAAGTGCATTCTGTTCTAGGAAAGTGGAATGGTATCTGGAGAGGCATGCAGGGTGACAGTATATGGCATACGAGAGACACTAAATAGCTCTGAATCCCGGGAGTAAATGCCAGTGTGCGAGGTGGAAGAGACACGATTTGAGTGATGAGGGAGATTGGAAGGTCTCCTCAGAGATGCTACAAAATCTGCCTGTAAGAGCTTTCGGAAGGCTGACTAACCTTGATTCTGTGAAGTGACCTGAATGCTGTTTCTGATGTTTGCACCTAAAAAATAACAGTGTTAACATTTTTCATACAAATTAAATGTTTTTCTTTGCAGATTTTATCCAGTGTCATTTGTTAGTGGCAAAAGATACCCCTTTTGTCACTGCAACTGTTTATAAATCTGGAAATGTTTGCAGTAATAAATGATTGCAGTTATTATCTGCTATAAAAAGGAGAGATTTTTCATGCATATTTCTATTGGGAGGCGGTGGATTTTGATTTAATAGTAGTGAAATACTTTTGGAATGATTTTTAATATTTTTGTCATTAATATTTTCCAATTTAATGTGGAAATATATCATTTTGTAACATGAATTGCCAGAGTTTATTTTATGTTGTCATTTTTAGAGATTGAGTCTTTATAATACTAAAGCAACTGGTGTATAATTCCCAGTTTCTATGTAGAATTGCCCAGGCATCTATGGAGTATTCAGAATATAATCATGAATGGGATGTTATATCTTCATTTGATTTTATTTTCCTAACACAGTGTTAAAGCCATGTTTTTCTAAATAAAAAAAACAAAAACATACTTTTACAGACACTTAGTAAACACTTTCGGCTTAAATTTTTTCATTAAATATTTTAGTTTATTTGACTATCTTTCAGGTGTCTAAATCTCCAGTCTGTCTGTTGATCTGGTCATTTAACTGTCAGAGGTAGTTTACCACCAACTAGTTATAGTAAACAATCTTAAAATATAATATTGTTGACTAATTAACTATTAAGTTATTGACATGAAGGGGGAAGAAGCCCCAAGACTTGGAAGACGTGAGAGATTTTGAGCTACTGTGGAAGGGTGCGTCCCTGCTCTAATGCTGCTTTTCTCGCCCGCAGGAGTTAATGAAGCAGCTGAATATAATTCAGGTAAGCGGGGACGAGGCAGAGTTCCTTCCTTTGCTTCTCTATTCCAGTTTAGCCGAGGAGCCCAGGTGCTTACTCTATGCTGACTCTTTAAAAAAAAAAAATGCAGCTGACTTTTATTTTGAAGCTTTTTTTCTAATTTTCCTTGTGATTTCTCCTTTGACTTGTTGGTGGTCATTTGTGTGTTGTTTAATTTCTACATTTTGGTGAACTTCTCAAAGTTTCTTTCTGTTGCTGATTTCTGATTTCATTGCATTATGGTTGGACAATATATTTTGTGGGATTTCAATCCTTTCAAATTTACTGAGCCTTTTCATGGCCCAGCATATGGTCCATCTGGGAAAGTGTTCCATGTGTACTTGAGAAGAATGTGTATTCTCCTGTTGTTGAGTGGGGTGTTCTGTAACTATTAGATCTATTGGTTTAGAACATTGTGCAAGTCTATTATTTCCTTGTTAATCTTCTGCCCAACCGTTCTATCCATTATTGAAAGCCATGTATTCAAGTCTCCCAATACATAGAGGACTTTCTTGTAGAACTATTTTTCCCTTCAGTGCTCTCAGTTTTCTGTTTCATAAATTTCATATATTGTGGGGCTCTGTTATTAGGTGCTTGTATGTTTATAATTGTTACATCTTCTTAGTGGACTGACCCGTCGTCATCATAAAATCCCTCTCTTTATTTCTAGTAACATTTTTGTGTTTGGTTTAATAGTCGATTTTGTCTGATATTAGTGTAAACCGTTTCAGCTTTCTTATGATTGCTATAAGAATCATGTATCTCTTTGCATCCTTTTACCTTTAACCTATTTGCATTCTTGAAACTAAAGTATGTCACGTGTCAAACAGCCTATGCATAGGAATTCATCGGAAGCGATAAAATATCCCCTAATTTTTGTGAGCAGTCCATCCTAACAGAACTATCTTCAGAGTTATGTTATCAATCTTTTTGCTGTGGTATATAAAACACACACAGAAAACTTCATACAATACATATTCGCAGCTTAATAAACGATTATAAAGCAAATCGCCCATGTAATTATCCCCAGGGCAAAAAAAAAAAATGTGACGTTGCCAGCACCCACAAAGATCTTCCATGTGCCCATAGGATGGTCAGGTCATGCTGTTTTTTTTCACTGATTCAAGCTTAATTCTAAAAGATTAAGAATCCGGGGAGCTGCGGTGAGCCTGACTCAGTCTTTTCTTTCCCGAAGAATGCAGAGGCTGTGCATTTCTTCTGCAATTATGAAGAGAGCCGGGGCAATTACTTGGTGGATGTGGATGGCAACCGAATGTTGGATCTTTACTCCCAGATCTCCTCTGTCCCCATAGGTAAGAGCTGGAGAATCAGTCCTTGAAGGTACTTCCGCTCCCTCTCAGTCGTGGCTACCCAGACTTCAGAAGTCCCTTCCAGCAGGCGCACCCCTGCCTGTTACCAGGGACTTCCCTCGAGGGCAGAGCAGAGGAACAGGTCATTCACAGGAGGTGTATTACTAGGGACTTGACGTGTCTCCTCTCCAGAAACCTACGCAGTAATTATGCATCAGTATTCGGTTTTGTAGCTCGATAAGCAAACGGGGTGAAGTTTAGCAGCTTGCAGAGGAAACTTAGCCACGATGTGAACCCAGGTCCTGGGACCAGACTATGGTGTCAGCTGTCTTTGGTCGGGTTTCCTAGAAGAAGAGCCCGAGGCAGGATTCTGTGCCTGTAGTTTATTAAGGGAGAGCTCTCTGCAGAAAAGGGAGGGAAGGAAGTGGCATCGGCAGGGGCCAGAGCTAAAATAACGATGAGCTGTCTGCCAGAGACCAACTACTGCCTGGTCCCCAGCGGGCTCTTGAGCATGCATTGTGCCCCAGAGTGGGTCTCAGGCCGCGGCAAAGAAATCGGCTTTTTTTGTACCTCCGTGCCAGTCAGTCATTGCCCATCAGCTGCCCAAGGAAGGACATGCCATCTCTGAGGTAAAGTGGCTTCCATTCACCAAGTGCAATTTTCCAGAGAAAGAGGCAGCTGGAGCCATTATCACCCACAGGCACAGCAGCTGGGAGAGGGGCGGCCTGCCCGGAAAAGGTGCCCTACTGGGCCCACAGCGACACCTGCCTCCCCAGCTCACCTTCCGGCTGCACAGCGTGCGACTTGCTGCTGTAGGAAGGCACACAGGTGACAGGATGGACAGGGCTGACATAGACATGCAGTAGCTGGTGTTTGCAGCTTGGCTGGCTGGTGTCTCCCTGGTCTGTGGCTTCCCGTGGACGCGCTGGTCTGGAGGCTGACCGTCCGGCGAAGCTCGTCCATTCATGGATGATGCTGGGACGTCCTCTGCACCCCACCAGCAGCTCCCCACCCCCAGAGGCCTTGGGCCTTTCCCCTGAGACCCCAGGTCAGGTCTCCACTCCTCCTCTCCTGTCGCCCATCGCAGTCCCTCAAACTATTCATTTCCCATTAAGATGCAATTAGACAGTAAGTGAATGACTTATTCTTTTTGGAAAGTCCCATCATTCAGAGTTGCCTTGGCCTTTGAAGGTGTTTTGGATGGTAAGATTTACAAACTCCTGTCTCCGTTCTGTGTCAGAGTGAAAGGGATGAGATCTGGAGCTATCATGGGTTGAATCTTGGGTCCACCATGTTTAGCCATGGGACTGTGGGCCAGTGTCTTCGCATTGACGCCTACATCCTCCACCCCCTGGGCTCCCTCACGTGGAATCCCCAGCCAGCCGGCGTACACACGGGGGTGTAAGGGTCAGGCCTGCAGCGGTTGTTAAAAGACTAGCAGTTCTAACTTTCTCCCTCTGGCTACCTTTTCTCTGTCGTCCTTGAGATGATTTTTTAAACTAATAATTACTGAGAATTTGCTATGTGTCTGGCATATTGCTAAGTACCTTACACGTTAGCTCATTAAATCCCTACGACAGTCCTATAGCATTGAATCTTTTAACATCACCCCGAGTTCACTGATGGGGGAGCCAGTGCAGGATTTGCCCAGTGTGTCCAGGAAGCCAGAGGACTTGAACCAGTGACTCTCTGCTTCCTAAGCTTCTGTGTTAGCAACCTCCCAGACAGCCGCTCCTGCTCTGCTGTGGGGAGTGGTCCACGGCTCCAAAAGCCCAAGGGGAGGACTTCCCTGATCAGAGGGGCTGCGCGTGCTTTCATCTGTCCCCCTCCTCCTCCTCCTCCTCCTCCTCCTCCTCCTCCTCTTTCTAACTGATTGATCTTAGAGAGAGGGCAAGGGAGAGAGAGAAACATTGATTTGTTGTTCCACTGATTTATGCATTCATTTGTTGATTCTTATATGTGCCCTGACTGGGATCGAACCTGAAACCCTGGTGTATGAGGACAACACTCTAACTAACTGAGCTACCTGGCCAGGGCTCATCTGTCCTTCTGAAGCCAACAGAAAGCTGAATCTGTGGCTTAACAGGGTCTTCCTGGACCTGCTCACCTCCTGAGGCAGAAAAGTCAGAAGCACCCAGGCAATGTAATAAAGAGCCAGAAAACAGTTGGGGGAAGAAACATCAAATTCCTTCCTTGAACAATGAGCGCTTTCCAGCCTTGGGCCCAGCACAGCTTGGACTGGCATGGGGCGGGGCAGGGACAATGGGGGGAGACTGGTAACAACCCTCTTCCCTTGGTGCCCCCACCACTCCTCCAGTCCCTGTTCCCTGCAGCAGGCAGAGTGAAACCACTGAGCTTTTCACATCTGTTCACTGTGCTTCCACGGTGGAGGAATTCTCCCTGGGTGAGCTGGGAGACAGGCCTTTCACCATAGTGCTGAAAAATGTCCTTTCAAAGTGAATGCATTTAAGTTAAAAAGTGAATCGATTGAAATAAAATAAGTACAAGCTATATGTGATAAAACTTGAGACTTGAAGACTAAGAGTTTTTCTCCAAGTTCTACTTCCCACTCCAAAATTCATTGATGGGTCTTTTCTCACATACGACAGTTGGGTTCTTGCCCTGTCGCTGAATCTGGATTATTCATTTCTTCAACTACTCTCTATTAAGCTGAACACTTGCCAATGCCTCCTACAAACTTGGCCTTCCTGCAGAAGTTGTTGCCAGGATTCACAATAATGAACAGAAAGCCTCCTGCACATAGTAGATGCTCAATAAATGGAAGTTAAGGCTTTGAACCCAGGACATCTGGCTCCAGTGCTGTGCAGTCCTGCTTACACCTCCCCACTTTACAATAAAAGCTTCCATATATTGAGCATCTACTAAGTGCAGGAGGCTTTCACTTCCTCGTTGCTGACCCTGGTAACCACTCATCTGCTGTTAATGGACTGTAGGTTGCTTTCAAGTCTAGAGTGGTACAATTAAGTTATATGTCCATTGGTCTTTACACACACGTGTAGGATAAATTCACAGAAGAATGATCTTAAATTTTAAAATCAAAGGGTATCTTAAAATTTGTCATAGAATGTCAGGCCCGGGTGGACAGTGAATGCAGCGGGACTCTGGGAATAAGCAGATGTGTGAATGCAGCACTGGATGGCTAATCACACGTTGCAGGTTGAACCACACTCTCGCTCAGTTCCTGAGCAAACATGTCCTGCAAGTTGACTCAGTCTGTAGGCCCTGGGGGGGAAAGCGAGGACCACGCTTGTGATTCATCATGCTGGCCTGGGAAACCACTTCCAGCCCTTCAAGTTCACTTTTACCTGCACTCTCGTCCTCTTCTGTTTGTCTAGTTCTGTGGGTCTCAGACTTGAACCCCAGAATCACCTAGAGAAGTTGTTGAAGGATTTCTGGGCCACAGCCTGAGAGATTCTGAGTCAGGGGGTCTGGGTGGGCCTGGGAATGGGTCTTTTTGTCTGCAAAGGATAAAAAGATCCTTTGGCATTAGAAGAGGTTGGAAAGGAGGGGAGGGGCAGATAATGGCAGACGGGCATGGGTACCCTCAGATGTGATGTTGGTCTCTAACCATATTCCCCATCACCAGGGTACAGCCATCCTGCGCTCATGAAACTCGTCCAACAGCCTCAAAATGCGGTAAGTCCCCACGTTCTACAGGGTAAAGACCTAATGTGTTCATGGAAATTCAGAGGATCCCTGGGGCACCTTTGGAAACAGACCATTCATTCATTCTAGAAATGTCTACTAAGCACATACTATGCTCTAGGCCAGGGGTCCCCAAACTTTTTACACAGGGGGCCAGTTCACTGTCCCTCAGACCGTTGGAAGGCCGCCACATACAGTTCTCTTCTCACTGACCACCAATGAAAGAGGTGCCCCTTCCGGAAGTGCGGCGGGGGGTGGGGGGGTGGATAAATGGCCTCAGGAGGCTGCATGTGGCCCACGGGCCGTAGTTTGGGGACGCCTGCTCTAGGCCCTTGGAATACCTTGGTGAGCAAAATGCAGCATCCCACTCCCATGGAGACAGCCAATTAACTTAATTCTCTACATGGAAGTAGAGAGTTGCAATCATATTAAGTGCTACAGAGTGTGGTAAGCAGTGCTGTGTGGGCACAAAACAATGATAATGATAATAATGATTAACGATAATTAGTGTAATATGTATCGTAACCCTCCTCCTATCTGCAGTTTCACTTTCCAGAGTTCCAGTTACCCACGGACAGTGGGTAAAAATATTAAATGAGAAATCCCAGGAATAAACAATACATTAGTTTTATAACATTTTCTTAAATTTTTTGAGAAAGAGAAAGGGAGGGAGAGGGTGAGAAGCATCAACTCATAGTTGTTTTCACCTTAGTTGTACATTGAGCTTCTCGTATGTGCCTTGACCGGGGCCATGTCAATGTCCCCTTGCTTAAGCCGGCAACCTCGGATGTTTCATGCCAGCAAACTTTGGGCTCAAGCTGGCGAGCTTCAGAATCGTGTGGACCATTCCCCTGCTCAAGCCAGTGACCTCTCAAGCCCACACTCAGAGCTAGTGACCTCACAAGCCCACGCTCAGAGCCAGCGACCTCTCAAGCCCACGCTCAGAGACAGAGACCTCACAAGCCCACGCTCAGAGCCAGCGACCTCACAAGCCCACGCTCAGAGCCAGCGACCTCACAAGCCCACGCTCAGAGCCAGCGACCTCACAAGCCCACGCTCAGAGCCAGCGACCTCACAAGCCCACGCTCAGAGCCAGTGACCTAGCCTTCTGGGTCGACGGCTTATCCACTGTGCCACCACTGGGCAGGCGCAATTTCTAAGTTTTAAATTGGGCATCATTCTGAGTTATGTGATGAAATCTCACACCGGGATGTGAGTGCCCCTTTGTCCCGCGTGCCCCTGCTGTAGATACTCCTTGCCCAGTAGTCACTTAGTGGTCATCTAGGTCATCAGATTGACTGTTGAGGAATCAGTGCACATGTTCAAGTCACCCATATGTTCCTTAGTAATGCCACATCAACATAACTTTTATTACAGTATTTGTTATAATTGTTCTATTTTATTAGTATATACTTGTAGTTATCATTGTCAATCTCTTGCTGCGCCTAGTTTACAAATGAAATTTTACCATAAGTACGTATGTATAGAGAAAAGCATGTATAGTGTTCAGTACTGTTTGCAGTCTCAGGCATCACTTGGGGTCTTGGAACATAGACCCCCTGATAAAAGGGGACAACTGTATCAACACTGTATCTGACACTTCACAGCTCTACTACTGAGGAGTCTATGACACAGGTACAGTTATAATCCCCTTTTACAGATGAGGAGACTGAGGCACAGAGAGATCCAAGGTCACACAGTAAATGATGCCTGAATAAAACCCACAGGAGCTGGGATGTCTGGGACGGAGGGGCTGGGGGTGAAGACAGGCTCCCAGGAGAGTGATGTTCGAGCTGAGATCTGAAGGAGGAGAAGGCACTAACGGGGAAGAGTGGTCAGGGACACAGAGCAGGCACGGAGCAGCGGCGATTCTGGGGAACCAAGGAGCAGAGAGAGCGGGAGGGAGCCAAGCAGGCCTGAGTGCATACGGCTTAGTTACAGGACAGACCAGGTTTCTCAGCCTCGGCACGGGGCACAGCTGGAGCCAGACCAGCCTCTGGTGGGGCACCCCTGGTCTCTGCCCACTTGATGCCAGGGGCACCCAGCCCCCCAAACTGTGAAAACTGAAAATGTCTGCAGACATTGTCAATGTCCCCTAGGGGGTAGAGTACACCCCCAGCCCCCGTGAAGAGCCGCACAGTGGAAGCCTTCTGTTCCTATCCCTGGCGCAGTGGGAAGCCTTGAACCATCACACTGGGTATAACACATGTGGTGACGTGGGGACATCCCAAGTGCACTGCTCAGTGAATCTGCCTGTGTAACCCAGTTTCTCAACTTTTTTTATTACTTCTTTAAGGGGTGTTTTTAGTCATTATTTTGCTTTTGTTGTCATTGTTGTTTGTATTTTTCCAAAGTGAGGAGCAGGGGGGAGGCAGACAGACTCCGCATGTGCCCGACCGGGATCCACCTGGCATGCTCACTAGGGCGCAATGATTGGCCCCTCTGGAGTGCTGCTCTGTTGTGGCCAGAGTCATTCTAGTGCCTAAGGCAGAGGCCATGGAGCTATCTTCAGTGCCTGGGCCTCCAATGGAGCCTTGGCTGAGGGAGGGGAAGAGAGAGACAGGGAGAAAGGAGAAGGGGAAATATGAAGAAGCAGATGGGCGCCTCTCCTGTGTGCCTTGGCCGGGAATCGAACCCGGGACTTCCATACGCCGGATTGATGCTCTACCACTGAGCCAACCAGCCAGGGCCTTTTTGTTTTTTGTTTTTTAATTGATTAGAGGGAGAGACAGAAAGGGAGGGAGGAGAGAAATGAGAAGTGTCAACTCACAGTTGCTTCACTTTAGTTGTTCATTGATTGCTGTCCCATATGTACCTTGACTGGGGTGCTCAATCCGAGCCAGTGACCCCTTGCTCAAGCCAGCGACCTTTGGCCACAAGCCAGTAACCTTGGGACCATGTCAATGATCCTGCACTCAAGCCAACATCCCACACTCAAGATAGCAAACCCACACTCAAGCCCAGGAGCCCACAGTCAAGCTGGTGACCTCGGAGTTTCAAACTGGGACCTTAGCATCCTGGGTCGATGCTCTATCCACTGCACCATCACTGGTCAGGCAATCATTACTTTCTCACTGGTTTTTGCAGATCAGGAACCTGGCAGGCTCAGCTGGACACCCTGCTTAGGGTCTCAGAAAGCTGAAATGAGCTCTTAGCTGGAGGCTGTGGGGGAGAATTTACGCTGGGGCTTATTCATGTTGTTAGCAGAATCCATTTCATTCCCATGGTTTCTATGTGATCCCTCCAACTTTACGCCAGCAACCCCGCCCGGCCCAATCCCTTGTTCTATCTTCTTTTACTGTATCTGCTTAACAAAGGGTTCATGTGGTTGCACTAGGCCCACCCAGAAAATCCAGAGTAATCTCCCTATCTGAACCAATTAGGAGCCTTAATTACATCTATATAGTCCCTTTTTCCCTATAACTTAGTCACAGTCCCAGGGCTGAGGGTGTGTCATCTTCTTGGGGGCCATATTATGTCTATAACACACCTATACGGTGTGGAAGGCACATATACTATATGCCGTATCAGGTATGGCATACGCTATGGTGATACCATGGAGCTATCTGTGCTCCTTACAGCACAGAATGTCATGTTTCCACGCCCCCTGAGAATTTACAAATGGTCCTCACTACATGCCCCGACCCCGTTACTAGTCCCCAGACCGCTCCCCTTATTCTAACAGCTTAGCTGCATTTCTCCTGGTGAGCCCTCAGTTTTCCAAGCTGGTTGTCATTTCCACTGCCCCTAACAATGTGTGTGTTGTGGTCACTCCACATCCTCACCAACACAGACTCTCATTGGGGGGGCGGGGGCTTCAGTAACTCAGAGAGTAACATATGTATCCGCACATGACAAACAGTGTGAGTCCTCCCCAAAATCTAAGAAAGGCGGGGGGGGGGGGGGGGCTGAGAGCCCAAGCCCGTGAGGAACCAGCTCCCAGCCCCATACTCGCTCTCCTTTCCCGGCACTGGAAGATAATAGAAAAGACCCACGTCTCCCTCTTTACAGAGGGGTGTGCCTTGCCTGGGCAGGGCTTGGGCACATTTCTCCCCGCGATAGTTGATGATAGTTGATGAGTTCTGACGCTGCAGTGGAGGACTCCTGAGGGCGGCTCGGGTGTGCAGGCTCCGCGGGGGTGTTTACATTCAAAGCCCGACTTTGTTTTGAAACCTTGTGCGGATCCCAGATGCCTCAGCAGTTGGTGCTGAAAAAAAATGTGTCAACAAACATGTCACACACTTTTGCAGTGTCATCTGCCTCGGGAGGCAGAATCGTCCCAACAACACGTGACTCCAAGGCGCAGGGATTCTGATTTTAGGGGATGCCCTGCCTCCACCTGTCCCTGCCAGGAACCGGGATGCCACCCTTCACCCCACTCCCACCCCTCCCGTCTCACCTCTCAGCCAGTCAGAACCAGTCTAGCTCTGCACCTTCCACCTGGGTTTCTCCCAACGGCCCCTCTCCTGCTCCCCCCTGCACGTCCACTCCCCTCTCCTCCAAATCCTCCTCCAGGCTGCCCTGTGCGTGGAACCCTTTCTTGGTACCCGCTGCCCTCAGCACGCATCCCAAACTCCTCCTGCTCCTTCAGCCTTATTTCTCAACCTTTGTTTACTTACCAGTGAGTGACTGAATACCTGTTCTGTGCTGGGATTGGATGGTGGGGTCACAGTCTAGAGGACAGCCTGGACCACAGTGTTGACTTTGTTCTGTAGAGGTCTGATGTGGGGCAGAGTGACATGACAGGCACAGCCTCAGGGAGATGGCAGCTGGTTGCCATAAGCTCAGTGGATACACCCGGGGCATCAGGCCGGGGGGCCAGCGGTTGACATCTGGATTCTTGGCTGGAGATATGCTCAGTTGGTGGTTATGGCATTTCACCTGCCCTGGGCAGGTTCCTGCCAAGTCATTGAACTCCTGAAAAAGGGCTTAGCAGCCCTTTGTACCCCAATCACGTGACCCTGAAACTCCCACGTAATTAACCTCATGTGGATGGGGGAAAAACGACGCCGTCTTCTGGAGCCAATATCTGCGTTCCAGTTACAATTTCTTACGTTGCCTGGGCCACCTCATTACAATGCCCACAAGTTATGCCGTGATTCCTGGGCACTGCACCTGCACCTTCACACTGTGCCTGCCACCCAGGACACCTGGGATGGACACAGGGCAGCAGGCCTGGTCAGGTAGGACACGTGCCATCCCTGTGACTCCAAGCTTCTCCTCTTGTGTGACTCTGTCCTTCAAGACTGAGCTGCCTCCTCTGTGTGCTGGGTCATCTCACTGGCTCCTCACAAGCTCCTAGGGAGGGGTTCCTAGTCTGGAAGATGAAGACCTTGAAGTCCAGAGAGGTTAAGTAACTTGGCTTAGGTCACACAGCCACTTAACCAAAGCCCGTTCTCTTCACACTGCACATTAGGGCTGCTGAGTCTGACAGCAGGGTTCCAGAAACCTGTCTGTCCTCATGTGATTCTGCCACCCAATGTCCCAGATAGCGTCTGTTCCTTATGTCACGCTTTGTCAAACAAGAACATCACCCACACATCTTCCCTGGGCCCAGATAGGCAGTCAAGCTGCCCGCCAGCCGGCCAGCAATGTGAGCTGCTTCCACCCCTGCCAATGATGGCGGTTCACTTCTGTCTACCCTTACCTTATGATGGCCTTGATTTCTCAGGAGCCCCACTCAGATCAAAGCCAAAGGAAATGCCCCTTGAAGGCCCCAACAGAAGCCCAGGGCCCCAGGTTACACCAAGCCAGCCCATACCCACCTTCAGCACAGTCAGGTAGAGGCTGCGGCAGTGTCTGGCAGAGGATGGAATCCAAAATCAGCAAACCTGGGTTTGAATCATGGTTCTTCCCCTTCCTGTACGTGTGACGAGGGGCAAGTTGCTTGGCCTCTATTATCTTCACTTTCCCCAACTCTATAATGAGAAGGGTTAACTTCCCTAACTTATCCTAGTTCGGAGTGTGAACTCGCCACCATGTCTCGCAGTCAGAGCCCAGCTCTCAAGCCACCGGGAGGCTGACTTCTGGGGCCCCCTCCCCCTCGGTTTCCCCCTATGCCCTGATGCCACTGCTCAAGTTTGCACTGAGGTAATTACACTAATTGTGTCCAAGAGAGAGCGTTACCCAAGAAGTCTCCAGATACCGGACTCAGCCACTCTTTTCCCTTTTTTTTTTTTTTTCTGAAGCTGGAAACAGGGAGGCAGTCAGACAGACTCCCGCATGCGCCCGACCGGGATCCACCCGGCACGCCCACCAGGAGGTGATGCTCTGCCCACTAGGGGGCGATGCTCTGCCCATCCAGGGCGTCACTCTGTCGCGACCAGAGCCACTCTAGCGCCTGGGGCAGAGGCCAAGGAGCCATCCCCAGCGCCCGGGCCATCTTTTGCTCCAATGGAGCCTCGGCTGCGGGAGGGGCAGAGAGACAAAGAGGAAGGAGAGGTGGAGGGGTGGAGAAGCAGATGGGCTCCTCTCCTGTGTGCCCTGGCCGGGAATGGAACCCGGGACTTCCGCACGCCAGGCCGATGCTCCACCACTGAGCCAACCAGCCAGGGCCTCTTTTCCCTTTTTTTAATTATATATTTTATCGAGACTAATTTCAGATTTACAGACAAGTTATAAAGACGGTTCCCATCAACCTTTCACCCAGTTCTCCCCAGTGGAAGCACCTCGCCTATCCATGGTGCCCTTGTCAAAACTAAGAAGTTATCATTGGTGCATTATGTCCTACAGACTACTCGGATTTCCCCAGGTTCCCCAGTAATGTCCATTTTTTCTGTTCCAGGATCCAACCCAGGATGCCACATTGCATTTAGTACAATCCCTTCTTCTTTTTATTGTTTGTTTGTTTTACAAAAGAGAGAGATGGACAGACAGGAAGGGAGAGAGATGAGAAGCATCCACTCGTAGTTGCAGCACTTTTAGTTGTTCATTGATTGCTTTTCCTCTTGTGTGACTCTGTCCTTCAAGACTGAGCTGCCTCCTCTGTGTGCTGGGTCATCTCACTGGCTCCTCACAAGCTCATATGTGCCTTTGACCAGGGGGCTCCAGCTGAATCAGTGATCCCTAGCTCAAACTAATGACCTTGGGCTTCAAGCCAGCATCCATGGGGTCATGTCTGTGAGCCCGTGCTCAAGCCAGCAACCTTGGGGTTTCAAACCTGGGTCCTCGGCATCCCAGGTCAACACTGTATCCCCGGCACCACCACCGGTCAGGCCAATTCTTTTTTCTAACCCAAACCCAATTCTTGGTGATCTCTGTTTATCCACTGTGCAGACCCTGCCCAGAACCTTCCCCATCCTGAGAGGGGGACCATCTGGACCTCGAAGGACGGGATGACTCTGCTTTTTTTACATCTGTGTCTTTTCCATAATGGTGGACACATGTCATTGTACATTTGTCACAACCCATAAAATGTACAGCACCAAGAGTGAACCCTGATGTAAAATCGTAACATATTAAAACACAGTTTTACTAGCTACAGAACATCACCGTGACTTAGTTTACATAACCTGTTTGCATTTAGAGAGTTTCTCCTTTTTGATGTTCTAAATAGCGCCACACGAATAATTCAGGGTGCAGGCTTCGTCCACATTTGAAATCGTTATCTTTAGAGGAGGCCTAGAAATGAGATCCCTGGGTCAGAGTATAAAATATTATAAGGCTCTTAACACACAATGACACCTCTTGTGGTTGAAACTTATACCCTGATTGTGTCCTTCCAGAATTGGACATTATCTTTTTCTTCCCTTTAGGAAAGTATTTGAGATCAAGCCGGTGGGGAGATTTGGGACCACTGGCCCTGTTTGGGTCTCGAACCCTGTTGCGTAGACAGCTAGCAACCAGGCCTGTGTTTTGAAGCCAGCAAAAGCAGAGGCTGCTGTTCAAGAATGCAGCTGCATTAGTGTGTGACCATCCCTCGGCCAGAGATTGTTTTATGAAAATTTTGGCCAGCATTTTAAAGTGGGGATATTTCCTATTAAAATTTGCGTCTCTCTTCCCTTTGGAGATCTGGAGGCTCTGGTCCTTCGACCTGTGTCCCTGCTCTGCAGTCACAGGGCAGGGCTGACCTGCCCTCGGACAAAAGTTCTTCTTAGTAACCACCGTGCCGCCTCGCTTCCCGAGTTTCAAAAGTGAGTCTGTTTAGCATCAGGCTTGCACTGTTGATTTCCTTGCCGAGGGAAATACTTCTCTGGACCCACATCTATCAAAATTGGGGGGGGGGGGGGGAGGCAGGGATCAACAAAGAGAGCCAAGTAATTTTCTAACATTGCTTTCCCATGCTCAGCCGATCCTGTTTATTTAGCCTGCTCTCAGCCCTGTTCAATTTAGAAATTCTAGAGCTGCCGCCACCTTGTAGGTCTTTTTTCCATGCTTAATTAAAAGTATAATTTTCATGCAGTAAAATCCATTCTCTGTAGTATATAGTTGTGTTAGTTTTGTCAGATGCATAGTCATACCATCCCTGTCAAAATTCAGACCCATTTGCACACCCATGTTCCTAACAGCACTATTTATAAGACTCAAAGAATGGAAGCAGCCTAGTGTCCAATGACAGATGCGTGAATAAACAAAACATGGCCTATCTATTCAATGGACTATTACTCAGCCTTAAAAAATAAGGAAGAAAATTCTATCACGTGCTACAACAAGGATGAAGCTAAAAGTGAAGTAAGCCAGACACAGAAGGACAAATACTGTATGATTCCATTTAAACGAGGCCTCTAGAACTGTCAGATTCACAGAGACAGGAAAGTAAAATAGCCTTTGCCCAGGACTGGGGGAGGGGGAACAGGGAGTCGTGTCTTATGGATACAGATGTTTGGGTTTGCGAGGGAAAATAGTTCTGGAGATGGATGGTGGTGGTGGTTTCACAACAACGTGAATATACTTAACACTACTGAACTGTACCCTTAGAAATGGTTAAGATGTAAATTTCATGTTGTGGTTTTTACCATATTTTTTTAAATCCAGACACGGTACAATTCATCACCCCAAATATTCTCCAAAGCCTGTTTTCTGTCCCCATAGTTTCTCCTCTTCCAGAATGTCATAGAAATGGAACTATGCTGTGTGTACCCCTTTGATTCCGGCTTCTGCCACCCAGCACCGAGACTCTGGGATTCTTTTTTTTTTTTTTTTTTTTTTTTTAAAGAGAGAGGGATGGATAGGGACAGACAGACAGGAACACAGAGAGATGAGAAGCATCAATCATCAGTTTTTCATTGCAACACCTTAGTTGTTCATTGATTGCTTTCTCCTATGTGCCTTGAGCCTTTAGCAGACCGAGTAACCCCTTGCTTAAGCCAGCGACCTTGGGTCCAAGCTGGTGAGCTTTGCTCAAACCAGATGAGCCTGTGCTCAAGCTGGCGACTTCAGGGTCTCAAACCTGGGTCTTCCGTATCCCAGTCTGACGCTCTAGCCACTGCGCCACCGCCTGATCAGGCTTTGAGATTCTTCTATGGCAGGGGTCGGGAAGCTTTTTGGCTGAGAGAGCCATGAATGCCACATATTTTAAAATATAATTCTGTGAGAGCCATACAATGACCCGTGTACATTACGCATTATCCAATAAAAATTTGGTGTTGTCCCGGAGGACAGCTGTGATTGGCTCCAGCCACCCGCAACCATGAACATGAGCGGTAGGAAATGAACGGATTGTAATACATGAGAATGTTTTATATTTTTAATGTTATTATTTTTTTATTAAAGATTTGTCTGTGAGCCAGATGCAGCCATCAAAAGAGCCACATCTGGCTCGCGAGCCATAGGTTCCCAACCCCTGCTCTATGGCTTTCTTGCCCCTGCACATGTCAGTGTAGCATTTATCTTGATTGCTGAGTGGTGTTCCATGATTTGATGTGCCACATTTTATTTATCCCTTCCTTGGGAAGGGACATTTGGATTGTTTCCAGGTCTGGGCAAACAAACACAGAAGCCATTATAAACTTCCATATGCGCTCACACCTCTGTATGGACGTATGCTTTCATTTCCTTTAGATCAGTGGTCCCCAACCCCCGGGCCGTGGACCAGTACTAGTCCGTGGGCCATTTGGTACCGGTCTGCAGAGAAAGAATAAATAACTTACATTATATTCGTTTTATTTATATTTAAGTTTGAACGATGTTTATTTTTTTAAATGACCAGATTCCCTCTGTTACATCTGTCTAAGACTCACTCTTGACGCTTGTCTCGGTCACGTGATACATTTATCCGTCCCACCCTAAAGGCTGGTCCGTGAAAATATTTTCTGACATTAAACTGGTCCGTGGCCCAAAAAAGGTTGGGGACCACTGCTTTAGGTGAACTCCCAGGTGCAGCATTACTGGGCGATAGGGTGTGTGTGTGTTTAACATTATAAGAAACTGCCAGACTGCCTTCAAAAGTTGTCACACCATGTTACCTTCCCACCAGCTGTGTATGAGAGTTCTAGGTTCCCGACATCCTCATCACTACTGGTTACTGTCTATTATTTTAATTTTTAGCCATTCTGACGGATTTTTTTAAATGATAGATTCACAGGAAATTTCAAAAAAAAAAAAAAGAGTACAAAGAGTTCCTACAACATACCCTTCACCAGTTTCCCCACAAGGTAGCAGCTTGTGTAATTATAGTGCTGCATCACAACCAAGAAATGGGCACTTCTTTATGAAACCCAGAGCAAGTTTAGTGGATGTCTCTAAAAATATGGGGAAATCCATTGATTTAGCACCGACAGCACCATCAGCGGTTTGGACCCCATCCCGTGAGCAGCGGGGTTGGTGGGCAGGGAGCCGGTCAGGCCGGAGAATCACTGTGGTCTCGGACCCCATCCCGTGAGCAGCGGGGTTGGTGGGCAGGGAGCTGGTCAGGCCGGAGAATCACTGTGGTCTCGGACCCCATCCCGTGAGCAGCGGGGTTGGTGGGCAGGGAGCCGGTCAGGCCGGAGAATCACTGTGGTCTCTGGGCCTCTCTGCAGAGCACCTTCATCAACAGACCTGCCCTGGGCATCCTGCCTCCCGAGAACTTCGTGGAGAGGCTGCGGGAGTCCTTGCTCTCGGTGAGTGGTGAGTGCGTGGGAGCACCCCCTGCGGCCGGGACCCGCCCCACCTTCTGCCTCACGTCCCCACCCCTGCTGGGGAGGCAGTGCTGATCCTGGGGGGGAGGGGGACACAGCAGGGGAAGGAAAGGCTTGAGCTCCAGAATGATTAGGATGGGGTGTTTCTACTGCAGTCTTGCTCTTATTGCTGTTCCTTTCACAAAGTGTATTTTTACTCTTCCTTTTGAAGCAAAGAAGGGACACCTTCTGTGCAGGACAAAGGGAACTCAGGAAAGACTAGTATTTGCCCATGACAGGAGGTTTGTGTGACATTCAACCCCCCTCCACGACTATTCAATTCATTCAGAACTTCGACTTCTCACCTGCTAAATGTGGGGGTCTCCAGGGGTGGCAGTTGTGTCAGGAGGGATAGACCAGGCTCTTCTTTGTCCTTTTTCCTCCCTGGCTTCCAGCCTGAGCTTCTCCACAGCCCCAGAAGCACCCGAGTCCACTCCCCGAGGCCGACTGCTTCTGGGATGCTCCTGGTTCTCCCCCAGCCTCCCTCTGCCCCCTCCCCGCACCCCCCTTCCCGCCCCCGCGGCTGGGGGAGGGGAGCCGAGATGGAGCTGAGCCCACAGCTGTTTCTCTGCCTGCAGGTGGCTCCCAAAGGGATGTCTCAGATCATTACGATGGCCTGCGGCTCCTGCTCCAATGAAAACGCCTTCAAGACCATCTTCATGTGGTACCGGGTAAGGTTGGAGGCGCGAACACATACACAGGCTCCCCGGCACCCAGCCCCGCGTTCACCCCTTGTCTTACTGTTCATCTCAGGTATCGGACATCAGTGACCACACTCAAAATCCAGATAGAGGCACCACCTGGACAGGGGGTTCCAAACATCTCGGGGGGGAATGGTGCAAAGAGCCAAGGCTTTGGCACCAAACTTACCCCATGTAATTACACTATTTTACTTGGCATAAGCTATACCATCTCGGCAGGTCTTAGTTGTTGCTAATAGGAAAGTAATGCACCTTCTATATTCATCTATTTATTTAATCACAGGCACAGTGAACAATCTCATGCTTCAGTAATGAGGGTAATGATTGTGTTGAACATAGTCCAAAGGTCAGGAGCCTTTGACTAGAAATAAAATAATGAAAATTTATTCAAGGGTCTTAAGGTTTGCAAACCAGAAACACTATTAGACCAAAGAAAAGAAGTCTGGAAGTTTTACAGAAAAAAACTACATTTTTGAGAAGAATCGGTTCTGCATTCTTAGCCCCTCAATTGGTCCAAGATGGTCATTGTCAGGTGTCTGGCAGTCTAGACGGTGTGACGTGTTCTGCTTGAGGTCATTCTGAAGGTTTGATGTATGTCCATGCATTGATGCACAACGAACACACTGATGGACATCCAAGTGTTGATGTGATGTGACACTGGAGATTTCAAAAGTTTAAGTTCCCAGAGTCAGTTAAAACAAGAACAATCATTTCCTTATGCCTCAACCCACTTGAAGTTAAAATTGAGCAGCTTGACCACAGTGACTCCATTTTATTTTTTTTTACCCTATTCCTCAATCAACACATCAGATCATCTCCTAGGAGAGCACTCTCTAGTTATCTGGACTAACTGGGTTTGAGTGGAAAGTGGAAGTCCCTTCTACCTCAGAGCATCTCCGACATTTAATTCTGTTTTGTTTTGGCAGAGCAAGGAGAGGGGTCAAACGGGTTTCTCCAAAGAAGAGTTGGAGACGTGCATGGTCAACCAAGTGAGTGGATTGGGCCCTTTCTCCTCCAGGCTGACAGTGGCTAACGGACCCTGTCCTTCTCAGATAGTCAGCACAGGCCACTATAACAAATGTCCTAGACTGGGAGGCTTGAATAACGTACATGTATTTCCCACAGTTATGAGGGTTGGAAGTCCAAGATCAAGTGCCGGCCAATCTGGTTCCCCAGGACAGGCTCTCTACCCGGCTTGCAGACAGCTGCCTTCTCACTCTGTCCTCCCAGGTCGGGGAAAGAGTTAGCAAGCTCTCTTGTGCCTCATTTTATAAAGATACTAATCCCATCATAGGGGCCCTTCATGACCTCATCCAACCCTAATCAATTTCCCAAAACCCCATATTCAAATACTATCACATTGAAGTTAAGGCTTCAACATCTGAATGGGTGGGGGTGGGGGTAAGCATTCAGTCCATAAAAACTGGTCCCCAACCATTCTGCCTCCCTAGTTCATTCCCTTGGTATCAAGTAGAGCTCTTCCTGACCCAGAACAATAGTTTCCAAGGACAACTGCCTGAATTTTCTCAAATAATCCAAAATGTCAACACAAATGTATGTACAAGGATATTCACCCTAGTGATGTTTAGAGTAATGATAAACCTAAAAAATTGGAAAGCACCTATATATCTAGTATTAGGGAAAAGGGACTTAAGTGCAGGGGTTCTCAGAGGCACAAAGGAGGCCACTGTTGGGGTACAGCGGTGGTGGGGACCACAGCAAAAACCAAAAGGGTAGATCCAAGCTCTGCAGCCAGCTTCAACCAGAGCACAGCTGTCCTTCCCCCTTTCATGTTGGGATCCCATTACAATTTAGACAAAAATGCCTGCTGATATAAAAAAAAAAATCAAAGACCACTGAACTCAATTATACACTTTAGATATTCATCCACAATCTCCCATGGCAAAAAAAAAAAATAGAAAGGATTTCTCTTTGTCTAGAGACATACTTGTATAATTTAGTGAAGACAGTGGAATGTGAATTGTGTGGACACTATAAATAAGCATACAGGAAATTACTATAAGAAATCCTGCTAACATGTTCATAATGAAATGCCTATGGGTTGCTGAGATTACTTTTTTCTTTTGTGCTTTTTTAATTTTTTATTTTAATCCTGCCTCTTGTTAGCAATAGACCCATATTCTCCACATTCATACAAACCTACATAAACTTAAGCTTTTTCTTTTTTCTTCAGGCCATTTTTTATAAGAAATGGGTTATGCCCTACCTCTTTCTCATTTGATATCTGTGGTCACCCTAGTTCATCATTGTTTTTAGATCTCATTTCTCCTGTTTAATGTCTGCAGCCAAACATATGTAATATATATATTACATTTAGAGAACCAAAGGAAATTGTTCCATTCCTTAACAAAGGGAAATGACAAGACAGTATACTGGCGCTTGTGGATGAGTCTTAGAGCTTTTCCCGGGGGTCTCAGGTACCTGGTGGAGATCAGCCAGCCTAAGAACGTGCTGTAGCAAATTCCCAGAGACTAGGGGCCCCATGGTTGCCTCTGTGGCATCCTCAGTAGTCCACCTGAGTCAGCTAGAAACAGCTCTCGGTCCTTGCCAGGTGGAGGGTCAGAAAAGAATGCAGCTGTACCATGGACTGGGGCCTGGGAGGGGACTGAGGGTTCAGGTGTCCCTCCTGAACATAGGGCAGCTGTCCGGGGGAGACAGCATGGTGGGGGTCCTCCCGCTCTGGGACAGCAGACCTGGTCCAAAAGCCTGGGACATGCATTTTCTGTGAGGTGTCCCGCTCCGCCTCGTGTCGTGGGAGGCACCTGTCAGCACCTGGCCCACCTGGCTACTGCGGAAGCCAGAGCACGCAGGAACCGGGAAGAGCCGGTAGGAGTTAGAAGAGCCTGCAGATGGGCTGAAAATTCAAAAGCCCCAGGCGGGCCAGCAGGTGATGGCAGGTGATGTAAAGGAGAGAGGCGGGCAGGGGGCCCTGGAGTGGTGCGCCCGCCCGGACTTTAGGTTTGGGCAACCAAAATGGGCCCAGAGGGTGCAGGACTTGAGAGAAGACAATGCAGATATCTGTGTGAAATCTCTTACTTAAAAATATTTGGGCCTGACCTGTGGTGGCGCAGTGGATAAAGCGTCGACCTGGAAATGCTGAGGTCGCCAGTTCGAAACCCTGGGCTTGCCTGGTCAAGGCACATATGGGAGTTGATGCTTCCAGCTCCTCCCCCCTGTCTCTCTCTCCTCTCTTTCTGTCTCTCCTCTCTAAAATGAATAAATAAAATAAAATAAATATTTGGGGGGGCCACGTGAACAAAACATCTTGTTGGCTAGCTACAGAAGAAGCGGTCTATTGTAGTTTGGAACTTCGGCCTGAGAAGGGACACCTAATAGACTCTGGTGCTCCTCCACGCTCTCAGGGGTCACGACAGGGTCCCCCACTTCTCACAACCGTGACTGATGACCACTCTTTCTTGTTTCTAGGCCCCTGGCTGCCCCGACTACAGCATCCTCTCCTTCATGGGTGCGTTCCACGGCAGGACCATGGGTAAGCAGGGGCCGCGGGGATCCCGAAGTGGCGGTTAGAGTAACCGCGGCAGCAACAGTAGTGGCGGCTGCCTCTGGCCTCGCACTGGAGGTCTCCCCGCCTCGTCTCCTTTAACCCACACCACTCTGCAGAGTGGGGATTGTGATTGCCACTTGGCAGAGGGGGAAGCTGAGGCTCGGCAAGAAGGGGAACATTCCAAGGCCATACAGTGGCAGAGCCAGGATTTGGACCTTTGTTTCTCTGCCTTCAAAGCCTGTGCTTTACTCCTTGATATGATGAATGAGAAAGTAATACACATGCTCGCACACCGACACACACATGCACACACACTAACGGTTCACAGGTTCTGCCCCAACTTCAGGACATTACAGGGACTGGGGTTCTGCAGGCAACAGACCCCTCTGGGCATCCGAGGTCTTGGCTTGAAATGCCCGTTGTCTCCTTTTTAAAGACAACGGTTCACTGTGCTGCCCCCAGCCAACCATCGGCTCTTCTGTTTTATGGGGGGGGCCTAGGTTGCTTAGCGACCACGCACTCCAAAGCTATTCACAAGATCGACATCCCTTCCTTCGACTGGCCCATTGCACCGTTCCCGCGGCTGAAGTACCCTCTGGAGGAGTTTGTGAAGGAGAACCAACAAGAGGAGGCTCGCTGCCTGGAAGAGGTAACACCGCACCTTCCAGCCCCTTCTCTCAGCCCCATCCCCCCCACCCCCTCGCCACCCTGAGACTTCTCCCCAGAGAAGAGGCACAAAGAGTTTATCTGGGGCCTGCATGGCACCCCCTGGGAGGGACGTGGGGACAGAGAGGCCTCCTATCCCATGCTCATCATTGGGAAAGGTAACGCATGGCATGTTGATTTTGCTGCCCAGCGTCCATCACCCCACTCCTGATGCCAATTTCAGTATCATTCAGGTTTCTTTGGAGGCAAGCTTCAGTGGGTCCAGAACAAGAGAAAAGGAATGTATGGGAAGAATATCAGGCAGCTCACAGAAAAAGGTCACACAGGATCCTCTAGTCCAGATGTCCCCAAACTACGGCCCGCGGGCCACAATGCAGGCCCCTGAGGCCATTTATCCAGCCCCCACTGCACTTCTGGAAGGGGCACCTCTTTCATTGGTGGTCAGTGAGAGGACCACTGTATTTGGCAGCCCTCCAATGGTCTGAGGGACAGTGAACTGGCCCCCTGTGTAAAAAGTTTGGAGATCCCTGCTGAGTCTAGTCCACTGCTTTGCAGCCTTCTCTCGCGTCCTGGGAGCCGAGGGGGTGCAGGGGGCAGGGGCGGGGCTGAGGACGTGTGGCCTCTGTTGCCAGGCCTCCGCGTCTACCCGAAGAGTCCCGCTTCAGTCTGTTCCGTATATGGGGCTCCACGTAAGACACTGGAAGGATTTTGTTGCTGAGGGGAAGTGACTTCCACTCTTCAGGTTGGGATTTGAAGTCAAATAAAGCTAATTTGAGGTTGCTTTTCCTCTTAGGCGCATCATTCTTTTAAAGTAATAGTTAACACCTAGAGGTGTGAAGCCAAGTGCAAGGCACTGTGTATTTTGTGGTAAATAAAAGAGAAGATAATAGAGTCGAGTATAGCCTGTCCAATAGAAAGGGAAGGCCAGCCACGGGTGTCCTAATATCTTTTCTAATAATCACATTTTATAAAAGTAAAAGGAATGGGTGGAATTAATTTTAATAACATTTTTTTGAGCCCAATACATCCAGAATAGTATCAGGTCAACATGAATACTTAAAAAAAAATTTTTGTGTGTGAAAGGGACAGAGAGAGAGAGAGAGAGACAGATAGGGACAGACAGGAAGGGAGAGAGATGAGAGCATCCATTCTTCGTTGCAGCACCTTAGTTGTTCATTGATTGCTTTCTTATATGTGCCTTGACTGGGGGGCTACAGCAGACTGAGTGACCCCTTGTTCAAGCCAGCGACCTTGGGCTCAAGCTAGTGACCTCGGGATTTTGAACCTAAGTCCTCAGCTTCGAGTTCGACACTTTATCCACTGCGCCACCGGTCAGGCTGACGAGATATTTTTATATCCTTTTTTTCATGTTAAGTCTTTAAAATCCTGTGTGAGTTTTATACTCAGACACATCTCAGTTTAGACCAGTTACATTGCAAGTCCTCAGTAGCCACCTGTGGCTCATGGCCACCTTACTGGGCAGTGTAGGGTCATAGGAAACACAGCGCTGAACAAATGAGAAAATAACCACATGATGACAACTTGCGAACATTTTCTAGAAGCAGAGAAAAGCATCTCAGAGCTCCCTTGGCGTGACGGGTAGAGACTGAGGCTAAATCACACCATCCAAACCAATGGAATTTCCTTAGTTCTGCACAATGGAGGAAGATCAGCCTTGTTTTTCTAGCTAGCTGTATGGTTTGGGGGTTTTTAATTATGTATAATTATTAAATTATTAATAAAGTACCACAGCTCCAACTCTTTAATTATCTATAGGGGATGCCCATATTAGAACAAGAGTACAAAAAATATAACCACTTAGACACAGTCAGGAGCTTTTCTTACAACCCCTTCACTGTTAAAAAGAGTTGGGGTTTTTTGTTGTTGTTTTTTTAAGATTTTTAAAATTCATTATAGAGAGGGGGAGAGATAGAGAGAGAGAAGGGGGAAGGAGCAGGAAGCATCAACTCCCATATGTGCCTTGACCAGGTAAGCACAGGGTTTTGAACCAGCGACCTCAGCGTTCCCGGTTGACGCTTTACCCACTGCACCACCACAGGTCAGGCACTGTTAAAAGAGTTTTAAAAAATCAGTTTCCATTTTATTAACAAAATTTACATACCATAAAATGCACTCATTTAAACGCCTAGTTCAATAAATTTTGACAAATAAATAAATAACCATCACTCCAATCATGGGCATCTTATCATCACCCTGGAAATTTACTTGGATCAGGTTGATTAGTCAATCTAGAACCCCCAGCTCCACCCTACTCTGTACAACCACTGCTTGGATTTCTGTCACTAGAGGTGAGCTTTGCCTCAGCTATTTAAACAAATATTCATCCCAGGTTCTTCACAGAAAGGACTCTCCTAGCAATAATAATAATACAGCAATAACAACAATAGATTGTGTCAGCATGCCCGTTATACAGGTTAGGAAAGTGAGGCTCCAAGTTAGCAGTCTGTATCCCTGCAGGGGCTAGTACAAATCCTAAGTAGGACACATCCCAGTTCACACGTGTGGCTCTGAGTGGACATCCCAGTCCTCACGCAAAGTGCACACAAATACATTTCCAACGTAACTTCCAGGGGGTCACGGGACCGCTCATGCCCATCCATGGGAGCTGCTCAATGGCCTCCACAAGCCGATGTCATTTCTCGCTTTGGAATCCAGGTGGAGGACCTGATTGTGAAATATCGGAAAAAGAAGAAGACGGTGGCTGGGATTATCGTGGAACCCATCCAGTCTGAAGGTGGAGACAACCACGCCTCTGACGATTTCTTCCGGAAGTTGAGAGACATCTCCCGGAAGGTCAGTGCACTGGCCAAGGTCGGATGGGGCCACAGGCCATTTCCAGCTGGTATCCCAGAGCCAAGGATTAGCTTCGGGGCCCTTGTAAAGTTCCAAATGTTCAGAGGCTGCCTGTTGGTCGCACAGGGAGAGAAGTTGGGGGCGGAGGCAGGACAGGGAATTCTTCCCTGAAATCTTATTGCAAAACCAGCCTCCAGCCAGCCAGCAGTCTTAGTCAGAGGCTTTTGCAATCAAGAGATTCCTGGGAAGGCCTCTGCCTCCACCCTGTTCTTTCTGGGGACCCCACCTCCTCATTCAGCTCAGTGTGGTCCACATTCAACAGAGGCAGAATGAACAGGCTTTATGTTAATATCGTGTTTCTTTTAACGTCCCGAGTGTACAAATGGCACATCCCACCAACAAGTTCACAGATGAAAGTGATATAACATGACTTGATTTAAACACAAACGCTCAGTGAATAGCAGTCCTGATGCTAAGCAGAACTGGGAAACGTGACAACAGATGTTTGGGAAACAGGGCTAGGCTTCGCTGCTGGGCCCTGCTTCCCCCCCCAGTAGGTCAGCTTGCTCAGGGACTGAAACCGAATGAAATACTGTACTGTCGTGCTTGGGTTCGGCGGGCCTTCCACGTTCTGGTCTGACTCCAGCTCAGCTCCTGGAGGAAACCCAGGCACAGCTCCGGTGAAACTGCCCGCTCAAGCATTGTTTAGTTTTTCTTAAGACCACGGGCTCGGCTTGGCAGTTCAGAAAGCAAGGACTCTGGCTGGGTGGCAGGGTCAGGGTTGGTGGATTGTGGTGGGTGTGTATTTCTCCCTCCTCTCTCTCCAGCATGGCTGTGCCTTCTTGGTGGATGAGGTCCAGACCGGAGGGGGCTGCACTGGCAAGTTCTGGGCCCACGAGCACTGGGGCTTGGATGACCCTGCAGATGTGATGACCTTCAGCAAGAAGATGATGACCGGGGGCTTCTTCCACAAGGAGGAGTTCAGGCCCAATGCCGTGAGTGCCAACCCCACCCTTCTCTTGTTCCCAGGAAGGGGAGGGAGGTGGGTGAAGCAGCATCACTTTCTCCTAACTGCTCCTTTCTCACAAACCAGGAATTGAGTGGACAGTTAGTGTGTCACAGAGGTTTTCTGAGGCCCACTTCTTATAGATTTAACTAGCCAGTTACTATGATCACCCTTGCTCTCTAGGCAGGGCTGACTTCCTATCAGTCCCTTGTCAGTCTTCTAATTTTTCTGCGTGTTAATAACTGCTGCTGTGAACCGAGTATTTACTCTCTGCCTGACCCAGTTCTAAGTACTCCTCATGTACTTTTACTCTTTACAACAATCTGACCAAGTAGGTGCTATGTTTCTCTCCTATTTTACTAATGATTGTCTAAGATCACACAGCCCATTAAGTGATAAAGCCAGGATTCAAACCCAGAGCCCTGCCCTTAACTACTACATTGTACTACCTCGTGTACACATGGATGTTTATAAACACACACACACACACACACACACACAGTTATCAGGAGCTTAGGATCTTTCTTTCCACCATTCCTGCAGTAGTTTCTACCCTCAAGGATGCCTCGTGGCTCAAAATGGCTACTGGAGCTCCAGCCATCACATCCCAATTCTAGGCAGTAAGAAGGAAAAAGGAGGAAACCACTCTTTATCTTTAGTGGCCTTCTCAGAAATCTTACATTTCATTTCGTTGTTTTTTTTCCCCCAAAGTTAGAAGTCGGGAGGCAGTCAGACAGACTCCCGGATGCACCGGACCAGAATCCACTTGGCATGCCCATCAGGGGGCGATGCTCTGCCCATCTGAGGCATTGCTTATTGCTGTTGGAGCCATTCTAGTGCCTGAGGCAGAGGCCATGGAGTCGCCCTCAGCACTCAGGCCAGCTTTGCTCCAAAGGAGCCTTGGCTGCAGGAGGGGAAGAGAGAGATAGAGAGAAAGGAGAGGGGAAGGGGTGGAGAAGGGCAATTTTCCTGTGTGCCCTGACCGGGAATCAAACCCAGGACTTCCACACGCTGGGCCGACGCTCTTCCGCTGAGCCAACCGGCCAGGGCCACAACATTTCATTTCTAATACTCTGATGCAGATCTGGTCCCATGGCCACTCCTAACTGAAAGAGAGGCTAGGAAATATGTTTTGGATGGCTGCTTTTACACCCTGAATAATTCATGAAGAAATAAATTGGATATTCTCTGAGGGCCAGAGTGTCATCAACCCGATCCTGAGTCTACTTACCTACGAGCTGTATTTTTTCTGGACAAATCACTTACCTCTCAGAACCTTAGCTTCCTCTATAAAATGAAGATTATAGTTTAGGGCCAACTGTCTTGATTTCCCCAAGACTGAGGGATTTCCCCAGCATGTGAAGAAGTTGGTCTCCCTAATAGTCACACAGCCCGACAGGTTGTTGTTATGGGAAGAAGTCAACGAGGTAAATATGTGTTATCATCCCTTAGTAGATGCTCACTGGGTTACTTCTTAAATAGGGGACAAGGTCTCAGGGGGAAGTGCGCCCCTGAAGGGTGCGCCCATGCGTGAAACTTCCCAACACCCCGTGTCTTGTTCCAGCCATACCGGATCTTTAACACCTGGCTGGGGGACCCGTCTAAGAACCTGCTGCTGGCCGAGGTCATCAATGTCATCAAGCGGGAGGACCTTCTGAATAACGCAGCGCATGCCGGGAAGGCCCTGCTCACAGGGCTACTGGACCTCCAGGTGCCCACCCCGCCAGGCCCTCCCCCAGGTCTCCCAGGACTGCACCCCTGGCTCCCACAGCCCCAGGGCAGCACCTGAGCCCTTCAGCATAGCAGCACACCTGCTCCTCTGGCAGGGGCGGGGGGGGGGGGGCAGGATACCAGGGACCGCCCCCAGCCCCCAGACGGGGTTCCAGACTTAGCAAAGTCTAACGCAGGATGCCAGTCTAACTTCACAAACAGCCCCCAGACAGGGGTTCCAGACTTAGCAAAGTATAAAACACAGGATGCCAGTCTAACTTCACAAACAGCAACTTTCCTTTTAGCATAAAAGTATACCCCCGGCAACATTTGGGACATATTATACTAAAAAGTTGTAAGTTGTTTATCTGAAATTCAAATTTAATTGGACATCCTGTATTTGATCTGGCAACTCTCACTCAGAACCATTCGAACTTAGGGAAATAGGCGTGTCCTCATTTTCTGGATGAGGAAAAGGAGCCATGGGAAGGTGAGGAGGAGCCGGGGAGCCAGAGTTCAACCCCGATCCGCCTGATTGCAAAGTCTCTGAGGGTTTGCTTAAGTGTGGCTGTTTAGACAACCAAGGCCCTCTGGGCAGAATTTCTCTTGCTTTTCTTCCGGTGGATTTGTAGTTAAACTGAGGTGGGGCTGGAGCAGGCCCTAGAAAAAGGCTCTGCAATGGGTTAGGCCCTTCCTTCCTGCTAGGGAGCGCCTTCACTGTCCTCCATTGGGGCAGGAGAAGTGACAGGTGTCCTTTATTACCCTGGCTGATGTCTGGGCCCTGCTTATAGATGTTGACAAAGCCAGGGCCCGGCTTAGTGGGGGTCTGGTTGTAATACGCTGTCACAAACATGGCTGCCCCCTGGTCTCATCTGCACTGCCTTCCCACGAGGTCCATGCAGAATGATGGCAGCCTTCCTACTGAGCCAGGTGTCAGGCCTGGCTCTCAGGCTAAGAAGTGACAGAGAGGCGGAATTCACAGCCTGGCAAGGGGCAGGGATGGGACCCAAAGAAGTCAGTGCTGGGATAAAAAAGGAGCAAAAGGGTATCTAGTCTGAGATGTCCCTTGCCAGGTGAGTGGGAGAGAGAGCAATGGGAGAGTCACAGATGACAAGATAACCATGTGACTCGGGAAGGAACAGAAATGGGCGTTCAGATACAGTGAGTGAGAAGCAAGGCCCAGGGTGGAAGGCATGCCAGGAATGTTTTCTTGTAGCTCTTCTAAATGTCCCAGTTGATGCCACCAGGCTTAGTCCTACGGGTGGGTCCTGGAGGAGAAAGCAGCTTGAAGGTTCCTGACCAAAGCTGCCTGCCCTGAGAAGGGGTGTGGAGGCCAGTGTTTACCCAAGTGGCGTCAACTGATGGCCAACAGGAATCTCCAATTTGGGATGCAGTGAAAAAGAAAACTATTCAGTACAAAGCAGATCAACTGTGATAAAGCAAGGCTTTGAGATAGCCCGGAGGCCAAGCCCTCTCCAGCTCTGCTCTGCTTGGTCAGTGTAAGAAACAGTCTGCAGTCTTTGGTGGAAAGGGAAAGTGTGTTCCCAGAGCCAGAAAGGAGCTGACTTATATAAACAGAAGTCCCTGCCCCTGGTCCCTGATTGGTCTATCCTCATGCAAATGAGGACTCCAAATCCTCACAGTTAGATTGACCCTTAAGACACTGTCCAGATTGGTCAGAATAGAACTGCTCTGGTTGGTCAGAGCTGTGCAGCTCCAGCTGGATGGGGAAAGCCTCAGTCCTATTGGTTGAAATAGGATTCCAAGAAGTTCTTTATAAGGACTGACTCAGATGGCTGGAACACAGTGCAGGCAGGTGGTTCAGTGCAGGCTTCTCCTTGAAGTGCAGTTTGCATGAGAGGCCCCTATAGAAATGGCTGCTAGGCTCTGTTTGGTTTGTGTTTTTTGTTTTTGTTTTTGTTTTGTTTTGTTTGTATTTTTCCGAAGTGAGAAGCAGGGGGGAGGCAGACAGATATACTACCGCATGTGCCTGACCAGGGTCTACCCGGCATGCCCACCAGGGGGCGATGCTTTGCCCATCTGGGCCGTTGCTCCACTGCAATTGGAACCATTCTAGCACCTGAGGCAGAGGCCATGGAGCCATCCTCAGCATCCGGGCCAACTTTGCTCCAATGGAGCCTTGGCTGCGAGTGGGGTAGAGAGAGATAAAGAGAAAGGAGAGGGGGAGGGGTAGAGAAGCAAATGAGTGCTTCTCCTGTGTGCCTTGGTCAGAAATCAAACCCAAGACTTCCACACGCCAGTCCGACACTCTACCACTGAGCCAACCGGCCAGGGCCTGGTTTTGTTTTGTTTTTTATTTGAGCCCAGTTAGCCACCAAAAGCCCTTCATAGTAGGTGTCTTCTTTCTCAGGGTTCACAGTATGTTCCATATACAAGATAGTGCCACAAAAATGTCTTCCATGGAAACATCCCAGAGCAAGACTGACAGCTTGCTTTTAGGAGCCTGAGTGGGCTCATTTATGGGAGCAGTTAGGCATCCTTATGGCAAGAAGGAGGTAAGATTACAGGAATGCCCTAAAACAATGAACTAGACAAATGGGTGAGTCAAAGGACGCAATTAGATTTGAAGGCCTAGAGGCAGCAATCAAAGCCAGACATTGAGGAGAGGAGAGGGATTTTCGTTCCTGCATTAATTAATCAAAGTTACCATGTGCTGTGTGAGTGCCCACGTATGTGTGTCACAAGGGCCACATAAGGGTGTCCAAATGGATGAGACCTGGTTCCCAACCTCCAGACTCTGATGGGAGAGAGGAGTGTATTCAAATCACTGGCCCCCATCAGTCTAAGGATGACCAGGGTAAGTGCTGGAGTGACTTCCATGCCTGGTTTCCTCACCTGTGGTGACGAAAATGCGTCCTCGACTAGTGGAGTGGGGATTTGAGGTCATGCGGCGTGCAAGAGCCTAGCTACGCACGGGCCTTCGTTATCACCAGGACAACCTTATCTCCAATTTCTATCAGGGGGCTGTAACAAAATGACACTTGTCCCCTATCTTTGCTCCCAGTGCCTAAAATTATTTTGTGTTACCCAAACCCTGTTTGCTGTCCTTCACATGGACGATGGCAAGTGGGAGGGACCGCGATCCTTTCCTCTGGGCGACTGTGTTCCTTCCCAGAGCCACTGTAACAAATTACCACAAACTGGGTGGCTTAGACGAGGATCTGTTTTCATCATTCTGGAAGCCAGAAGTCTGAAGTCACGATGCCGGCAGCCGTGATTCATCCGGAGGTTCGGAGGACCACCCCAGTCCTCCCTCCAGCTGCTCTAGAAGCGCTGGCAACCCTTGGTGTCCTTTGGCCTCAGCTGCATCCCTCTCACCTCTGCTCCTGTTCGCACGCGGCCTTCTCCCCTCCCTGTGTGTGTCTGTGATGCACTTCCCTCTTATAAGGATGTCAATCATCGGATCGAGGGCCCGCCCTAATCCAGCATGACCTCATCTTGACCTAATTACATCAGCAAAGACCCTATTCTCAAGCAAGGTCACAGTCATAGGTTCTAAGTCAATATAAATTTGGGGAAGAGGCCACTGTTCATCCCATTATAATTCCCAACCTCAAAGCCTTGAGTGAGGGTGAGCTTTTTCTTAGAAGAATCAATCACCACTTTCTAGAAGAATTGCTAAAAAACAAAGATGGCAGCTATCTACTGAGTGCCTACCAAGTGCCAGGCCCTGGGCTTAGGATCTCATTTCAATAAATTCTAACCATATGACATTGGGATCAATAGCATTTATATCCTTCAGTTCACAGAAGAGGAAACTGAGGCAAGGCCACTCAAATGAGTTGCCCAGCCTGGGTTTTGAACCCAGGACTAGATGTCTCCAGAACCAGAGCTTCAAACCCCACAGTGGCCTTGCCAGTCCAAGCAGAGGCCCAAGGACTGGTCCCTGGGGGGCAGTTGAGGCACCACAGCCACTGAGCCAGCTGGCACACAGGTGACAGGCTTTGATGGCAGCCTTGTTCCCCCTCATTGCAGTCCCGGTATCCCCAGTTCATCAGCAGAGTGAGAGGACGAGGCACCTTCTGCTCCTTCGACACTCCAGACGAATCCATACGGAATAAACTCATTTTAATAGCCAGGAACAAAGGTAAGGTGACCAGGAGTGGGGGCTGGGCTTCACCGGGGCGCCGTGTTACCCTGGTATGGGGGGCAGGTGGTACACAGGACTAAAAACACTCTGAATGTTCTTTCTCAAAAGAAAAGCCAGTTACTGGGGGATTTCCTTATATATCAATTCATTCACCAAATATTCACTGAGATGACTGGGACCAACACTAGACAGAATCATAATGATGAGCAAGACCATGAGGGTCCCTTCCTTCAAGGAGCTTACAGTCTAGCAGGGAAAAATGACATTGAAGAGACTATTTCATAAGCAGCCCATTACATTTATAAATTCTAGGAAAGAGGAAAAGGGCCTAAGAGAGTTAACAGCTGGGGAAAATTTCCAGGAAATCAGGGAAGGCTTCCTTGAGGAAGTGGCATTTTACCTTATGTCCTGACAGATGGACAGGAGTTGCCCTGGTAAAGAAGGTAAAGATGAGCATTTCAGGCAGAGGGAGGGACATGTACAGCTAGTTGAGGCAGGATGGAGCTGGAGAAACTGAAAGAATAGGACATGATTAGGAACCCACGGGCTGGGGGAGTGAAGCAGGAGGGGTGACCCGAACCACCTCATGTCAGCCTGTGAATCAGGTCCAAGATTCTGGACTCTTTCCTAAGAGCTGTGGGAGGCCCCGGGAGTTTTAAGTGGGGGGAGATAGTGGTGAGATGGGAGTACCCGCTATGTGTCGAGCATCATGTCTCACTTGTACCATCTTAGGGAACCCGTGCCCCAGCCCAGAAGGGCAAGGCTGATCTTCAGCCTGAGATCAAGTCTTTGCCTCCTCATTAAGGGAGAAAACGGGGTTTCAGAGACGCTGAGCGACTGAGACAGGGACACCCAGCCACTCCATAGTGAAGTGACCCTGTAATAACCCGGTCTGTCCCTCTTCAGTGACAGCTCTGCCCCACATGCATGCTTCTACCTGCCTCACTTTTCCTAAATTTGCTTGTTTTCTTTCTCCACCACACCGCGAGTTTCTGAGAGGCAAGGACTTGATCTCAGGATTTCTCTCTCATCAGACCTAGTTCGGGGCAGTGGAGCAGACATTCAAAGTTGGAAAGAGGGAGGGAGGGGATAGAAGGATGGATGAGATGGATGAAAGAAGAAAGGAAACGAAGCTGGATGGGCGGATGGCAGGACGGAGAGCCAGAAGCCCGGTGGAAAGAATGACGTGGATGGGAGGGGGTGGCCCTGTGCGTAAGCTCCCTCCTGGCTGTCATCGCCTGCGACTCTGAGCCCACGCTCCTAACTGACCTCCTGCCATTTCTTTCAGGCGTGGTATTGGGAGGCTGCGGAGACAAATCCATTCGTTTCCGTCCCACTCTGGTCTTCAGGGATCACCACGCACACCTGTTCCTCAATATTTTCAGCGACATCTTAGCTGACTTCAAGTAAAGAAGCCATTTCCGCTATGCTCTGAGGAAGCCCTGATCTCAACAGTTGTCAAATTGATTAGTTTGCCTAATTCATGTTTTCACTTAAAGTCTCAGAGGTGAATGCATAAACTGAAGGGTGGTGTGTGGGGAGGGGACTCTTTTGGTGGCTTGGGGGGAAGGGAGAGGATGGAGGGACTGGCTCGGTTTTCCTCCCTGCAGAGCCGATGGCGTCCATCGGTGTAAGCCCAGGAATTGTGCTTGAGCCCCGGACAGTTTTAGGATGGGCCAAGAGGGTTCTGGTCATACCTCTGCTCACCCTTGACCCCAACAATTTCTTCGGAAGCCAGTCAGGGAATGACACTTGCTTCCGGGACTGGTGGCTTGTACTCCAGAGTTCTGGTCCCTTGCAAGTGCCATCTTCTGATATCAAGGATGTTGGCTCCTGTGCCCTGTGCAAACATGCTCACCCTCTCACCCAACCCCTGGAGCTCTGAGCGTGTCCCGGACACAGTTCAGTGAAGGACAGGACAGGTCATAGAAAGGCAGGGTTGTAGGGACATAAAGGCTGCATAAGGGGGCGTGGGAAGGGGTCTTCTAGCCTTCTGAAGACTTGGGCCACTCATCCCAGTGCACCTAAGGACAGAGCTTTGGAGACTCTTGGGTGGCACCACAAATGGCCGTCCTTCATTCCCCCAGGCGCTTTCTTCCTGATAAATGTCGACCAAGACCTTCAAAGACAAAACTGTAGCCTGAGCAGTGGGCACACAGGGACACAGGTGAGCTGAAGGCTCAGAATTGCAACCAATCTCCTGGGAGCCTGAGCCCAGGGCCCGGGACAGCAGTCACCTCCTCCTGTCTCCCCGGCATCTGGGGTCTGCTTCTTGGACCCCTCACCCAGGAGACTTGCTCTAGCTTTGGCTCATCCACCTTTGCTCTACTTCTGAGCAACCCTAAACTAGATCTCTTCTTAAGGGAAGCATCATAAATAAAAGGCATCACGACTCCACACAGAAAAATACAGGCTGTTGAGTTAAGGTGGTTTCCTTGTGCTTGCCACGCCCAGTTAGAGGTTTTCCTGACACGAAGGAGCGTGGCGATTACCAGGCCCGTGGGACTTAAAGGCTCGCCTGCACTGTGGCTGAGGCTACAGCAAATCTGCTGAAGGCTAGACATTCTTGGAACTGATTTGAGTTCGCGGTCTCCAAAAAGAGCATCTGGTAGTCCTAGAGCATTGAAGGACTGGTCAAAGGGCAGACAGAGGAAGTCTGGCTTCCCCATCCAAAAGGAAGCCACTTCACCTTCCAATGCTTTGGTTGACCGTTTGGGAAGATCGGCATTTTGCTCTTTTAGCAATTAGTCATCCAAAGATCTTAAAGTGATTTTTTCAGCTTCCGCTCTTGACCTGTTCTTGTTGAGAACAAAAGGCAGTCACATGCCCAAGGGACACGGACTGATCCGTGAGTTCCTGTTCACTTTGCATTCTTGCAGTCAGTGCGAATCCACTGCTTTAAAGAAGTTCTGCCGTGTGTAATGTAAGGCTGTTTACGCTGCCAATTGAATGGAGATGTATGCCTCCCTCTCTCTGTGTGGCTTCACTCGTTTGTCTATTTATTTAGTCATTCATTCATGAAACTTGCATTGACTCCCTGCTCTGCCCCAGGCCCAGTGCTAACCACTAAGATTACATACCTGAAATAAAACATGGTCCCTGCTCTCAAGGGGCTCAGAGCCCACTGTGGACAACAGACCCTCAAACCAATAATTCAACCTTCAGTGGCAAGTGCTATAGCAGAGGTATGGATAGGAGTATCAGGAAATTGGAGGGAGTGCCCCAATCCACGTAAGGGTGAGAAGAGGTTTCAAGGAGAAAGTGACATTTGAACAGAGTTTTGCAGAATGAGCAAGAATTCACCAAACAGGCAAGGCAAGGAAGAGTGTTATGGAAGGGGAACAGCATGTGCAAAGACCTACCAGTCCACGGCCCCACACCTTTCACTGGGGATTCAGATTCCACAGGCAATAGCCCAGGACTCAAGGCCTTATTTAACAAACAAGCAAAATGCACAGCAAACCATGATTCATGTATTGGCATGAGTATGCTATCTCCTAAGAACTTTAGCACTAAATACAAATATATAATAAGATTCCTGGAGTCCGAAAGATTTTTACACTAAGGCACAATCAGAGATGTGGCTCTCTTAGGTGGAGAGAGTGGCTCTAATATTTTGTTTTCTCTCCAGAGGGCATTAACAGTATAATGCAACTACTTTGTCTCTAGAAAGTCATTTCCAGCCTTATTCACTCCTTACCAAGGGAAGTTATTCTCACAGAACTTTTAAAGCCATTTATCAAGTTCTTGTTGGCTCAGGGCATAAGGAGTTCCTGAGACATCTGCTTTTGGGGGTGGAGGACTGGCTGGATGAATTTCAAGGGAAAGAATTCTCAGCAGAGCTCAAGATGGTAGGAACTTGGAAGAGGTTGGTGAAAGCTCCAGGGGGCGGGGGGATGCAGCAGACAGGTTACCATGTAGGGCAGAGCCCGCAGAGAAGTGCTTCTGTGGCCGAAGGTCTGGAAATAGATCCATCAAACATTAGTGCCATCGAGTTTAGTAAACATCTCTAGCAAATCTCATCATTTTTACAGAAAACAAGGTCCAGTAATAGCAATTATTAGCACATCCTCCCTTTTATTATAAATGGGTGTTTTTTTATAATTTTTACTGACACTCAGTAACCATGCAAAAATGTGTGCATTAATATATCTGTCTGTCTAGCTATATATATATATATTAGCTCATGGTAGAAAACCTTAGCTAGGGAGCATCGCCGACTCACCCATACGAAGTGATCTTGTTTACAGTATTCTGTTGACAGTGCCAATAAATGACAAAGAAATTAACATGTCGCAATGTAACTGATGACCATATGCACAATTCCATGAATTAAATCTGTTTCCTGTGTTAATCAGTATTGTTAAATTTAAAAAAAATATATTTATAATGGAAATATCAGAGTGAATGTGGCCTTTTTTTTTTGGCTGGAAATGGTTTGAAGTAATTATTTGGCAAGCACTTATTAGGGTCGTCTTTGGGGAACATTCTGCATTGGGTTTGGGAAGCACTGTGAGGCCATTAATTTCAGCAGGGTTCATTAAGGACATACCATGTGATAGGATGGACAAAGTGTGGTCCTTAACCATCAGCTCACCTCCTAGTAGGGCAGAGGTCACAGGAACCCAGCCTAAGGACCGGACACAGGAAGACCCTGGATACTGTACATGCATGAAGGACAGGCCTTTGTGGGGTGGGAGTTGGGTCCCTGAGTTTCCTCTTTGAGGCTGAGCACAAAATGCTCCAGGGACTCAGAGGGGGGAGCATTCCAGATCAAGAGAATAGCTAACTGAAGGCACAAAGGCAGGGTGAGACAAAGCATTTCTCCGCTGTTCAGCACTACTAGATGGCAAAGGGAGGGATCCCAGAACAGCCTCGAGATGAGGCCAAAGAAATGGGCGGGCCTCAGATGGAGAGAGCCTCCTGTGCCGTGCTGAGGGCACGCCCGCCTCCCACACAGTGATGGAGCCACGGAAGGGCTGGGGCAGGACAGTGTGCTAGTGTGCATTTGAGAAGACTCATCCTGAGTGTTCGCCATGCCAAACAGGGAGGTGGGGGGACTGGTCAGGACACTGTTACAGTCAAGATCCCCTGGTGTCCTATCTAGGACAATAATAGGAGGGATGGAGAGGGAAAGAAAAACACAGAACCCAAAACATGCATGACTTTCAACACTGGGTGCACTTTCCTCACCTACAGGGCTCTATAAACAATCCTCATGCTGGGGCCCCGCCCCAAACCAATTAAATCAGATTCTCTGAGGTAGTAAGTTGACGAGTGGCTGGAATCAATGGGCAGGCCCAGAGGGGCTGTCCAGCGAGCACCCACGTAAGGGAGTCAGAGCTTCATCCTCCCGGCGTCCTGACCTGGAAGCACCTGGAAGCGCACGGTGCATCTCATGGCCACTCCCAGCTGCCCTTCGTGGCCACTATCACCCTTATTTTTATTTTAATCTATTCATTTTAAAGAGTAGATAGAATGTGTGTGTGTGTGAGAGAGAGAGAGAGCATACGAGAGACAGAGAGAGAGAGACAGAAAGGGGGGAGGAGCAGGAAGCATCAAGTCCCATATGTGCCTTGACCAGACAAGTGCAGGGTTTCAAACTGGCGACCTCAGTGTTCCCAGGTCGACGCTTTATCCACTGTGCCACCACAGGTCAGGCCTCTATCACCCTTTTTTTTTCTCACCTGTAAAAAGTACGGTTTGGACCCAGTGATTTCCAAGGTTTCTCCCACCTTGGACATGCAATATGTTCAAGAAACAATAGACTTGTTAGGCAATATCTACCATTAAACGTATTTTTTAAATAATCACACAGTGATAACTATCATTTGTTGAGCATCTACAGTGTGCAGGCATATTCTTCTGGTGCTTTATAATTTTCACAACAAACCTAGGAGCTATGGATTTGTATGCCTATTTTTAGTATGAAGAAACTGAAGCTCATGGAGTAGTTTAGGGGAGCTGCTGAAAATCAGTTTGGAAGGCAGTGTACACACAGCTGTATCAGAGATGACACATATGTAATCAAACGTGTGCTTGCGTGTGCATACACACAGCTTGAGATTGGTTGAGGATGGGGACAACTGATGACTCAGCGACCTTTCTCCCAGCCGGCCTGGCCACCGGCCTCGGAACATGTACTTGAACCCGTGAATACTAGTGTGACATCCTAAATATGCAGTCCTAAGGCAAGTGGGGGGAAGGTGCCAGAACCTCACGATCAACTACTGTTCCCTAAAAATAATCAGTTTTCTATTCTCTGTGCTTCTTCCCCACTGGGGAGGCAGGACAAGGTGGTAGAATGACCCAACTCTGCTGCTTTCTAGCCGAGTGACCTTGAACAAGTCACTTTACCTCTCAGAGCCTCATCTGCAAAATGGGGTTGATAACAGTAATGCTCACTAACACTCGAATGCTCCCTTGGACCAAGAGCTATTTAAAGTGCTTTTCCTGTAGCGAGCCAGTCCCCTCCACCACCCTCAGTGGGTGCTTTATTATTATCATCGCTTCACAGGTGAGGAAACCGAGACGAGAATGTATAACTGGCCCAAGGCCACAGCTAGGAAGTGCCAGGGCTGGGATTCTAGCAGACACAAAGTCTTGCTTCAAAGCCACTGCTTCACCCTGTATCTACTGCCTCTCTCTGCCTCTCAACTTGAACAGTTACTGGGAGGATTCCATAAAATCATGTAATAACCACCTGGCATATAGCAGGTGCTTAATATGTTACTTCCTTTCGCTGATGCATTTCTGTGAATAGTGTCGCATATATGGTTCTGAACTAGTGGTTCTCTACCTTCTTACACTTGGGGACCAATGAAAATAGGAGAATTATTTCAGGGACCACTAAGGCAGAAATCACCTGACCATAAGTAAATTCACCCAAGATCATTGGGTCTATAATGTTCATACATCAGGGTGCTTAACTCTTTAGTGGACAGGCACAAAATTTCTAGTGGACCACCAGTTGAAAAACACTGTTGTAAATAACCTATTTCTATTAGAGTTAGCTTCCCACTTGTAAATATTAAATCTATTTCCCAACACAGGTAAACTCAACCGAATCCTGGAATATATTTCAACTGTTAATAAGTAAAACAGATGTTTTGTCCCTCGAGTTGGTACAAACATGGCCAGATGGTATTGGCTCTGCTTGATTAACTCTAATCAGCCAAGATTTTATAGTTGAATGCTGCAGGATCAAAACAAGGCCATAAAAGTTGGACTCTGCCTGAGGGTCAGAGGGGACTTAGCTTTCCATCTGGAGACTCACAAGTCCTGAAGTCATAAAGCAGCAAAAGGAAAGCTCCAGCCCTAGTTATTTGGGAAACTCACCCAGGCTGGCCCTGCATGCAGCCTAGCACAACCAGATCTGTTCTGGGGAGTGCATTAAACGGGGTCACTTAATGATGAGCTGGGGTGGGACATCTGGCCCTTTGACAAGGTAAGTCTCATTTCTGGTAACCAGTGGAAGAAGGACAACAGCTCTCAGCCACGCACAATGGGGACGTCCCCAGCTACAGCTGACATCACTCTGGTCTGGAGGACTCCGTCTTAGCTCGGGCTGACACCACCATAGACTGGACGGCCCAAACTGCAAACACTTCCTTCTCACCATTCAGGAGGCTGGAAGTCCAGTCAGATCCTTGGTGAAGGCTTCTTTTTTTTTTTTAATTTTATTGATTGATTTTACAGAGAGAGGAGGGAAGAAAACAAGAAGTATCAGGTCATAGTTGCTTCATTTTAGTTGCTCATTGATTGCTTGTTGTATGTGCCCTGACCGGGCCAGCTCAGGGTTTTGAACCGGCGACCTCAGCATTCCAAGTCAATGCTTTATCCACCACGCCACCACAGGTCAGGCTGAAGGCTTCTTCTGGTTATGCTCTCATATGGCATTCCTTAGTGCATTAGAGTCTTGTCCTCTTCTTTTTAGGACATTAATCTACTATGAGAGCCCCACCCTCAAGACCTCATCTAATCCTAATCACCTCTCAAAAGCCCAACCTCCAAACACCATCGCATTGGGGCTTATGGTTTCAACATATGGATTTTAGAGAGGACAATTCAGTCCATAACAATTACCACTGAAAACTAACATGCTACAGACCCCCCCCCCCAGGTCCCTGCATCTACATTATATGCGTCCTGGGGCTTATACAAAGTCCACACGGTTCTGAGCGGACGGGAAGGAAAGCCAGTCTACGAGAGACAAACACAGTACGTCTCACTGACACTTTCAATGACTGAATGTTTCCGACTGTCAACTCAGCTTCCAAGTCCAGAGTGGGAATTCAGGGTTGAGAAATGTTTCTTTACCTAGAAAGCCAACGTAAGGAGGAAAGGATGGAGGACTGAGTTTACCACAGCACTTTCCTTCATTTGTTAAGACAGGACATGCTCCTGAAAATCTTAAATGCTAGGTTATCAAGTTGGAAGTAGAAGTGTTCCCTTTGTTTCACCCACCCCAAACCTCTCCCCAGAGGTAATGACTGTTAACAATTAGGAATGTTTGCTTTTTAAACACAAATAAGATCACACAAAACTATATTGTTCGGAGACTCGTTTTTTTCCATATAACACCATTTCATGGTTACCTTTCCACATCAACAGAGATCGTTCAACCTCACTCTTTTTAAGGGCCATGTAATATCCCTTAATATGGACCTACTAACATTTTTTTCCATTGATTTGGGGGGAGAAGGGAAAGAGAGTGAGAGAGACAGAGAGGGGGAAGGGAAAGAGAAGCATCAACTCATTCCACTTAGTTGTGTACTCATTGGTTGTTTTTTGTATGTGCCCTGACCAGGGATTGAACCTGGGTCCTCAACGCACCAGGAAGATGCTCTATCCACTGAGCAACCCTGCCAGGGCCCAACTTTTTTTTTAGTGAGAGAAAGCATGGGGAAAGAGGGAGAAAGAGAGACAGACAGACAGGAAGGGAGAGAGATGAGAAGCACCAACTTGTAGTTACATCACTTTAGTGGTTCATTGATTGCTTCTCCTACATGCCTTGACTGGGGGTCTCTAGCCGAGCCAGTGAGCCCTTGCTCAAGCCAGTGACCTTGGTCTCAAGCCAGCAACTATGAAGTCATGGCTATGATCCCATGCTCAAGCGGGCAATCCTACACTCAAGCTGGTAAGTATGCACTCAAGCCAGATGAACCTGCACTCAAGCTGGTGACCTTGGGGTTTCAAATCTGAGACCTCAGCTTCCCAGGTCAATGCTCTATCTGCTGTGCCACCACCAGCCAGGCAAATTTTTTTTTTGGGGGGGGGACAGAGACAGAGAGAGGGACAGATAGGGACAAACAAACAGGAATGGAGAGACGAGAAGCATCAATTCTTCGTTGCGGCACCTTAGTTGTTCATTGATTGCTTTTTCATATGGGTCTTGACCAGGGAGCTACAGCAGACCAAGTGACCCCTTGCTCAAGCCAGCGACCTTGGGCTCATGCTGGTGAGCCTTGCTCAAACCAGATGAGCCCATGCTCAAGCTAGCGACCTCGGGGTTTCGAACTTGGGCCCTCCGCATCCCAGACTGACGCTCTATCCACTGCACCACCATCTGGTCAGGCCAAGCAAACATTTTTAAAATTTTATTTTTCAATTACAGTTTACCAACACTTCATTAACTGTGTTGCCTACTAATGGAAACTTAGTTTACTCCAGTTGGTGCTATTGTTTTGTTTGATTTGCTATTAGAAACATTCATTGAGCATCCTCATCCGGGTGCTTGGGTATTTCTACTAGATTACTATTTTGGAATTGTTGTCAAAAGGGGTAATAACCAAGTATATCCACCACCTGAATCTAAAGACCACTTCCATTTTCTGAGAAACTGCTGCATGGTTTTGGGGAAAAGTAAGCCCCACACAAAACTTGGGAGTGCCTTGGAAGTACCTGAGAAGCAAAAAAATACAATGCCCAGCTTCTCCCAGAATCTGCAGGGCTTGAACACAGGCCAGTTTTGCTGACTCTTTTGATGTTGATTTAGGAGGTTTTTTGGACAGCTCCCAGGTGCTGCCCACACCTGCTGTAGAAGCCCTAACCTGATTTCCAGCGTCAGGAGATCTGGGGTTTTAGCTCAGGAAGAAAGGGACGGACGATGCATTTGCTCTGTGTGCCCTCTGCTGGTGCTGCGTGAGCAGACCACGCATTGAAGTGGAAGCTCTTTCATGCCAAGGCTGGTGAGAATCCCGGCTCTCGCCTCCCGTGTGGTGAGAGCCCACCCAGGCTACAAGAGAACCACCTGGGGGCGTGGTTTGCACCTTTTTAAAAAGCTCTCCAAACGATTCTACATGTGGAGCCAGGGTTTGAGAACCCATTCTTTGGGCAAAAAATTGGCCCAGGGGCCCTGGTCTGTTGGCTCAGTGGTAGAGTGTTGGCCTGGCATGCAGGAGTCCTGGGTTTGATTCCCGGCCTGGGCATACAGGAGAAGCGTCCATCTGCTTCTCCACCCCTCCCCCTCTCCTTCCTCTCTGTCTCTCTCTTCCCCTCCTGCAGCCAAGGCTCCATTGGAGCAAAGTTGGCCCGAGCGCTGAGAATGGCTCTGGTTGCAACAGAGCAACGCCCCAGATGGGCAGAGCATCGCCCCCTGGTGGGCATGCCGGGTGGATCCCGGTCGGGTGTATGTGGGAGTCTGTCTGACTGCCTCCCTGTTTCCAACTTCAGAAAAATACCCCCCCCCCAAAAAAAAAAAAATTGGCCCAGGAACACAAAGTCCACAGAGGCATCCCACTGAAGAGCCCCTGGACCCCTGGGTAGTGAACAGTCTCGGCAGGGTGCTGTGCTCACCTGGATAACACTCCTGCCCTAGTCGTGCAGTTACCATCTGGCAGAGTGGTGGCAGAGTGAAATGACCTTCATCTAGGCTGCATCCCAGTCCCAATCACTGCTGGATCCACCATACCGTCGAATCGGAACTAACAATGCTTGCTCTCACCTGCTGAGTTTGCAAAGCACTTGACATTTATGCTTTATTCTCATACCCACCCCACAAGACAAGCAGGATTTTCCACTTCACAAATGTGAAAAACAAAGTTCAGAGAGACTGTTACCTGCCCCCAGACAGGGAGTTAAGGACAAAGAGAACACAAGTCTTCCAACTCCAAGTCCTCTGTTCCCTCTCCAATACCTGTCTTCCCATTTCAGCACTGTTCTATCTGAGTGAACTGGGCACAGCTTCTTTTAGCCATCACCTAACAATGTCATACACAAGTGCAGTAAAATCTGCACTAAGGCCTCTTTCCTAAACTGGGTTACTAGCATCCCCTTTATGAATGTCTTCATCCCAACAGACAAGTTTCCCAGGGCCCCTGGCAAAGTCTCCAGCTGTCAGACCCTTCTTTGGCCTCACCCACACCCTCAGCCTTCTGTCTGAGACCCAGGTGGCCCAGGGCTACCTGGAAGCCCAGCGCCCAGCTGTTCACTTCAGCGTCTCCAGCATCCCAAACACCTGTCTGAAACGCTCTCTGTCCAGGACGTGTCCGTAGCGCAGGGTGAGGTAGAAAGTCTGCTCCCCACTGTACTGCTGGATCCGAACGAAAAGCTCCTGGGGCCGGTCCTGGCTTTCCGTCATAGGGATCACGTTGGCCACTGGGCAGTACGTGTCCTGCCGCCAGCCCCAGAAGGTCAAGTGGGCCACTCGCAGCATGGTGCCTGACTCGTTCACATATAGGATACCCACCAGCCTCCGGAAGAAATAGCTCATCCAGCACAGCATGGCCAAGGCAAAGCCAGCTACTCCACCCACGAGACACAGGGAGTTCAAAGTCATGAGGCCCTGGGAGTACCAGTAAAAGCCAGGCGGCAGGGCCAACACCGTCAGGGCTGTCTGTGCCACCTTCAGCTGCGACAAATACCGAAAGGCTCTGATGCCATCAAACCGGTAAATCATCTGGAATTTCTCTGTCTCTGCGCCTGGTGGTTTCTCCTTCGAGGTGGGTGACCTGCTCCCCACCCACCTCCTAAACTCCTGTCCACTGCAGCAGCGCAGCCCATGGAGTGGCCTTCCCGGCACAGCTGGCCCTGGCAACCGCAGCACTGCTCGGAGGAGGGTGGCCTGGAAGGGACACAAAAGATCATTTCTCTCAAAGAACTCAACCGTCCGTGCTCATCACACAACGAACATCTGCAAAGCATCTTAACCTGGAGGCTCCCGCCAGTCTTGTGAGTGCACCATTATTGCCAAAAACGGAGGGAAAGGGAAAGCCAGACGCTTAACTAACTAACTTCATGGGATCTTCACAAAAGCTGTGTGAAATAGGAACCACTGCATCCACTTCACACCATGGAGGAAACTACGGCCAGAAAAGGTAAGACATTTACCCAAGAACACACAGAGAGTGAGTGGAGCAGAGTCTGACTCTCAAACTGGTCCTCTTTCCTCCAGGCAGTTCAAGTAGGCATGGGAAAGAGGCACAGCCTTCATTCACTAAACAGCTGCCTAGCGAGAGCCAGCTCTGGGCTGGGCACTGGATCCATAAGGCTGAACACTTCCCCAAGCAGGAAACTAAACAATCACTGTCTCAGTGGAGAACAAATTTGTTAGATACTTAACACAATAACTTTCCCAATCTGTCAGATTAAGGCGTCATCGGGGGGTTTAAGGGAACTGGTGTTTCCTTTGCCTAGTTAGGAAGAGGGGGAAGAATGGAGGAGGAGAGAAAGAGGAAGGAGCCAAACGGAAGCACAAGGGCTTTATTAGGTGCAGTTTCACACCTTGAGTAGTGCAGTGAAAGATGCTTTGGGTTCTGGAACCGGATATGAGTTCCAATTCTGACTGCTAAAGCCACATAGCTGTGGATCCCCGGGCAAGTTATTCCACCTCTCTGGCCTCCGTTTCTTCATCTTTCAAATGGGGATTCAGAATATACTGAATACGATGGTTTTAAAGCCCTCATGAGCACTTGATGGATTTGACGCACAGTGAGCGCTCAGTTTTAGTATCGCGGTTGTTGACGCACGTGACCTGAGCGCAAAGGCAGCCCGGGAATAACAAATCGTAACCCACGTCGGAGGTCCCTCCCGCGCATTCTCTATATCACAACCCAGCATCGGCCTGCCTGCCCCAAGCCTGACCCCGACCCGAAGAGCGCGTCACCTTCCCCAGTTCCCACCATCCCCCCCCCCTCTTACCATGGCCGGCAGCCTGCTGCCGGACCCCACCTGTACCCGGGATCTCTAAGAGCGCATGCTCAGCCGTAGCGGGATTGCGTAGACACATTGCATCCTGGGACTTGTGGTCCAGCGGGAATGGCTGACGCTATTCCCAGGCATTGTGGGAGTGGATTCTGCTCCTCCCGACGTGCCCTGCAGCACGGGGGTTGAACCCGGAAGTTCCGGACCGAGTTCTAGATGCCAACGGGTCACGTCTGGTGCAGCATGCCGTCTGGAGACGTGGCTATGGCGGGCCCAGCGCTCTGCCTCTTCGACGTGGACGGGACCTTGACGGCCCCGCGGCAGGTAGGCGGCGCCCAGCGGGCTGGAGGCAGCGTATGCAGAATCTCGCTGTCCCCAAATGGGGCTAATGACCGGCCAGGGCGGGCTCCGAGGGGCGGCTGAGGGCCGCCTAGATCCTGTGGCGGGGCTGACCTGTGTTCTGGACACCCGGGAGGGATGAGGCGGAAGACCTCAGGGTGCTTGGACATGGAATGGGCCCAAAAACCTCGAGAGAAAGAAACTTGTATTGAGTTGGGAAAGACAGTTCTGGACTCGCACGGCAAGCCCTGGTTCGAACCACTGCCCAGCCCCCTGACCCGCTCTGTGCCCTCCTCAGCTCTGTCACCGATGAGATGTGCCTGGCATCCTGATAATAATGAAAAAACGTGGGTTTCCGGGTCGAACAGACCTAGCAGAGTCTCAGCGTTTCCTCTTGACAACTGTGTGACTTTGAGCAAGTCACTTAGGCACCGAGCCTCAGCATCTGTGTTTATAAATGGGGACGTTCCCTGTTCCATTTGGTGTTTGTGAGGGTCGAATGAAATCAAACAAGTTCACGAAAGTGTCTTTGGCTTACAGTAGGCTCTGTTCAATAACATACAGTAAATATTAGACACCACCATCACCCCCCTCTTCCAGCCCCTGCAGTGGGTCTTGGGTGATCAAGGGGACCTAGGTGGTGCCAGGCTGCCTGTTAAGAGCCTCCTTGGACTTCTGGAAACTTCTCACTTCCAGATGGTGCTGCTGCAGGCACAGATAGGTTTCAGTTACGATACGCATTTGTGGTGAAGCTCACTCTGACCTCCTCTTTGTACAAAGTGGTCACCGAACACCAGCCAATCAAATTTGAGGCCCAGATGGCCTCGCTATCTCAGGTTCTCTCTACACACCTTAATTTTGGCTGGGAGGTAGCAGTGGTGAGCTTCAGAATTCCACATCAAACGTGTGTGACCTCAGACATGTCGTTTTACCTTTCTGAGCCACACACATTCGAGGCATCTAGTGAAGATTCAACTGCAAGTTCTCCACAGGCCCGTTTTGACTCTGAGATTCAGTAATCCACACACACCTGTGGGCTGTTAAAAGCCCATAGTGGTCTAGAGCGGAGGTCAGCAATTCATAGTTTGTCAAGAGTCAAATAACTAATGCTCCTCTTCGCCCACCATATGGTTTGTGGTAACTATTCAACTTTGTAATGCAAAGCAGCCCATAGCCCATATGTAGACACAGCATGGCTCTGTTCTGTTAAAACTTGGTTACAAAAACACAGCTGCTCAATTTGGTGCATTGGCCTTAATGGTCTAGGGTTGACATTCCAAGCCTTTTTACACGCTATGGTTGGACCCTCTCAGTATTTCTCCTTTTATCCCAAGTAGGATCGTTTTTTAAACATAAGGAAACAGACAAACAAGATGTCTTGATTTCACACAGATCTGGTACCAGTTCCTGGCAGTGCATTTGCTAAGTTTACCATTTTCTGCCATTGTTCTATGGTGGAAGCTCTTCCGGTTGCTGGATATGCCATTCAGGAAAGCTTCCAATTCCCAGAAAGACAGGCTTTGCAAGCATAGAGTATGAAATAGCAACGAAACCAGGCAACCCACAACGTACATAGTCCCTTAAAACTTTGGAAGCATGATATTCTCTGTGATGAACATAAATCATGTTAACACTCAAATCAGTAATTCAAAAGAGAATTGTTTCTATATGCTGGGAGCTCGAGGTAAAAAATAAACATGTTTTAGCAGCAGATCTTTGTTATCTAACCTTTCTCTTCCTCGCTAAATGCTCTCAAACAATGCTAAGCACAGTACAGTGTAGAAGTAGAAAGATGGGCTGTCGTTCTCTGACGCTGCTGAGACAGTAAAATCTAGTAAGAATGGAGTCCAGGACTTTGCAGCACTGCTTCAATAGGATTTTGTTGTACTTAGTACTTTCCTAAGAAATGCCGTTTCATCTAAAGACAGTTGAAACTTAGAATAAAAGCCTGCACAAAGAATGGGAGCTTAAACCTGGGGGAATTGTTTTCCAACTTTCTATCACGTGAAATTTAAAACATACCAAACCGCTGAAGAAATAGTACACAGAATAGCCGTATCCCCACCACATAAATTCGATTGACAATTTTATCTGCTTTTTTTTTTAAGTCTTTGCTGTACCATTTACTAAGCTGCAGTCATCATAGTATTTCAGCCTGCATCTCTTGAGGACAGGACATCTATCATAACCACAGAATTCATCATCACACCTAAGAAAACTTACCAAGTCCCTAGTATTATTTAATACTATAGTCTAAGGGTCAGTAAACATTTTTCTGTAGGCCAGGTGAATAGTTGAGGCTTCGCAGGCCATGTGGTCTTTGTCACAACCACTCAACTCTGTTGTTGCCATAGACACTACAGAAATGAGCCAGCGTGGCTGTGTTCCAGTCATGCTTTGCAGAAAAACAGGCAGCGGCTTATTCTGGCCCACAGATCCTATCTTGTTGACTCTTGCTCTGTTCCACTCAGTTTTCCTTAATTGTTCCAAAAGAGTCTTATATAATTGTTTTTTTCCTCCAGAAGGTGAATTATTTTTTCCACCTTAATTTCAAGCTTTTAGATCTTGCTCTGTTTTATTTTGTCTAGAGTGATTGATAAAGAATGCCTTGGCCTGACCGGTGGTGGCACAGTGGATAGAGCATTGACCTGGGACGCTAAGGTCCCAGGTTCGAAACTCCTGGGTCATTGGCAAGCATGGGCTTATTCAACTTGAACTCAGGCTCACCTGCTTGAGTGCAGGGTTACTGGCTTAAATATGGGATCATAAACCTGACCCCATAGCTAACTGGCTTGAGCCCAAGGTAGCCGGCTTGAGCAAGGGGTCACTGGCTCAGCTGGAGGCCCTTCCATCCCCCACTCCCCCGTCAGAGCACATATAATAAGCAACGAATAAACAAGTAAAGTGCCACAACTACAAGTTGATGCTTCTCATCTCTCTCCCTTCCTGTCTCTCTAAAAAAAATAAAGAATTCCTTGTAACTATCAACACAAGACTTATTTGGGAACAACACAACAATTTTGCTCTAAAGATCTGTCCTGCACTGGGATGCAGAGGATCGAGGTTCGAGACCCCGAGGTCGCCAGCTTGAGCGCGGGCTCATCTGGTTTGAGCAAAGCTCACCAGCTTGGACCCAAGGTTGCTGGCTTGAGCAAGGGGTCACTCGGTCTGCTGAAGGCCCGCAGTCAAGGCACATATGAGAAAGCAATCAGTGAACAACTAAGGTGTCACAACGAAAAACTAATGATTGATGCTTCTCATCTCTCTCCGTTCCTATCTATCGCTCTCTCTGACTCTCTCTGTCTCTGTAAAAAAAAAAGAAAAAAAAAAAAGATCTGTCTTGCAGTGGGATGTAATTTCCATGCTCTGTTGTATCACAAGCATCTGGGTCTTATTTCCTGTTAAAAAAACAAACACACACATTTGCTACCACTTGGAAGTTGAAAAGGCACCTTCTGCAACCCATTCACATTGCAGAACAGGTCTGATGACTGACCACAATACCATTTAGCTCATCAGCTTGCACAGGGATAAGATAAAAATTTCCCCTTAGGCTTCTGTTAGAAGATGAAGTTAGTGATGCTGCTGTTATTGTTAGTATTGCATTTTTCATATTTTGCAATTAAAGGAGTTTTCCCCATTTCCTCCCATTCTGACGTCAAGACTCGGTAAACCACTCGAGGGACTCAGGGACTACTTTTTATGGTCATTGACTCATCTAGGCCGCTAATGCAGTCCCAAATTTTGTCTACTGGGTCGAGATTCCACTGGAAGATGGAAAAGAAATTGCACTCTGTTTAAGCCCTTCTGTATAATTTTATTTTATTACTCATATCTATGTCCTACTATAAATTTTTTTTTTAAGAAAACAGAGGATTGGCCTGACCAGGTGGTGTGCAGTGAATAGCGCGTCGGACTGGAATGTAGAGGACCCAGGTTCAATACCCCGAGGTCGCCAGCTTGAGCACGAGCTCATCTGGTTTGAGCAAGGCTCACCAGCTTGAGCCCAAGGTTGCTGGCTCAAGTAAGGGGTCACTCAGTCTGCTGTAGCCCCACGGTCAAGGCACATATGAGAAAGCAATCAATGAAAAACTAAGGTGTCGCAACGAAGAATTGATGTTTCTCATCTCTCTCCCTTCCTGTCTCTCTGTCCCTATCTGTCCCTCTCTCTGACTCTCTCTGTCTCTCCCACAAGAAAAAGAAAAAAAAAAAGGAAAGAAAAGAGAGGATTGAGCCCCAGATGTTTATATTGAATATATGGAAGTGGACATAAGTGGTTGTTTTGGGGGTTTGTTTGTTTTTTGCTTTTGTTTTTAATTTCTGTTAACTTTACTTGTAAAGATATTTATTCCATGTAAGTGCACAATTAAGATTGCTAAAGTAATAAATTACAACTTTTAAAAATTCATTGTCAGTTGTGTTAATACAAAGATTATTTTTTCATCTTTAGTTTATAATTTCTTTTGAATTAGTATATAGTTTGGAATTTAATGAGCATCAAATTATACCACTGAATCCACTGTTTATAGATAGGAGCTTTTGTTTTAGGAGAGACTAAGAAACCTAGTCACCTTTTAGGCTTTTTTTGTTTGTAATCAAAATAAACCAATTCTGCATTTCATCTTTAATCTCTTTGTACTATTTCGTTTTTAAGTTAAGTTAAATCCATAAATAAAGCACAAGTCGCATTTGAAAGGAAGCACTGGATCTGGGTAGAGTGGCAGGGAATGATCACGTGAAAAAGACATGGATCAAGTCCACCTGTGTTTAAAAAACTAGGACCTACTTATATATATTCATATGTATGTGCATATAGCCAAGTGTATAAATGCCTAGAGAAGAAGCTGGAATGGTACACAACAGCTGTTAATATAGCATGAGTTTTAAATGAGGTAAAAATAAGTAAACTTTAACAGAAGTGATGTCCTCAAAAGTATAGTTAAAATATTTGGACTTTATGGACCTAGAAATGGAATGGGCATGTAGAAAAATAAGGGTTCTATTCTTGCGGTTTTAGTCTCCTGATTACTTTATAACTCATAGCTATTGTATTTTATTTTCTTTCTTTTTTTTTTTTTTTTTTTTTTTTTGAAATGTAGAAAATTACCAAAGAAATGGATGACTTTCTACAAAAATTGAGACAGAAGGTCAAAATCGGAGTTGTAGGCGGCTCGGACTTTGAGAAAGTGCAGGAGCAACTGGGAAATGATGGTAAATGATGCATTGCTGATTACAGTTTGGTAAAAGATTAACTTCTTATGAGGATATTGAGACCTGTAGCCATGCAGTATCCTAAGCAGCCCTAACCCTCGTCCCCTGCTTTCTTCTATAGGGAAATATTTTCTCTTTCTTTACTTCCCTCTGTTTTTAATCCTGTAAGTAAGTTTCTGGAGTTGCTGACAGAGCACTTGGTGCTCAGACACATGGGTAGATTGACCTAGAAGGGTGGTGTCTGTGTCATTGCCTGGAATCCTTCCTGTCCCCATGCACTGCTCTCTGAACCCCAGCTCAGGCCCTGTCTCTGGAGTGCCCTCACCCAGGCATTGAGGGGCCCTCCCTGTCTAGATGCCTCCTCTCTGTTGCCCCAACACAGTGTTTCCCAGTTTCCTTGGTCATGAGTTGCCCAAGCTCCTCCCCCAGCTACTGAGCCGTAATCTCCAGCGCAGGACCCCAGGAAGCTGGAGATCCTTGTGGACCTTTCCCAGGAGATTCTGAATCGGCAGGTCTGCAGGGTCTGGGAACTACCCCTGGTGTTAGCAGCTACCCCCAAGAGCTTCTAATGCACAGCCTGCCCGAGTAGCACTCTCTGATTCTGTTTGTTTTGAGGAGAGGACTGTGGATTACTCATCTCATAGCCCCAGGGCCTCCAGGGTGCCTGGCCTAAAAGAAAGAGTGGGTGGAAAAATAGATGAATTGATCATTGTTTTTGTCACTGTTGACATCTTTATAACCAAGCAAAGAGTTCTGTCCACCCCGCACTGCAGATAGCCAATTACTCTGACACAGTGCAGTGAAAGAGATTGATGTTTATTGTATAGCACTACACAATGGGGACCAGGCAGCTTGTGCTGGAAAACTCTGAACTCACTGATGGTTACAGACAAGAGGTTTTATAGAGCAAAAATCATGAGTAATCGAGAGTAGAGTCCAGAGTCATGGGCTGTGTTGATTGGCCAGTTTTTTTGTTTGTTTGGTTGGGTTTTTTTTTACAGAGACTGAGAGAGTCAGAGAGAGGGATAGACAGACAGGAACAGAGAGATGAGAAGCATCAATCATCGGTTTTTCATTGCAACACCCTAGTTGTTCATTGATTGCTTTCTCATATGTACCTTGACTGTGGGGCTACAGCAGACCGAGTAACCCCTTGCTCGAGCCAGCGACCTTGGGCTCAAGCTGGTGAGCTTTTGCTCAAACCAGATGAGCCCGCGCTCAAGTTGGCAACCTTGGGGTCTCGAACCTGGGTCCTCCACATCCCAGTCCAGCGCTCTGTGCACTGCACCACCGCCTGGTCAGGTGATTGGCCAGTTCTTATGCAAGCTTTAGCAATCTGATTTATTAAGCTCCAGGTGGCATTCTGTCTGGTTCTCTGTGACTATGGCCAGGTGGTCTTGAACCAGAAGTAGGATTGTGTAAACATCTTGGGGTTGTAAGCCAGTGACATTATCTTAAGAGCAGAAAGAAAAGAACAGGCCTATACATGTCATGCTTAGCAGGTTACATTCTTCTGTTATCTTAAGTAAGGAAACCTGCTTTACAGGCAGGGCCATGGGCCCCAGGACATGGATACATTGCAGTGTAGCTAAGACTTGTAAGAAGGGCTGATTTAATAACTTTAACTGAAAGCTGAATTCTAATGGATCTAGTCCGTTATGCTTTGGGCAGGTCATTCTCTGTTGTGGGGCTGTCCTGTGCACTGCAGCTGTTTAGAAGCTTCCAGGCCTTTATGCACTTGGTGCTAGTAGCCCCCTTACCCTCGGTGTAACAATCGAAAATGTCACCAGAAATTCCCAAAACCATCCCCAAATGAGAACCGCTCTTCTAGATATAGTATCTTACAGTCCACATTCATGTCGGCCCACTGAATGGACCAGTAGAGAGTCATCTCTGTGTTCCTTTTAAAACTCGGTTCCCCTTACACTCAATTTTCCTTCTAGGTGCTCTGTGTAGAAACACTATGAACAACATAATGAGGCACATTAAGCCCGGGAAGTCAAGTTACCTGGTCCTGATTGCCCTCCCTGCCACGGCCTTCTTACACTTAACCCTGGGCCGAGAGGTTTTGTGCAGTGTAGGATGGGGTTCGTGCTTTTGAGAGTGAGTCAAACAGCAGAATCAAACAGTCACAAGCCAGAAGAAAGTTAAAGACCCACCTGTATCATAATCACATGGGGAACTCATTAAAATAGAGAGGTGGGGGCCCCACCCAACACAGCCTGGGAAGCTGCATTCTAGCAGCACCGCAAGTTTGCGAGTTCGTTTGGATTTGTGTGGAAGGTCTCCAGATCTGGCTGCATGTAAGAACTACCAGCAGAGCTTTTTAAGAACCTGTTTTTAGCTGGCCCCTGCAGATTCTGATTGGGGAAGCAGAGCCCAGAAATCTGCACGTGTTCATCCCACTGGGGATGCTGATTCCCAGGAGGCGTGGGGGCGGCCGTCACTGGCTCCCGTCTTCCCAACAGACAGGCAGGCTGAGGTAGCGGCGTGAGGTGGGCCATCTCCAAGTCGCAGGTCACCAGCCTATCATCGTCTTTTAAATACGTAATTAATAGCCTTTAAAAAAAATGAAGGAGCTTTTTCTGACTCTCCCAAGTCTGTGAAGAATAGGTATTCTCTCAGAGTCCGTACTAGAGTTTAATTTAACTAGAGTCTTGTTGATGGTAGGTGTTCATTGAGAAATAGAAACACGCCTGACCAGGCAGTGGCGCAGTGGGTGGAGTGTTGGACTGGGATGCGGAGGACCCAGGTTCAAGACCCCGAGGTCACCAGCTTGAGTGCAGGCTCATCTGGCTTGAGCAAAGCTCACCAGCTTGAAGCCAAAGTTGCTGGCTTGAGCAAGGGGTCACTCTGTCTACTGTAGCCTCCCCATTAAGGCACAAAGGAGAAAGCAATAGATGAACAACTGAGGTGCCGCAACAAAGAATTGATGCTTCTCATCTCTCTCCCTTCCTGTTTGTTTGTCCCTATCTGTCCCTCTCTCTGTCTCTGTCACACACAAAAGAAAACAACACAAGTTTTGATTCATTGCATTCTGAGTTTTCTTCTGTTTTGGTTGCAGTGGTTGAAAAATACGATTATGTGTTTCCAGAAAATGGCTTGGTAGCATACAAAGATGGGAAACTCTTGTGTAAACAGGTGGGTTCAAGAGTATCCATCCACACTATTGTCTACTACAGGGGTCCCCAAACTTTTTACACAGGGGGCCAGTTCACTGTCCCTCAGACTGTTGGAGGGCTGGACTATAAAAAAAACTATGAACAAATCCCTATGCACACTGCACATATCTTATTTTAAAGTAAAAAAACAAAACGGGAACAAATACAATATTTAAAATAAAGAACAAGTAAATTTAAATCAACAAACTGACCAATATTTCAATGGGAACTATGCTCCTCTCACTGACCACCAATGAAAGAGGTCCCCTTCCGGAAGTACAGTGGGGCCAGGTAAATGGTCTCAGGAGGCCGCATGTGGCCCGCGGGCCGTAGTTTGGGGACCCCTGGTCTACTACTAGTAAAATGTCTTCTAAAAAAAATCTTTGACACCGCCTGCCGCTGCGGAAGTCTATTTGGGAACAGAGGAGCATGGATAGGAATGAATCTTCCCCTTGTGTTTTACATTTTGAATGTTGAACCTTGGAACTATTACATACTCCAAATTGTTAACTAAATTTTTATAATTGTTTTTTAAGGATACTTAATCTAATATTTCTGTTATGATCGCAGAGACCAGGGCAAACTGCTTCATGACAGGCGTATTAAGAAGTACTGGATAGCTCTTATTAGTGTTAAGATCATTCTGTTCAGACATATGAGAAAGCCAAAGCCGACACATGTATTTTCTTTCAGTATCAGTGGATATTTTGATTGAATAAAAGCAGCAGCAGTAAGCTCTCTAGGCCTTCCATTAAGCATGTGAAAGATAATGAATACAAAAATCTTGACTAATGAAGCAGAAAATGCTTTGACTAAGGCCTTTCCGGTTTGCCTAATGTTTTCAGCCAGAGAACAAAGGGAAGGGAGGAGAAAGGCTGGAGGGGGATGTCACCCTCACTGCCACATCAGCCTAGTGACCCTCAGCTTACAGTAGCAGAAGACCATTTTTTAAATGCCTCCCACTGAGTCGAGTAACTCCGATGTTTCCTTTGTCCTAGAATATTCAAGGTCAGTTGGGCGAGGCCCTAATCCAAGACTTAATCAACTACTGTCTGAGCTACATTGCGAAAATTAAACTCCCGAAGAAGAGGTGGGTTTGCTTTTAGCAAAGAGACTCCAGTGGAGTATGGAGTGATGTCATCTGGTGGGTTGTTGCTCATTTTAAGTGCAAAGCCCAGTGCTTAGTAAGGAATCACCGGAAGCCTCTGTAAAGCCAGAGGTAGAAGGATGATTGTATCAGTGATGGCGTGTCCACTTGATGGAAATTGAATAGGCTATGTTTTCAAAGGCTACCAGTTAAGGGAAATGCCTGTGAATCAGCACTGGGAAAAAAGCAACATAAACCCCAGACCTGGAAATCTCAAACTGGAAGCCCACGGACCAAATCCCATACAAAGCCATGTTTGGTTGACCCACAGTGTTAAATCTTGTCTGAATTCATTGCTATCGTTTAAAGTCTGACTTAACATTTTGAACTATCTGAATTTCTGGCTTGTTGCATCTGAAGACCTGACAACGGGGTGCCCATTCCCACAGAGCAGCACTCCCCTCCCCCCCACCCCATCTTTCACAGGCCACTTCTCAGTTTTCTGACTTCTGTAGGCATTTGATTTGGGGACCTACCTCTTGGATTCTATTATCTCAGTTCCCATTTTGAAAACAAAAATTAATGTACGTACATGCCCACAGTTAAAAGATTAGCAGGAGCCCTGACCAGTGGCTCAACTGGTTATGAGCATCAGCCCCAGACGCTGAGAATAGCTTGGTTGGCCTGAGCGTCAGCCCCAGATGGGGGTTGCTGGGTAGATCCCGGTCGGGGCACATGCGGAAGTCTGTCTTCCTTCCTCTCACTTAAAAAAAGGAAAAGAAAAGAAATGGCAGATAGGGTCTGGGGGAAAGGCTTCAGAGCCTGATCGTGTCAGCGTTCAGATTGGAGGCCTCTTCAGAGCAGTCTGTCACCAAGCACTCCATTGCATTTGTCAGAGTAAATAGCTTACACGTCTGTTGCATTTTTAAGAAACTCTTTTTTTTTTAAGACTCGAACTGGAAACATGGTGGGCAAAAATGTTTTTTAAAAAACAATCTTCATTTGAGGTAGCTAAAAAAGTGTGGTCAGATCAACCGTTCGGTCTGCCACTCGGTAACTTGCATTTCCTTGGTCACTGGAGAGGCTCAGGGTGATTCTCAGAACCTTTTCCTGTGTCCCTTTGCTTGGTAAGATCAAGGTCTTCAAGAGGTCCTAGCAAAGTTGTGTGGGACATACATTTTCAAACTCCTCAGAAAACTTGGAGAGCTGGTCATCGTTTTCATAGCTTTGTACTAACTAAAATTTCCTGCCCAATGCCAGCCCTGTCCAACAGGGAGCCACACACATGCAACTTTAAGTTTTCTGTAGCCACGTTAAAAAAAAAGGAACAGGTGAAATTAACGTTTCATTTAACCCAATATAGTCAAAATATAACTATTTTAACATAATCAATATAAAACATTATTAATGATAATTATTGAATACATTCCTTTTTTCTGCTAAGTCTTTGAAACCTAGTTTCAGTTTGGATTAGCTGCAATTCAAGGCTCAGTAGCCTCGTGTGGCTCGTGGCTGCCACAGCTCTGAAATGTGGATCACACCAGCCTCTGCCTTTTGGAATCACACACCTTTGTAAGCCCATTTATCCATCTATAATGTTGCCCAAAGAAATAATGTATTTCTGGGATCTCTGTCCCCTGTTCCTCCCTAGGGGTACTTTCATCGAATTCCGAAACGGGATGTTAAATGTGTCCCCTATTGGAAGAGGCTGCAGCCAAGAAGAACGCATTGAGTTCTATGAACTTGATAAAGTGAGTTTTTCTGAAATATCCTGGGTTTGTGAGGATAACAAGTGCCACTTTGTGGCAGTAAAGTGTGCAACACAATAGACAATCGGTATCTTTTTGTTTTTCTCAGAAAGAAAATATAAGACAAAAATTTGTAGCAGACCTACGGAAAGAGTTTGCCGGAAAAGGCCTCACGTTTTCCATAGGTATTGTACATTCAGATGGGTTTCCGCTTAGCCGGGAGCATGTGACAGGCTGGTGCGCGCTTGGCAGTGGACTGTGCCCAGCTCTCCAGTGGGCCAGAGGGCTCCAGAAGTCCTTCTGGAGGGAGACCTCTCCTGTGGGCTGGACCGTGGCAGAGAACTGCCCTGCTAGGAGTAGCTTCCAGGCTGCTGGGCTGGGTCTGAATTCTTACCCAGCAGGAGTCTCCCTCCCCTGTCTCCTCCTGGTAAAAATAAGCATCCTGCTTAACGGAGGGTATGAACTCATCCTCACACCTTGGGCAGAAGACGGCACGTTAGTGGACGCTATCGGGGAGGGGCGGGAGGGGAGGGAGGGGAGCCTCTTGGGTAAAAGAGACTGAACACGTTCTGGAATCACACACACACTGTTTGGAAAAGGCAGGGAAATTTTTTAGAAGTCAGCTCAGTTCTACAAATCAAGGAACTGAGGCCCAGAAAGGAAAAGGGACTGTCTAAGCTCGCCAGACTTCCAGCAACTGACAGACCAGCACACGAGCGTTTCTGGGGGCTGTCGCAGATTTCTGCCCACGGCACTCAGGTCTCGGGCTTGTCTTTTGGTGGAACGCGCCTGTCAAATGCTCGAAGCAGGCTGATTCCTCCTGTCAGTGCCGCTGAGTCGTTACTGAAAGCCCCCTCACTACTAGCGCTGATAAAGGTGCGGGTTGTGGACAGACTGGAATTGCAGACGGATCGTGTATAATGGATGATGGGTGGGCCTTTCGTGTTCCTGAACTGGAAGATGAACATCTTTTCTGACACAGCTCTGAAAGGGTTCTTGTTGCGCGTGAATGCTGCCTGTAAACCACCTCCCACGTGATTTTTGTTTCTCCTGTGAGATGAGCTGGAGGCATCGCGTCCAGGCCTTCTCCACCGCGAGCGGGCTGACGCTGGAGGTGGGCCCCGCTGAGCGAGGTCTGATCAGTTGTCCCCGGCATGCTTCGAGTGAGCCCGCTCGCCTGAGGGGCACTTACATGTGCTGACACGCATTACCCCTCTGCTCTGACACTCCAGGTCCTGTTTCAATTTTAGGGCAATAATGGTGGAAAAACACATAAGGTGGAATGAATGTCTAGAACCTGTCTGTCCCTAAAGTGGTATAAGTGGCAAACTAGAGTATTAAGAACCATGGCAAGAGTAAATTGCACATTTTTCCCAGTGACAGGTCGTTAGCCTCCTTTTCACTGTTAGCTTTTGTGTGTCCCCTCCCCACTTGGCAGGAGGCCAGATCAGCTTTGATGTCTTTCCTGAGGGATGGGACAAGAGGTATTGCCTGAGACATGTGGAAAGTGACGGCTATAAGACCATTTATTTCTTTGGCGACAAAACCATGCCGGTGAGTATGGACGTGTTTGCGGTGTCATTGTTGGTTGTGGGCCGGAAGGAAGAAGATGGACAAGTGGGCTTTTCCCCCTCACCCCCACCTGACCCACCAAACTGAGTGATGCGCCCATCCTACGAGACGGGTGTGACCGAGGCCCCTCCCTGCCGGGCGCAGCACCTGACACCTTAAGAACCGAGCCTCCTGTCTGGCTCTGAATTAAACATCGCCCTGTCCTGCAGCGGCTCCCAGGACACCTGACCCAGGGCTGTTGTCAGGCCCTCTGGCATTGCAGAGCCCTCGCCCTTCTTTTCTTTCTCCGCAGTCTTTTGTTTCCCGGGAGCACTCATTTAGGTGGGGCGCTGGGCGTCCTGAGTGAGGAGGACAAGGAGTCTCCCCGGCCTGGAATTCAGGAGTGGGCACGGGGGACACTGATAGGTAGGGGCAGTCCTGGGCAGCACCCAGGGTACAGGAGCTGTCCGAGGGTGCCAGGGCAGAGCAGAGCAGAGCAGGGTGAAAGGCCGGCCCAGGAGGAGTTCCCCAGAGTTCCCAGCAGTCTCAGGAGTTCCCCAGAGCGAGGCTCTCCTGAGGACCGGTGGTCCCCAAGGAGGTAGCCACCGTGAGGCCCAAGACAGGGCTCAGCACCAGTGTGCACTGCTGGCCTCGGGCTCAGTCTCCCTTTGTATTCCCCCCCCTCCCCAGCCCTGCTTTTCTCTCACATGCCACGCAGGGGTGGTGCTTACCTTGCCATCAGGCGTCCTGGGCCACACTGTGCCAGCAGGTGCATCATAAATGCTGCATGGAGGTTTAAATCCTTCGCTTTCAGGCCCACTCCAGAATACTTGCTTTTTTCTGCTAAGATCTATCCCTGGTGACCCTGCCTTTCAGCATGAAAGGGACTTCAGGATATATAGTTGCGTGTCTGCCTCTCAGAATTATAAAACGGGGTTCAGAAAGGGTAAGGAACTTGCCCAAGGTCACACAGCTTTGAAAGAACGAGTGGCACCAGAACAAACCACCTGCTCTTTACATGACGCTTTCCAGGCAGCAAGCCCTCTCTCCGGTGGCGCTTTCCAGGGTGTATCAGTCAGCCTTGTCCTTACGACGGGGAGAAATGGTTTCTAATCACACCCTTTTGTCGTGGTGCCCTGGCTGCGGCAGTGCTTTGAGTGCAGGCTGTGAGGAAGAGCCTCTGTCCAACTTGATGTCTTTAGAAAAAGTAAGCTAATGAAACAACACTCAAGATCTAAGGAACGGACAGAAGCTTCAGTCCTTCCAAATCAGTGCCATTCATTCAGGCAGAGAAAAAGCGATCAGGCCGACTAGAACAGTTCTCTGTAAGGGCGGTGTTCTTGCTGTGTGTGAACAGCCATCGGGAGCCTCAGGTGGGACTTGGCACAATGGGACGTACATAGTTCTTGAGTGACTTGGAAAATGACTTTATTTGGGAATTAGTTTTCTGTTTAACCACTGCATTACCAGACATCAGTTGTTTTTCTAAATCTTACCTGCTTTTAAAAAATGTGGATACTAATCAGTAGAGGATCCCGTACCCCCATTCTTAAGTATTATGCATTCATTGTAGAAAATTGGGGAAAGTATGAAGAAGAAAATGTAGGTCCCTACAGTTAACGCCGATGTGATGGGCTTTTCTCTCTGCACGGACAGGATCCCAAATGTTGGCCCCTGCGTGCTCGTTGTTTCACTTTTTGCTGCTGTTGTACCATATTTTATTTCTGTCCATGTTAGTGAGTCTTCTTTGAAAGCGAGGTTTTATTGGCTGTGTGACATCCTGTCATGTGCTTATTCCCTAGTGGAGGCATTTGTGGGTTGTGAGGTTTGCTGTTGTAACTGACAGTGGTCAGTGTTCTTGCATCATTCTTTGCCCTCATCCCTGATCTTTTTGCCGGTGATTTCCTGGAAATAGGAGTAAACAGTCCAGCCATCTAAACCTTTTAATGACAGACACAGCAATTGTAGAAACTATAGGCACAGAGCTGGTGAAATGCTAACTGAACTTTCATATTTGGGGATAGACATTTTAAAAGCTATTTTCTCTCCGTATGTCAAGCAAGGCAGATGTTTTTGCTGGCTTCCAGGGAAATGGCACCTGAGCTAAGGAAGAGCTGTCATTAAGAAGCCATTTCCCTACCAAGCACCTCGGGGCAGCGGCTGCCTGACCGCCTCCTCTCTCCCGACACGACTCGCGGGCTCTGTCTGCCGGGGTCTGGTGTTACACACAGGGTGCCGCCTGCATTAGCACCTCCAGAGAGCAGAGTAAGGAAGTAAGGCCTTGGCCCCTGCTTCTCTAAATGCCTGGCAGCCTTGGAACTCCTCTGTTGCTCCCATCGGGCACAAGAATCAGAGTGTGAAACCCACCTCTGAGTTCCGCATAGAGGCGGGACTTGCTTTGCTGCGGGGAAGGAGGTGGCCAGGGCATGGAACACATGCCCAGACTGCTCTGTGTGGCTTTCCAGGGGCTGCCGCAGCCAGATCGCTCCCAGCCTTGCTGAATTCTCAGGCAAGACAACTGCTTCTCCAATGCTTTTAGTAAAAGACATCTTTCCTTGCCTGACCTGTGGTGGCGCAGTGGATAAAGCATCGACCTGGATATGCTGAGGTCGCCAGTTCAAAACCCTGGGCTTGCCTGGTCAAGGCACATATGGGAGTTGATGCTTCCAGCTCCTCCTCCCCTTCTCTCTTTCTGTCTCTCCTCTCTCTCTTTCCCTCTGTCTCTCCCTCTCCTCTCTAAAATGAATAAATTTAAAAAAAATTTTAAAAAAAACCTTTAAAAAAAAATTAAATAAATAAATAAATAAATAAATAAAAAGACATCTTTCCTTTAAAGCAGCTGCAGCATGAAAACTTCTTAACACTTTGTGAACCGTTGACTCTGACTCAGCAGTTCCACTTGGGTTGGACCGGATCAGAGGTTCTCAGCCCGGCTGAGGAGGCCCTGCTGGCTCCCTGCGGGAGGACGGGAAGTGCTTACGCGGTCCCTGCTGGCCTGCCCGCCTCCTAGACACTGGAACCCACGGCCTCGTTGGTCCTGAGACCAGGTGTGGCTGAGTGGACAAGCCCCAGGGAAAGACCCCCCTCACACACAGCTCCTGTGCAGGGAGACTCGGGTCTCAAGCCCCTGCGCTGTGGCTAGCCTTCCAGAGTCCCTTTACGACCCTGTGTCCACAGAAACAGCATCTCCTGGGTATGCATGAGGGGGTTGTGCTCGGGCCATCGGCAGTCACAGAGGGTCACCCCAGGGACATGAGCCTGACAGCCAGCTCTCTCCACCACCCCTCAGGCTTGTTCGTCACCCGATTCTGAGCCCCTGGTCCTCAGCCCTGAACTACCTCAGACTCACCTGATAGCTTTCCAAACACGGTGACTCTGGGGCCAGGCCTTTTTTTCTTTCTATAAAGTGTAAGTGTTTATTTTATTTTATTGTGGCAGAGACAGAGTCAGAGAGGGACAGCTAGGGACAGACAGACAGGAAAGGAGAGAGATGAGACACATCAATTCTTCATTGCGTTTCCTTAGTTTTCATTGATTGATTTCTTATATGTGCCTTGACCAGGGGGGCTACAGAAGACCAAGTGACCCCTTGCTTGAGCCAGCAACCTTGGGCTCAAGCTGGTGACCTCGGGGTCTCGAACCCGGGTCCTCTGCGTCCCAGTCCGACACTATCCACTGTGCCACAACCTGGTCAGGCTAAATGTTTATTTTTTTAAAAGAAAATTCAGTACAGGTATCTAAGAGCATGCATTTTTTTTTTTAATTTTTTTTTTTTATTCAATTTAGAGAGGAGAGGGAGTGACAGAGAGAGAGAGAGAGAGAGAGAGAAGGGGGAGGAGCTGGAAGCATCAACTCCCATATGTGCCTTGACCAGGCAAGCCCAGGATTTCAAACTGGCAACCTCAGCATTTCCAGGTCGATGCTTTATCCACTGCGCCACCACAGGTCAGGCAGGGCATGCATTTTTAATTTACTTATTTTTACCCTTCTAGAAGTATTTCCCTGCTGACCACTTGGTTACAGCATACAGCTAGCTCTCCAGCACGAGCTGCCACCCTCCCTGCTGTAGCGCAGACGCTGTGGGCTGCCGCTGGGCTTTCCCGCCTTTCAGGGGCCTTTCTGACCATCGTTACCTAGGGCCGGGCCTTACTCCCTATAAAAAGCAACTTCATGTCTCTTGTACAAAACACTAATTGGCAGACTTAGGTCCAAAGTGGAAAGGGAAAAAAATTTTTACTCTAGTTCTATAAATTACTAGGAGTAAAATAAACTTTTCTCCTTGCCTAGTTATAAGGAAATTGATTCTTTTCTATCAGGGGCAGGACAACGCTGTAGTTGTTTGTGAGCTGGGCCGTCTCAGTACGTACATCGGGGCTCGGAACCCGCAGGCTGTACTCGTCTATTAACATAAACCAGATGCTGAAAAATAAAATCAAGAACATCTCAAACTAATTTTAAGTCTTTTAAAGAATAAATGACAGCCTGACCAGGTGGTGGTGCAGTGGGTAAAGCGTTGGACTGGGATGCGGAAGACCCAGGTTCAAGACCCCGAGGTTGCTAGCTTGCGCACGGGCTCATCTGGTTTGAGCAAAAGCTCACCAGCTTGAGCCCAAGGTCGCTGGCTCAAGCAAGGGGTTACTTGGTCTGCTGAAGGCCCGCGGTCAAGGCACATATGAGAGGGCAGACAATGAACAACTAAGGTGTTGCAACGCGCAACAAAAAACTAATGATTGATGCTTCTCATCTCTCTGTTCCTGTCTGTCTGTCCCTGTCTATCCCTCTCTCTGACTCTCTGTCTCTGTAAAAGGAAAAAATAATAATAAAATAAAATAGCTATTGGCAATACTTTAAAAAAAAAAAAGAATAAATGTCAAAAACATTTTAGCTTTTTTTTTTTTTTTTAGCGAGAGAAACAGAGAGAGGGAAGTATCAACTCGTAGTTGTATCACTTTAATTGTTCATTGATTGCTTTCATATGTCCCTTGACCAGGGGCTCCAGAAAAGCCAGTGACCCCTTGCTCAAGCCAGCGACCTTGGGCTCAAGCCAGCAACTATGGAGTCATGTCTGTGATCCCACACACTGGTGAGCCCTCATTCAAGCCGGCAACCTTGGGGTGTCAAACCTGGGTCTTCAGTGTCCCAGGTCAATGCTCTATCCACCGTGCCACCACTGGTCAGGCCATTTTAGCTTCTTAATCAAGGGGTGCTATAATATAATTTCAAGCCACCTTCATACAATTTATTTAACCCTGAAGCGATTTTGCAATAAGCAAAATATAAAAGGGAAACAAAGACTAACTTCCTACAGAGCCCAGCAGACAAGCTCTCTGCAGCAGGGCAATTAGCCTTCACATACTGGAGTCTTACTTAAATGTCCATCAAACATTTAGATTACTGAAAATCACAAATGTCACCAAAAAAAGGAATTTGGGCAGAATCAAAAAGCTCCCCAAAGGACTGCCTTCTCGGAAGGAATTTCAGACTGTCAGCACAGGTTAAATCCCACTGATGACTCCGTTAGAGATGAAATAAAGAGTGTGCATTTTTAAATACACGTTAAAGTTGTTTGTGGCTAATATCCTCTGCAGCTAAGTGTCACTCACCAGAAAGCAGCCGCATACTGCCGGCAAGCAGCATGCCTGCCCACACGTGCCCTAGTGGACCACCTGCAGTGGCCCGGGGACACCAGGCACCTTGCTCACTGTCATCTCTCAGGACATCCTGGGCCTCTGCACCGAGTGTCTTTATTCTTTCCCCACCTTGACAGGTACTTAGTACGCTCCTGCTGTGACTGTCCCCTATACCAGGGAGAACCCCTCTCCGCGCTCTGAGGGCAGAGCCCTCAGCTTTGTACTCATCATACCTAGAAATTTGATAGGTGCTAGTTAAACTGACCTACCTGAGGTCTGTGTCCATGGGCAGCGAGTCTGTTCTCCAGGCTACAGGGGCTGTGTGCCATGCGGGTCAGCAGTGACCCCCTGAAAGTCCAGCTGCGTCAGTCCTGCTTCTGCTATCACAGTCTCTTTGTCTCCAACGTCAGGACAATCAGGGTTCACTTCTGCGACTGGGTGCGGGGGGGGTGGGGACTGCAGACCCCTGGCCCCTTCCCTGGTGTCTCAGCACTGCAGACACCACTTCTGCGACTGGGTGCAGGGGTGGGGACTGCAGACCCCTGGCCCCTTCCCTGGTGTCTCAGCACTGCAGACACCACTTCTGTGACTGGGTGCAGGGGGGCGTGGGGACTGCAGACCCCTGGCCCCTTCCCTGGTGTCTCAGCACTGCAGACACCACTTCTGTGACTGGGTGCAGGGGTGGGGTGGGGACTGCGGACTCCTGGCCCCTTCCCTGGTGTCTCAGCACTGCAGACACCACTTCTGTGACTGGGTGCAGGGGGGGGTGGGGACTGCAGACCCCTGGCCCCTTCCCTGGTGTCTCAGCACTGCAGACACCACTTCTGTGACTGGGTGCAGGGGTGGGGTGGGGACTGCAGACCCCTGGCCCCTTCCCTGGTGTCTCAGCACTGCAGACACCACTTCTGTGACTGGGTGCAGGGGTGGGGACTGCAGACCCTGGCCCCTTCCCTGGTGTCTCAGCACTGCAGACACCACTTCTGTGACTGGGTGCAGGGGTGGGGTGGGGACTGCAGACTCCTGGCCCCTTCCCTGGTGTCTCAGCACTGCAGACACCACTTCTGCGACTGGGTGCAGGGGTGGGGACTGCAGACCCCTGGCCCCTTCCCTGGTGTCTCAGCACTGCAGACACCACTTCTGTGACTGGGTGCAGGGGGGGGTGGGGACTGCAGACTCCTGGCCCCTTCCCTGGTGTCTCAGCACTGCAGACACCACTTCTGTGACTGGGTGCAGGGGTGGGGACTGCAGACCCCTGGCCCCTTCCCTGGTGTCTCAGCACTGCAGACACCACTTCTGTGACTGGGTGCAGGGGGGGGTGGGGACTGCAGACTCCTGGCCCCTTCCCTGGTGTCTCAGCACTGCAGACACCACTTCTGTGACTGGGTGCAGGGGTGGGGTGGGGACTGCAGACTCCTGGCCCCTTCCCTGGTGTCTCAGCACTGCAGACACCACTTCTGTGACTGGGTGCAGGGGGGGGGGGGGACTGCAGACTCCTGGCCCCTTCCCTGGTGTCTCAGCACTGCAGACACCACTTCTGTGACTGGGTGCAGGGGTGGGGTGGGGACTGCAGACTCCTGGCCCCTTCCCTGGTGTCTCAGCACTGCAGACACCACTTCTGCGACTGGGTGCAGGGGTGGGGTGGGGTGGGGACTCCTGGCCCCTTCCCTGGTGTCTCAGCACTGCAGACACCACTTCTGTGACTGGGTGCAGGGGTGGGGTGGGGACTGCGGACTCCTGGCCCCTTCCCTGGTGTCTCAGCACTGCAGACACCACTTCTGTGACTGGGTGCAGGGGGGGGTGGGGACTGCAGACCCCTGGCCCCTTCCCTGGTGTCTCAGCACTGCAGACACCACTTCTGTGACTGGGTGCAGGGGTGGGGTGGGGACTGCAGACCCCTGGCCCCTTCCCTGGTGTCTCAGCACTGCAGACACCACTTCTGTGACTGGGTGCAGGGGTGGGGACTGCAGACCCTGGCCCCTTCCCTGGTGTCTCAGCACTGCAGACACCACTTCTGTGACTGGGTGCAGGGGGGGGTGGGGACTGCAGACCCCTGGCCCCTTCCCTGGTGTCTCAGCACTGCAGACACCACTTCTGTGACTGGGTGCAGGGGTGGGGTGGGGACTGCAGACCCCTGGCCCCTTCCCTGGTGTCTCAGCACTGCAGACACCACTTCTGTGACTGGGTGCAGGGGTGGGGTGGGGACTGCAGACCCCTGGCCTCTTCCCTGGTGTCTCAGCACTGCAGACACTGTTTCATCCCCAGGCCTAGGCTGGGTGGGCATTTTTTTTAAGTATTCATGGGCGGTTTGCTCGGAGCTGTGACCTCTCCTCTGGGCCCATCACACACGCTCTAACGGGAATTCATCCATCCAAGTTTTGTTTGGGATCTTGAAAGCTGAGCTTCCCCGGCTGGAGTCAAGTAACCTTTGGTGCACATGCAAACCCAGTGTCTGAAGTTGCTGGTTGTCTGAGGCCGTTGTTCAGGGCGCTCTCCCTGGCTCAGTGCTCTGGCTCTGCCTCTCCTGACCTTCCTCTGACTCTCATTCGCATGCTCTGTGCAGAGCTGGTGTGGCGGGAGGGAACGGGTGGGAGAGGTTGGGGGGGAGCGTTGTGGTGCAGATGCTTTGCTGCCCTCTGAAAGCAAGTCCAGCCCAGGTAGGGGAGCTTTTGATTCTCTGGAGCCGTTGTCCTTCTGTGTGGATGAGTTGCATAGTAGCTCCCGGCCCCACCCTTGTATGATCATGGGAGACGCAACCAAATTAGGCACCCGTCAGGTACACATCTGTCCCCAAATGTGACGTCCTCTCCAGGGAGGGGCAGGTGCCGCAGCTGTAAACCCTCCTTGCTTCACAGGTCACTGGCTGCAGGGGCCTCCGGACTCTGCTCTGCTTCTGCCTTTGCGTCCTTATCCCCCATCCGTTCTGCAGAAAGATTCGGCTGTAGGTGGAGCTCATTGTGTCCTGGGTTGCTGCTTTGTGGTGGCTTGACAGGAGGTCCCAGGTCCTTACCATGATGTTCCAGGCTCCATGGGGCCTAGCCCCCACCTGTCCTTCCAGCCCAGCCCAGTAGGTTCTGAGAGCTGAGCTGCCTTCCCCACAGATAGCTGGCCACACGGCTGTCCCCTCACGTCCTTCAGGTCTCTGCTCAAAGGCTCCTCGTCACTCTGGGTTCCCTTCTCTGTTCTGTGCAGCTCTGCCCCGTGGCCCACCGAGCTGGGCCTCTGGCTGCTGGGACTGCCAGGCAGGGAGCTCATGCCCCCCAGGCTTGTCAGGCTAGTGGGTGACTATGGGCTCCTCCCTCCCAAGTCCACGAGTGATGGAACAAACGTGTCCCAGACGGATGGGTGCTCTTGTGGGTGTGCCGGAGTTTGTTTTCCCTTGAACACAGTGCCCAGTGGTGGTATTTACCTGCCATGCCATTTCTAAGAGAAATCTGGCCTTTTCTTTGAATCATAATTATTAGATTTGGTTCCACATTTACCATGCTTGCTTAGGTAGCAGATGGCCATGAAACCCACGGTCCTCTGAATGACCAGAGGACAGCAGGCTCCCGAGTCGGCACTGGGAAAGGGCATTTGCAGCTCCAAGCCTTGGCCTCCTCCACCCAGCATCCCGTGGGCCCTGGCAGTGGGCCCTCCGGAAATCTTGAACTTCGCTTCCACCCGGGAAAGCCATCTGCTTGGGGATGGGTCAGTTTTAAAATACAGGAGTAATAATTTCAGGTGTCAGTCACCCCTTTAAAAGCATGTCAGATTTTCCTGCAGAATCTTTATGAGAAAAACCCATTTTCTCAGCACGTTTTTTCATTATATGATAAACTGAATTTTTTATTTTCAAGATTTTGAGTTAGACTGCTTATCCAGTTTTATGAGAAAAATACAGGAAATTCCATGAGAAGAAAAGCAAACCCCCCCCCACACACACACACACACACACACACAGCGCTTGGCAGGAAGCCTGATTCATTCACCTGAGACCAGCAGGACTGGGGACCCACAGTCACAGGACTGCCCCCCGCCCTGCAGCAGGCCAGGTCCCCCAGATATGTGCCCTTGCACGGAGTTCTTGCCCTCAGCACCTGGTGGCACACCCGATAAATTACATGTGAAAACACCCAGGAAGCTGAACTCGGCTGCTGCAGACTGAGATCGCTTTCCCGGGGCCTTACTCAGACCCTGTGGGCGCAGCCGATGCCACAGGGCCACTCCCTGTTTTATAGCTAGGGAGTTGTCCCAAGTATCCCCTAGTCAACAGTGGAATCAGGATCTAAACCCAGGCCGTCTGGCTTGTGGGGCTGTTTCCTTCTAAGTGAATGGAAGTTAAAATCCACTTCCTCTGTCCACTGGGCACATGGCAGGTGCCCCCGAGTCCCATGTGGTGAGTGGCCTCTCAGCTCTGAGGTGGACGCAGCCATCATCACAGAAAATTTCAGCAGAGCTGCTCTTGACTCTCTGGCCTGCCCTACTCCCTGTGACTTGTTAGAAAAGTGGGCACAGTTACAACAAATTGGCGGCACGGAGAGTTCTGTCACCTGCTGTGCTTATTTTAATAGAAAAATAAGCCCTAGACAGATCTTCACAAGAACATCGTGAGTTCTTTCATCGACATAATTACATGTTCCCAGTTGAATTGCAGTTCAGGAGAAGGTGGTAAACCCATTCTTGGTGATGACTAGCTCTTGGTTTCCAGAGGAACACTGTAACTAAAGAACCCCCCCCCCTCCTTCAGCCCCATAAAATGGCAGGTTCCTCATTTCCCTGGTGGCCCGGGCTCCAGGATTGACAGCAACCGCTGCACCTGCTTCGTGTCTCTGCAGGGTGGAAATGACCACGAGATCTTCACAGACCCAAGGACCGTGGGCTACACTGTGATGGCGCCCGAGGACACACGCAGGATCTGTGAAGAGCTTTTCTAAGGTCCCTTCCCGTGGGAGCAGAGGGTGGCCCAGCTGACAGGCCTGAAAGGGTCATTCGGTGGCTAACCCAGATCCCTCCCTCGCACGGCCACTGACTTACAACCATCCAACCCAGGACAGAAATTAAAAACACTTCCTGAAATGAAGCACCCGCTGGGTGTCAGTGCAGTGGGAACTTTGAAACCAAGGATGTGTGGTCATCAGGCAGTGCGAGCCAAGTGACCATGTGCAGTTTTCCCCCTCACTTCCTGTTTGACAGCCACAGACCTCAGCATGGCCTGCAGGTGGCTGGTTGGCCAAGTGACAGCCGACTCCGAGGAGTCTGCACCCCAGCTGGCCTAGTGCACAGGGTAGCTCAGTACCCACCGCACAGGGAGGAGGAGCCAGTTCGCCCGAGAGGGGAGGAAGCAGGTACAAACAGGCCCCGTGGAGAATTGGCACACGCCCTTCCCTGGCACTGGCCCTGAGCCCAGGCTCAGAGAGACTGACTTAGGGTGTCACGCTTTACCAAAAGCACCTCCTCCCTGGACCTGGCTGGGCTTCCCAACGGCTTTATCTGCCTCGAGTTTCTCAGGGGTCAGGTGAGAGCCACGACCAAGGACAGAACTGAAGCTGCACCGTTTGCGGATCTTTTAATGAAGACGCATCTGGCCAGGCCCTCACCCAGACCCTGACCTCAAGGCCAGGACCCTCACTCCTTCCTTCCTTCCAGGCTCTGCAAGTTCCTCGAAACTGGAAGGCATCTCCAGACCAGGGTCTGGAATAGCGTGGAAGTCAGCTTTCTAAGACAACGGTTAACATGTCACTTTTTAGCACCTGGAAATGTTGGGACTGACAGCCCTCCATGGATTGGTGCTGGGGGCCCTGCCGACCTGACTCCATGTGCTTTGCACACTCACCTCCCTGCCCCACCAGCTGCTGTCATCACAGAGGAACCTGGCTTTCCCCCAGACCTGTCCCCAGGCTGTCTTGGCACAGTGACATTTCTTAGCGGTTCCCAGGACACACCATCAGGCAGCATCTTCCCTTGTTGAAGTATTTTGCAAATGATACTGTAATGACCTTTCAGAATGAAAAGTAGCAAATTAAAGTGATTTATTTCCTATTTCTGGTTCTGACTAGTTTTTCATGTCAACCTGTCCTATCACACGGGATACGATCCCAACCACATAGGTCACTTCATTTCCGAAAAACCCTCTGAACGGTACATGTGAGCGGTCACTAACTCAGCGCCCCAAGAGTTAGTACATGTGAACAGCACCCTCAGCCCTGGTCTACACAAGGAGCAGCTAAGTCATTCCCTCAGCCTTGTGGAGTCCGCGGGATAGAGACGCCATCGCCAAAACCGGAAACATGGCGGCCACGTGTTGAGCAAGAGGAAGCTGAGGCTGCACCCTGTGCGGCGTGGGCCGGTAAGGCAGGTCCCGTCCCTGCAGTGCGGGCACTGACCCGCTGTTAGCCTGGTCTCACGGTCACTCAGGAAAGGCCTATGTGGAGGGCTGGTGGGTGCAGGCACACCAGGTGGCTGCTGGGGCTCAAGACCACCAGAAGGCCCTTCTGAACCTCGTGAGGGACCTGAACTGGACGAAGCTCTAGGTCTGCATGACAAGTGACGGGAGGGCGAGGAGGGGAGCAGACTGGGTTCAGGAAGGGCGGGACATAGGTGGCCATGAATCACTTCCTCTCCGAGAACTTCCTCTTCCCTCTTCCCCCAAGCGCTCCTGGACCTCACCCCGGCAGGCTCTGGGCTAGGCAGCCTGACCGCCAGGCCCCTGCCACCTGCCTGCCTCCACAGCGCCCTGTCTGGACCCCGGGCCATCACCCTCACCTGTGGCCAGCATCACCCGCAGTGTTTGCCAAGGCCTCCCTTATCCACGTGTGCAACACTTAGTGCAAAACATCCCAGATAGCACGATTGAGCTACACGCCTACCTGGGCCTCTCCCTAAACAGTTCAGTGGGCCGCTTCTAATTTTCCCTAATATACTTTGAAGACTTGTGTATTCTTACAATAAAAATGTTCGCCTCCACACCACCAAGTCATCTACCTGGCAAACTGGCCGAGGACCTCCCAGCCTCACACACACAGACCCGCACTGCAGCCCTGCGGTCGCCCAGCTTCCCCATCTCCCCCACCCTCCTGGAAACCAGCAGCTCGGGCTTCCATAACTGACCACTTCCCACCTCCGACCTTCCTTCTGTCCAGACTGCTTTGTTCTCACGGCTCATCTTCAGCCAAGTATAGATGATCCACAAGTGACCAGAAATGGCCTCCTGAGTTCTGCACTGAGAAGGATGATTAAGGGGAAAGGGATGACCCCGTTTTCTTACCCCCTAAAACAGGCAGGCTGGGAAGAATGGCTGAGCCCGCCTGCTCTGGGGAGACGCCCCTACCGGCTTGGCTTAGAGGAAAAGCTTCTTGGCCGCCAGCCTCCCGCGTTAACAAACACACAGCCTTGCACAAAACAAACTTTATTGAGGAAGGAGGCCGGTGGGAGGAATGAGTGTAGTTAGGAATCCGGGATGCTCCTCCCAGCTCGGTCACCACCGTGAGTCCTCTGGAGCCTCGAAGAGCATCTGTCCATGGAGACTGCACAGGAAGGCGTCCTTCCAGCTCCAACACCCTGCAGTGCTAGAACCCTCGTGACTGAAGGCGATGTGGTCACACAGGAAGGACTGACTGCAAAAGCCGTTTACAAGGGATTGCACACAGCGGTCACCTCCGAACAGCAGGTCCAATTCCCAACCGACTGGCAGGCGGAGTCTCGTGGGCTCACTCAAAAGACGCAGGCTCTTGGCAGAAGTGGCCCAGGAAGCGTGGTCTGTACCCAACAGGCAGGCCTCCCAGGGCCACCTTGGACCCAGCAGAAGGCTGAGGCAGGAAGAGGACCCTTCAAGGGGCACAACCGCCCAGGAAAAAGCAGATGGGATCATGTAACTATGACGTTTCACTGCACACACGTCATCAACACACTTAACTGTTTTAAAACAACTGCACTGGTCATCAGCTAAATAGTTTCCATCCTCCCACCCCCTTCAAATGAAGCTGTCCCCAGAATGGAGACCCTTGACCAGGCTAGTACTGCTTCCCGCACCCAAAGTCCTGTCTTTTGTCTGGACCATCCTTGTCTGTCCAAAAGCCAGCTTTAAAGGGTTCGCTTCCCCGCGTTGACAAATGGATTCATGACTACATACAAGCCACATATTTCAGACATATTACCCATTTCTATCTTTAATCACAACGAAAGCCAAACCAAACCACAGCAAAGAAAATCCTAAAGATTTGTTTACTGGGACTATCTCCCAAGGTTCGTGGTGCCAGCAGCAAAGCAAACAGCCGGCCCCTGGCTGAGAACTTGAGTTATTTAAAAGCAAAGACTCCGAAGCATTTCTTCATAGCTGTTTTCAAGAAAACACCTTCATTACAGGTGTGTTTCTCCTTCAACGTTTGACTTTACCAGGCTGTCAGAGTGCAAGCTACCTACTCTTTTCTGGATGGATCAGGAAAAAGGTCTGTTTTTAAACAAACACTCTCCCCTCTCCACAGTCCCTTCTCCCACCCCACCCACCCACCAGCTAAATGACAGGAGGCTGAGTCACAGTCACTCAGCCTTAGGGCAGATGGAATTCAGGGTCTAGAATTCACGCTGCATGCGTTCCCAGGTGCAGGGCTATGGGCCCCTGGAAAAACTTTTCCTGACGCCCAGCGGTGATGCCCAGCGGTGACACCCCCTGCTGCAAAGGCACCTAAGACCTCCACAAGGCCCTCTGCATCCTCCCCACCCAGCCCTCGCAAGTCAGGTCCCCTGGAACCAACCAAGCCCAGAATCAAAGAAGCCAGCTCTGCCCAAGGGCCAAGGAGACACTAGAAGGGGCGCTGGGGTGGAAATTCATGCTGGGAAAACGGGGCCCAGGTCACCACTCAGCGGAATGTTGAGCCTCCAACTCCAGGGAAAGGGGAACGAGGGACTCTGTGGACCGGAGAAATAGCGGCTGACCCACCCCCAGGGGGAAGGTAGGCCCCTCACTCAGCCACCAGCCGGGAGCACCTCTCCTTGTTCAATGCTTTTAATACTTTGTAGATGGTGAGGTTGTTGTGATGGTCAGAGACTGTGCTGGCGGCCAAGGCACCCCTGTGCCTGCCCCTGACACCCCTTCTTCCAGGAAATACTTGAAAGGGACTCTGCTCCCTCCCCTTGGAAGCCGTGTCTCGGGCAGAATGGATTCTCCAGTCTCATCTCCGCCTCCCCCCCGAGTCTCCCACCAGCTGGGAAGAAGGGGTGCTTCTGGCGTCTCCTAAGAGCTGACGACGTGGCCAGACCAGGTCTCATGCTTGGTGCCCGGAACCAGGTGAGTGATGACCACCTCCACGGCCTGCAGCTTCTCGTTCTTGGGTGGGATGGAACACATCTTGTAGGTGACCTCATCGCCTTCCATGGGAACGTACTCCCCTTCCACACTGCAAGGGGGGGAAGCACTCAGCGCCCAGCACTCCTTAAAGCCCCACATGGCGCAATGCCCAGGACACACAGGACGCAGCCCCCTGCTGGTTAGGGGCAACCCCTTTCTGAGGCTCTGCCCCTGTGCCCTGTCATCACAGGGAGCCACCATGCTCCAATGGCACCACACTGCCCCAGCCTCCAGTCGTGGCTCGGAGCCCCCGACCCAATCAGCTGCTTCTCCTGGGACTGGGATGCAGAGCTCCGCCCACTGGGGGTGCTCACACTTGATGTTAAGCATGGGTGCCCTGGGCCCTATGGACAGAAGAGCGGGAGAGCCAGTCTGAGCCAGAAAAAGGACTGAGGAGGTCACACGGAGTTGAGAGATGGCCGGGGCGAGGGTGTTCTGAGCACCCACAGCACGCCCGCCCACCCTGGTCCAGAAGTCCCAGGAGCCAGGCTGCAATCCCTGCTCTTCAATTCCCCAGAAACCTGATGAGCCTTTGAGAAAGACTCTTTTGTGCTTAATTCCAGGAAGGGCCCTGGCCCTCGGGATCACCCCCTGGAAGATTCCCTTACTTCCTACAAGACACAACTCACCATCCCACCCACAATGGGGAGGTGCCTGTCTTGACACTCCCTTGATGAGACCCCACGAATCCCCTTCCGGTCCTGAATGCCAGGGCCAGCCAGCTCCCCCAGACCTGGCTCGCCTTGACTGAAGAATCACATAGCAAATGGAGCCTCCCTTTTTGACCTGGCCACCAGGACGCTCAGGAATCAATGTGAGCCTCTTTCTGCCTGCCGCTTCATCGGGCTCGCAACATCGCCATCTTTCCCATGTGCCTCATGTTTTCCTAACTTCTTTTCATGCTGCCCTGTGTATGTATATCCTTGTAAACCACAGAATTCGTTTCTGGAAAGAGGCGATACACACCCACGTATGCACTCACACACACACACACACAGTGCACTGCTCTAGCCTCTCTCCTAGGTCCACGCTGTACAGGGGACCTATGTAAGACCTGATGTGCAAGTATGTGGGCGTGGTGGGGTGAAGAAAGGATAATTCTTCCATCAAGGCAGACATTTGCCATAGGGCCCTATTTCCTAAAACATGATTCCTATACACAGGGTGGGCAAAAGTGGGCTTACAGTTGTTTGTATGGAAAATGATACAATAGTTAATAAATCATAATAAAAGAAGAAACTGTTTCGTGTGCACACAGCTGTAAACCTACTTTTGCCCCACCCGGTACTGCCAGGCCCACTGTGCAGAGCAGGTCTGTCCCACACACCGAAACAGGAGATCAGGGGCCGAATCACGAGGCAGAGGTGGGGGCAGCTCAGGTCCCCACACGTCTGCAGGCTACCCCACAGACCGGAAGCGAAACACGGGCTGCAGGAGCAGGACACGGGGCCTAGGATGCGCGGGCCCCACCCGGGGCCCTTCAAGGCCTTCCAGACACTCAGGAAGGAAGGACATCAGTGAGCAAGTGACTAGAGAAAGGGTCTAGCGCCAAACTTCCTGGATCAGAGGGGCCAGGCAGCCCCCAGCCTCATCAGGCCACTTCCTGCATCCTGAAGGTCAGGCAGGAAACCGCCCTGAGGCCAAACACGGCTCCCCCAGCCCACGGGGCGCCCCTCCCGTCCCTCAAGCCACCCCAGTGGTTCTCAGCTCTCTCCCTCTCCCTCCCTCCCTCTCTCTCTCTCACACACACACACACACAGACACACACAGAGGCGGACTGCCACCTGCAATGTCAGACACACCAGCACCCCAGGTGCAGCATCTCTACCCCGCCCCTGAGCACAGCCACCCCAGGTCACACATGCCTGGCCTCACCCCCCCCCCCCAGCACCCAGCACCCTCACACTCTCTCCCTGTCCCTGAGGAACCAACCAGCGGCCAGCCCAGCCCGGCCCAGCCTGCCCAGGACAGCCGACTCACTCGGAGATGTGCAGGAAGATATCGGGGCCACCATCGGCCGGGGTGATGAAGCCGTGGCCCTTGGAGCGACAGAAGCACTTGCAGACGCCTTTGTAGACGGGGCCCTGGGAGGCCCGCACCGTCCTGACAGGAAGGGGAGAGTGAGAGGCCCCCGCGCCCATCCCAGCGCCTGCCCACAGCTGTGCCCTGGGAGCCCAGGCCAGGGCCACCACACACAGCCGTCTGGGAGCCATTCACACAGAACCCAGTAACAGTGACTCTCTGGATGACCTTGGCAAATTTTCTCAGGATCAGTTTCTCCATTTTGAAAAGAGGACATTAGACTAACAGCTCTCTCTGCTTTGCTGATGACAAATTATTAACCACAGCAGCAGGTGCCATGCGCTGGGCCTGAGGTTGGCCTCTGCCAGGTAGGTACCAACCGTGCGGTCTTTGCAGCATCGTGGCAACCCAGCTACTGTCCCATTTTGCAGCTGAGGAAGTTGAGGTCTCAAAAGGGAAAAGGTTTGTGTGCAATTAAAGGCCAATGATTTAAGACCCCGGTGATGCCCTCCTGTCGTGACCTCTCTCCCCCATCCCCAGCTCACAACAGGCCTGAGGAGTTCACAAGGCACCTTCCCAGTTTCTCACCCTGACCCCAACCCTGTCTCCCCATTTGACAAACTGAGGCACAGAGGTGGCCAGTCTCTGGAAGCCACTCAAGACTCACGCGGAGAAAGTCCTCGTCCGGCGAGTGGGCAGCGGGCTGGGGACCACGTTGCCCCGGAGAGGGGACGGGGAGCGGTGGCGGGCCCGTTGGGTGTCCAGCAGCCCGACCGAGGCCTGGTGGGTGGGGGGCTGTGATGCCGGAGGACGTTCAGATGACATGGCTGACCTGGCGGGAGACGGGGCTCTCAGGGGCTCGCACCTCACAAGGGGGCCCCCAGATACATCCCCACGCCCACGCAGGGGAGTCTGCCATCTGAGACTCATTCCCCGCGCCAGGGAATGCAGGCTCGAGCTCCCTCAGCGTGGAGGTCACGGTCCTGTCTCTACAAACACGCTGGCCCGCCCAGCTGGGTCCGAAGCAGAAGGGGCCTCCCTCTATCACAGCTGCGCTTGGAAATGCCAGTTCGTACCCATGACAAGGACATCACGGATCCCCTGTGTGTCCCCAGTGCCCAGCACAGCCCTGGGACACTTAGTAAGTGCTTGTGAAAGGAATAGGGAAGGAGGCAGGCAGGGCAGGCCGGTGCTGGCGTTCAGGCCGGTGCTGGCGTTCAGGCCAGCTGCCTAGATCAGGACCCCAGCCACTCAGAAACACTTCCTGACCCTGCCAGGCGCCAGGGGTTGGAGAAGGGGCGGCAAAGGGGGAGGGAGGGACAGCACAGTATTCCTTTAGGAAACTCTGGGACCCAGATCAAAGACTCAGGCACCAAGTCTGGGTGCCCGGGGGCTGTCTCAGCCTGCAGCAAGGGGCATTTCAAAGGGAGCATCTCCACCAGGCCCCTTACAAAGACCCAGGGCTCCAAGTGAATTTCCCCGTCTGGAAAGCCAGGCTGCGACATATCAAATTACCTTGGTGAATGGTGATCCCCAGCTCGCATCAAGGGGGGTGGGAGTCAGAGCCAGCTGCAGGGCGGAGGGGAGTGGACTCCACAGTGGCTGCCTTGCTCTAGAAGTTTTGCCAAGATCAGCATGTGGCTGTGGTACCCAAGAAACACCAAATTGTGACCATAAAGGTGCCTTCTCTAACACGGCCTTGGCACGAGGTCGAGAGGAACGAGCAAAGGCCAGGAGCTGGAAGGCCTTGGGCAAGTCCTTTCCGCTCTCTGGGATCAGCTCCCTCTCAGCAGAGCGGGGCAGCTGAGTGAGCTCACTTAGACCTGCTCAGGGCTTCTACCTGGACACAGGTGACACGGAGGAGCCTGCGCTCAGACCTCACCCAAGTTCACACAGGGGGACAGAAGCAGCCCCAGGGGGCTTTATGTGCCTCAGCTGGGGTTTTCAAATTTAAAATACGAGCTATCTTTTAAACATCCCAGGAACTTGCCCCAAACTCCAGATTTCCAGCTACTCATGAAAAAGTTGACCTGCTCTGACAATCCTGAACCCCTAGTTCGCCACCCCGCTTCCCTGATGTACAGTGACTGTGTGGTCCCGATTTTCAGTCTACATCACCAGCAACATCCCTTCTGTCCGTCCTCAACCCAAACCGCCCACGATCAGGCCTGATCCCTCCCCTCAAAACACAAAATCTCTCCCCGACATTCCCCACCACCACCCCAGCAGTCCCTTGTCAGATCTGTTCTGTCTGGCTGGGAAGGGAGAGGGACGACGGCTGGCCTTCTGGACGAAGTGACATAGCTACCTCCTGCCTTCTATCAGCTGCAGCTGCGGCCGGCGAGGACCGCAAGTCTGGGAAGACCCCACCTCAAAAAGGCCCTGGCAGCTCGGCTGGAGGTCAGGGCTCCAGCATGACCCACCAGCACAGGTCATAGAGTCCTGGAATGTTCCGACACATGGGGTTCTGGGAAGGGGGGCGCCCGGGGGAAGGAGAGGGGAGAAGGGGAGAAGGGGAGAAGGGGAGAGGGGAGAAGGGGAGAAGGGAAGAAGGGGAGAAGGGGAGAAGGGGAGAAGGGGAGAAGGGGAGAAGGGGAGAAGAGAGGGGAGAGGGGAGGGGAGAGGGGAGAGGGGAGAGGGGAGAGGGGAAAGGGGAGAGGGGAGAGGGGAGAGGGGAGAGGGGAGAGGGGAGGGGGGAGAGGGGAGAGGGGAGAGGGAGGGCCCTACCCCACCCCACCCCCGCCCAGGCTTTTCAGGACAGCAGGTGGAACTACAGAGGCTCAGGGACACCAGGGCCAGGTGGAAAACTGCCCTTCTCACTTTTCCCCATAATCTCCCTCCTGTTCTCTGGAGTCAGGCGCATCTGACTTCAAATCCCACCACTTGCCAGCTGTGTGATCTTGGGCAAGTTACTTAATCTCTCTGGACCTCATTTTCCACGTCTGGGAAGTAGAGATGGTAAGAGCCCTGACTTCACACCATGATCCTAACGTTGAAACGAAATAATACGCGCTGAGCACTCAGCATACCATCCGCCCAGAACAAGTGAGCTGTCATTGTCAGCTATAATTGCTGTATAACTGTCATCATAAAATCAACCAACAAATGTGTGCCCAGTGTCGGGTCCTGTTCATGGCTCTAGAGACACAGAGCAAAATTTGGAGCCAGAGAATAAACAGGTAAATCAATCTATGAACCAGATCATTACAGATTTCTAAAAGGGCTGGTAAGATACACAGGAGATAAAAATAACAGGGTGGGGTTGCTTCCCTAATGAAGGTACAAGCTGGGCCCTGAACAGTAACAGTCAATCATCTGAACAACAGAAGGAGGTTCTTCCAGGTAGGGGGAAATGCCTGTGCAAAGGCCCTGAGGTTGACAAGGGCCCGGGTGTGACTGATACCAGTGAAGAGACTATGTGGCCAGTGTGGGGGTGGAGTGGGTAAGAGACAGGAGGCGAGGTGAAAAGGAGGGCAGGGCCAGCTCAGGGAGCACTGGGCATCAGCACCATTGCCACGTGTCTCCTTTCTTCGCACCTATTTGTCTGTCTCCATTCCCCTTGCTATGCCCATCTCCCTCAGTTAGTAAAGTAGGCCCAGGCCTGACCAGGCGGTGGCGCAGTGGATAGAGCGTCAGACTGGGATGCAGAGGACCCAGGTTCGAGACCCCGAGGTCACCAGCTTGAGCGCGGGCTCATCTGATGTGAGCAAAAAAAAAAAAAAAAAAAGCTCACCAGCTTGTACCCAAGGTCGCTGACTTGAGCAAGGGGTTACTTGGTCTGCTGAAGGCCCGTGGTCAAGGCACATATGAGAAAGCAACCAATGAATGAACAACTAAGGTGTTGCAATGCGCAATGAAAAACTAATGATTGATGCTGTCTGTCTGTCCCTGTCTGTCCCTCTCTCTGACTACTCTCCGTCTCTGTAAAAAACAAATAAATAAATAAATAATTTTAAAAAAAAGATTAGAGCTCTTAAAAAATAAAAAAATAAAAAAAAACCCTGATGATTGACGCATCTCATCTCATCTCTATCAGTTCCTGTCTGTCCCTATCTATCCCTCTCTCTGACTCTCTGTCTCTGTAATAAATAAATAATAAAGCAGGCCCAGATTGGGGTCCCCTTCTCTCTCCACCCCAGCCCCCTCGACTCCCCCAGTGCGCTCAGTCTCTTAGAGATGCCAACAGGAGCCCAAGACCTTGTGGGGTAAGCAATTGAGGGCAGCAGGGTTCCTCTAGGGCCCCAGGGCCCAGCGCTGGGGCCGCCACGGAGCGGGGTTTTAGAGCCAGTCCAGGAATGACCAAGACGCCTTACCCAGCACCAGACCCAAAGCCCTGGCTGTGCTTACCGTGCACTTGATGCGTGCTCAGCGCCCAGCAGTCGGCAGGTGGCTGCACTCACTCACACTCACCTGGCCGTGGAAGAAACTGAAGCACTAACAGCACAGTGACTTAGCAAGAGGGGGTGGGGTGGGGGTGGCGGCCTGGGAGACCCTGGAGCCCTAACCGCCCCCTGCCCGCCTCTCATGGTCCATCTGAGCTGGGGCAGCTTGGGGCAGAAGGGCACTGGGGCAGGCCTGGCCCAGGGCCGGCACCGCCCCCCCACCAAGGAGGAGTGGGAAAAATGGCCTGTGTGGGGGAGGCCTCTGTCAAGGTCAAGGTCCAGCTCTAAGGAAGAGAGCTGGGGGAGGGGTGAGCCAGTCACCCAGGAGGCCGCTAGGCCACCTGCCCCCCCCAGCGCATACACAGGTGGCAGGTGTAAGCAGCAGCCTAGCCCCGCCCAGCCCCGCCCCGCCCCCAGGCTTCCCACTGGGTAAAGGCTCTCCTAGCACCACCAGCAGTGGCCTTGGTGCCCTGGAAGAGGCAGTGCCACCCACCTGAGGAACCAACTCCTGAAATCCGGAGGAGTTTGCAAACAGAGGCAGGAAGCTCAGGCTGCTGGCAAGAGGCTTAAGGCCACACCTGGGACAGGGCTCTAGCCCACACCTGGGACAGGGCTCTAGCCCACACCTGGGATGGCCTCTGGCCTGTAGCAAACTCAGGCCAAATACTGTGCGCGCGCACACGAGGCATGACACAGTTGCTGACTATACACGTTTGTGAACATGTGAGTGTATGTGTGTGGTTGTGTCTGTGTGTGCTCATGATGGATGGGTGTCTGTGTATGTGTGCTCTGTGTGTGCGCAAGGTGTGTGGGTACAGGTGTGTGCTCACACAGAGCTCTCTCAACAAGTGTGCACGCACTGGCTTGTGGCCCAGGCTTGGCACTGCCAGTGTGCACACCAGCGGGCTAGGTGGAGCCTCAGCCTGACCCCAAGCACACCGGGCACCTGCACTGGCACCAAAGGGCTTTGAAGAATGTGGCCTTCCATTTATTTATTTATTTTTTATTTAATTTTTTTTTACAGGAATGGAGAGAGATGAGAGGCATCAATCATCAGTTTTTCATTGCGACACCTTAGTTGTTCACTGATTGCTTTCTCTTATGTGCCTTGACCGTGGGCCCTCAGCAGACCGAGTAATCCCTTACTCAAGCCAGTGACCTTGGGTCCACGCTGGTGAGCTTTGCTCAAAGCAGACAAGCCCGCGCTCAAGCTGGCGACCTCGGGGTCTCGAACCTGGGTCTTCCGCATCCCAGTCCGACGCTCTATCCACTGTGCCACTGCCTGGTCAGGCTGTGACCTTCCATTGAAACAAGAGTTACTGGACCACCCACCATGCACAGGAATGGAACGCAGGACAGCAAAGTTCCTGTCCTCCAGCAGCTTATGTGCAGGGAGGGGAGCCGCACAATCACCAGGACAAGAGCAGCACCCTGAGGCCAGGGAATGTTCTCAGCACTTCACACATCTCAGCTTACTCATCCTCATTTCACTGGCGGAAAAACCGAGGCACAAAGTGTCAAGTGACTTGCCCAGGTCCCACATGTAATAAATTGGTGAAACACACAGTATGTTCAGCAGTGAAAAAGCTAGGGCAAGCAAGCAAGCAGGGGAGGGGAGTGTGGGTGAGGGGCTCTATTTTTAAAGCAGGTGGTCCCAGGTGAGCAGCTGGCTATATTCTACTTCTGACTTCAGCAACCCCAGGTTCTGAAAAGTGTCCAGCCAGGAGAGGGAACCCAGGGCCTAGAGGTGGGGAGGCCAGGAAGCCACTCCCACCCTGCCTGTCCCCAGGGAAGGGTGTGTTAGCAGGGCCTTTACCCTGGGAAAGGGTGGAGAAGGGGGCCTCAGCCCAAAATAGCCTGGGAATTTTCCACAGGCCATGCAGGTCCTCCTGGAAGATTGTGAGAGTCCACAGGGCCCAGGCTCGGGGCCTGCCAGACCCCTCCTCTATTCACCCACATATCTGGGGGCGGGAGACCCAATCCTGCAGGTCCTGTCCTCTCAGCCTAAAAGCCACCAACCATATCAAGGGCAAGTGTGTCTTGGGTCAAGGAGCCAGTTGCTTACTCCAGGGAGGAGAGCTTTGGCAGTAGTATTGTCAGTCACTCACACTTTAGTGAAAGGGAGTTTGCAGTTCATTTTCAAGGCTCCATTCTTGGTAGCTTTCAGACCCTTTGAAGGCACAAAGATAGGGGCACAAGAGCAGGGTTCAAGTTGGGAGCTTCGTTCTTAGCATGCTTCTCATCAAAGCCAAACCTCTCCCAGCCTATTTTTTATTTTTAAGCTCCTCCTCCTGAAAAATGAGGGTGTCTTGAGCCTTCCACGGGTTTCTGGCTAGGGAAGGCCAGTGCCGGGCATCATGTTCAGACACTCCCGACCCCAGAGCCAAGCCCCTGCTGGCAGCTGAGGATGAGTACTAACCAGCCTGCCCAAAGGGGAGGGGATAAGGCAGTGGAGAACCAGCCATGGGGGGGGGGGGCAATGAAGGTGTGATGCCCACTGTCCACCCCACTTCTGTGTCAGGCTCTTTGTCAGCATTTATATACATTAACTAGATTCATGCCAACATAAGCACCACAGAGGAGATCCTTCTGTCATCCGCATTTTACAGATAAGGAAACCAAGGCATGGGCAAGTCTAAAACAGCTCTTCTCACCCTTCAGTCAACTCACAAATCTCTTAGGATGGTCATAAAACACTCACTCTGACTCTGAAGCCTGTGAGCCTGCATTTCTAAGGCACTCCAGGGAGACAGACGCTGCTGGGCCACTGAACACAGAGCAGGGCAGGCTACCGGACTTGCCCGCCTATCGGTCAGCCAGTACCAGAGGGTGGGAGGGAGACTGAGGGTGGTGTGGTGGTAGGGGTTGAGGCTCTAGATGAGTCACAAAATTACCCTGGTGTACCGGGAACCCTGGCCTGCAAACTGAAGCAGGGACAGCCCTCCCTGGTCCCCTGTCCCCCCCACCCGCCTCCAGCCCAGGGGAGCCCCAGCCTGGCAGAACTCGAGGCTGTGCAGGCCTAGCAGGGCAGGTCGGCTAAGACAGGACAGAGCACTAGGCAGGACAGAGCGGGCCCAGGAAGCCAGAGAGGCCCACAGTAAACACCATTCCCCTCCACTGCTCTGGTATAGCCTGGCTCCAGGGGAGGAAGAGGGTGGAGTGGAGGGGGCTAAGGGAGGAAAAGGGAGCAGTGGGGTGCAGGGAGTCCAGGGCAGAGGCCCAGGAGTCAAGGGAAGGGTGGGGAGTGTGGCCACATGGAGAGAAATACAAACAGGGCAGGAAGGTGCACCCCCCCCCCCAGGCAGATGAGAACAGGTGAGCCCAGTAGGCCTTAAACTGCTCTCTGGCCCCTGTCTACCTCCTGGGGTCCGAGTGCTGGGAAGAGGGCCCCAGGACCAGTGTACTGGGCACCAGAGGTGGGTCCTCCAGCGCTGCCAACTGAGCCCCTCAGCCATTAGCACTCTTGCCCCCATCCCTCCCAGAGAGGGTAACCCGGTGCCCTGACGCCCCGGGGCCCAGCACAGCCCAGTTCACGCTGACAGCCCCTTCTGCCAGCACAGCCCAGTTCACGCTGACAGCCCCTTCTGGGAGCCCAAGCCCTTGTCAGTAACCAGAAGCCACCTCTGCACCCCCCGCGCCCCCACGGCAAGCACGCGGGTGTGCCATCCTTGCCTCACTTGCACTGAGAGTAGGGCTGCGTTTCAGGCCCGACTCTGCTCTTCACTCCCTATGTGACCCCCGACAAGTGACCTCACTGCTCCATGCCTCAGCTTCCTCACCTGTCAAATGGGACAGTGACAGTGGCAGCCTCCCAGGCCCAGGGACATTGTGCAGACTTGACGGTGCCAACTACAATAGGCTGGGTCAACAATAGTTAAGCTGCTCATGGCAGAACTATCAGGCACTGGGTCATCCAGAATGATCCCTCCCATTCCTGTCCCTGCTGATGGGACACAAACCAAATGCCCTGACTTTGCCATTCATCAGGACAAAGGAAAACCAAGGGAACCCACTCTCCACCCTACCCCCAGACCCCAGCATCCAACCTGGGCCCAGATTAGCTCATTGGGACCCCCAGCACTTACTCTGTCCTGGGTCCATGACCCTGTCTTGCCCTGAAGGCGGCTCCTGGGCCAGTTGGGAGTTAGGGGAGGACAGAGAGGCCAGCAGTGAGAACTGGAGGATCCCAGGGAGGAGAGAAGCAGTAGAGGTAGGGAGACCCCTGACCGCAGGGCGGGGCAGAATCACTTCAGGTGTGGGCTAGTCTTCCAGGCAGAGGGCCTGAAGGGGCGCCCAGGGGGAGGGGTGCAGACCACAGAGAGAAGTGGGAAGTATCCAGGTGGACGACAGAAAGCTCTGTTGAGAAGTTTGGCACTCTGACAACAATGGGGACATCAGTGGATAATTTTAAGCCTGGGGTTGATTTGAACCGACTGTTTTTACAAATTTCCCCGGGCGAACGGATTGGAGGGTGGTCAAGACTAGGAGCTAAGAGACGGAAAAATATCAAAATAGCGAGTAAAAAATGTTAAGAGTCGCTAACCCTTCGCCCCGCACTGGGTTAGCCATCTCCTTTCATTGTCACACATCACCTTACGGTAGGGAAAGCTATATCCCCAGTCTACGGAGGGGAAATTGAGGCTCTGCGAGGCCTCCCAGGTTGCAATAAGACCCCCGCCTAGGAGAACGGAGGCCCTGCCTGGGGCGGGTTGATCTGCGCTCCCCCCCACCCCAACGCACACACCCACTCCCACCCCTGAGAGGCGGTGGGGGTCAGGAGCTTCTTTTTTAAAAAAATCGAAGAACAGTTCATATCCGGCCTGCAAACGGGCAGCCAGCGAGGCCAGCTGGGAGGGGGGTGCGGATGCGGGTGAAGTTTTCGGCTCCGCCTAGGGGCCCCCAACCGAGCGCAAACACACCAGGGAGCGCCCGGCGAACCCTCCCTCCCTCAGGGACAGCCAATCGCGCGGCGCCAGGCCGGCTCCCCCACGGCCCGCGCCCGGCCTGGCCGAGGTCCTGCGCCGAAACCGCAGCTGGCGCGGCCGGCTCCACCTCCCGGCGCGGCGCCCCCCGCGTCCTGCCCGCCGCCCCGCGAGTCACCCCATCCACGCTCCGGCGCACCGACGGAAGCGCGGGGAGGGGGGAGGGCCGAGCACAGAGAACAGGTGGCCAGGCGGGAAGTGCGAACCGCCGTCCGCTCCCAAGCCCTCCGCTGCCGCCACACCCACCCTTCCCCGGGGAAGGAGGAGCGCTCTCCCCAAACAGGCCGCGGCGACCGGGATGTTTCTCGGAGCCCCGAGTCCCAGCCCGGAGCCCCCTGCCGGCGAGCTGGAAGACCCTGCACCAGGGGGTTGAACGGGGCAGCGGCGCAGAAGAGGCCGAGGTCCCATTGCGGCAGCTTCCAGGCCTCGGGTCGGGGCACCCCGCCACACCCATCCTGGGGTCTCCCGAGAAGGTCCCTACCCGGCTATCCGCTCCGCTCCGCTCCGCCAGCTGCTTGGCTCCGTCTGCCAGAGCCAAGAAGCTGGGGAGGGGGCGTGGCCCGCGGGGTGGGCCCGCCGAGGACCCGCCCCGGTCCCGCCCCCAGGAGCTTCCAGCCAATGGAACCGGGCCGGAGCCCGGGACGACGCGGGCGGGGACGGCTTCCCGGACCTTTGTGTCCGCGCGCAGGTCTGGCGGGACCGTGGGACGCGTGGCTGAGGGGATCACAGCTCCCAGCCCCGCGCGGGGGCGGGAACAGTGCCTCCTGTGCTGCTGCTCTCGTCAGACAGCTCCCCGGGAAAGTGGGAGAATCTGATCCTGGTGCGCGTCCCTCCCCTAACCCACCGGATCTGGACCTTGGCTCGGATGGGCTTGGGGCGATCTCGTAGAGCTCAAGGAATGTCAAGAAGAGGCCGAAGGGGAACGAACAAGCAAAGAACAGAAGGGAGGAAAAAGAGAGGAAATGGAAACATCAGGAAAACGCAAAAAAAGAAAGAAAACGAGGGAAAGCTGTTGACTTTTTTTTTTCTTTTATGATTGTTTTTGTCTCACTTTATTCTTAATGTCCCCTCCCTCCTTGAATTCTCTGTCTTTGGAGGTATCTGATGTTCCTGGCATTTTACAGGCGAGGAAACTGAAGCACGCAGGGAGAGAGGTGACATACCACCCCTGTCACAGCAAGTCGGTAGCAGCCCCTGAATGCGAGTCAGCCCTGGGCCCAGACCCAGGTTGGTAAATGAAAGGAAGGGAAGTGGGGAGGTTCCTGTAACTGTCCTGGGAGCACAGGGTCCAGGAGCCGGGAGACGGGGTGACTCTAAGGTCTCTGCAGGAGCCCGCCAGCTGTCTCCCACTCATCTCCCTCTATTTCTGTCCCCCAACACCCCCTGAGGAGCACACAGACCACTGAAGACAAAATGTGAGGACAGCTGTCTACAAGCCAGGAAGAGGGCCCTCCGCTGGGAACCAGGTTGGCCAGAATCTTGATCTTGGACTTCTCGGCCTCGGGCCTCCGGAACTGTGATAATTACATTTCTGTTGTTTGAGCTGCCAGCCTGCGGTATTTTGTTAGGGCAGTCAGAAGAGGCAAAGGCTGTCCCTCTTTCTTCCTTCTCCCCCCAGAGCCCTTCTCTACTTCTCAACTACTTGGAACCTCAGAATTTCACACCTTAGTTTGGTCAGTTCTGGTTTGCAGTCACTCACTGAGTAGTGTGCTCTTCACGCTGGGCTCTGTGTTTGGTACTGAACACTCAGAAATTCAAGTACCCACCCAGTCCCCCACCTCAGAGCAGCTGCAGCCTGGTAAGGTGGCAGACAGGTCGATAACCAGTAACATGGCTGTCGTGTGGTTGGCTGGATAAGCCTGCAAGGCTCTGAGTGGCCCACCCTCGGGCCAATCAGACAAGTCAAGTCTCAGGGAGAAGTTCTCTCCCAAATTGCTGTGGCTTAAGTCTCCTGTAGCCAGTGATATCTGCCCGCCACGCTGGCCCTGTCTGATAGCACCGGGCCTAGCCGCAAGCCTTGAAGCCAACAGCTAATGAAGAGATCTAGCCTAAATTTTCTGCCCAATAAGGACCACTCAGCCAGCCAGCCATCTGACAAATATTTATTGCTCATGAGCTCTGTCCCAAGCCCCTGGACTAAACAAATACTCACATTGGCCCTGCGCCTTGGAGTATTACTACATTCTTTGGGAGCAGATGTGAAACCAGGGATCACACAATGGTATAAAACCCCACTGTACCCACAGCAGGGACAGTCATTATGCTGGAGGAGCCAGTAATGGCTTCTTTGGGAAGTGCTAATTGACCTGAGATCTTCCAGAAGGTCAGGAATTAAACAAAGGAAAGGACATTTCCAAGAGAGGTTAAATGTGCAAAGGCCCTGAGGGTGAGGGTGATGGTATCCACATAAGAGCTTAAAGCTGGGATGAAATGGAGACTCCTCCATTCAAAGTGGAGCTCCCATCAACCTCCTGTCCTCTTTCTTCTCACCATGACTTGGGCCTGCACTGTCTGAGCAGGAGCAGTGGTCTCCACCTGTTCCTTCTGCCTCCCCCAATTTCATGCCCATGCTCCAATTTTCTGTGCAGCAGCCAGAATGGTCTTTCAAAATCTAACCATTTTTAAAGAAAAAAATTACTCATAATACTTGTTAAAACAGTAAAGCAGACTTTATTCAGGACTGTCATGGTAGGTTGGGGGAGCACTGCAGTGGGGGGTTGCAGTAAGGGAGAGAGATTGCACTCAACTACAAATACAACAAGGGAAAGTGGGAGTTTATACCCAAGGAGGAGGGGGGATTACTAAGAGGAAACATCTGTGTTGGGGGAAGATTCTGGCCAAACTGGCCTAGCAGGATTCTTGCAGAAAGCAGGCCAAGGTGATCAGACATCACCTGGGGGTTGGTGGGAGATGAAGAATTTGGTCAGATATCAAGGGTGGGGGACTCTGGCCAAACCAACTGGACAGAATTCTTGCTAAAACTGAACTATACAAGGACAAAGACAGGAGCCCAAGGTCAAGCCCAGTCAAGCACAGGGTTCAGAGGAGCCTGCCTGAAGTTTGGTCAAGAAGAAAATCTTTAAAAAAGAAAATAAAAAGAGGCCCTGGCCGGTTGGCTCAGCAGTAGAGAGTCAGCCTGGCATGTGGAAGTCCCGGGTTCAATTCCTGGCCAGGGCACACAGGAGAAGCACCCATCTGCTTCTCCACCCCTCCCCCTCTCTTTCCTCTCTCTCTCTTCCCCTCCTGCAGCCAAGGCTCCATTAGAGCAAAGTTGGCCAGGGCGCTGAGGATGGCTCTGTGGCCTCTGCCTCAGGCACTAGAATGGCTCCTGCCACAATGGAGCAGCACCCCAGATGAGCAGAGCATCGCCCCCTGGTGGGCATGCCGGGTGGATCCTGGTCGGGCACATGCGAGAGTCTGTCTGCCTCCCCACTTCTAACTTCGAAAAAATAAAAAAAAAGAAAGAAAGAAAAGAATCTTTGACACCATTTCCCTCCCATGCTCAGAACCTTTCAGTGACTTCTTATTGCTCGATAAACAAAATGCCAACTCTTCTGCTGTAACATTGCAGATTTGGCTTAACTGAATATAAGAACACTCCAATAAGAAGCTTTTGCAAGTGGGAGATTTATATCTGTCGAGTTACACGTCTCGGGTGGATACAGCAGGTCGACAGTCCTCAGAGGACTTGGATGTCTCCTATGTGTTTTCTCGCTCTATCATCTGTTGGAGACTGCAAGCTGACTGGGTCCTTGCGGTTTAGATTTGGGGGGGACCGAGGTGTGGGGGACTGGCAGTGGGCTGACAGTCCAACCCCCCACCTCACTTGCTTTCTCAGGTTGCTGGAGGCTGTTTTCCCCACACCTCCATGTTACCTGTGATGCTGGAGTGTTTCTACTTGTCCCATCCCCACTTGTTTGATGAAGTTGCTAGAGGCAATTTACATGCCCTTCCTCTTCCACTTTGTTTGTTCTGTGTTGGTTGATTTCAGTTATTATGCAGGGTGGGGGGATTCCTGTTTAAGCCTTAAAAGGATTCCTGTTTATGCCTCAGATGTGTGATTTTGTATCGGAAATGTCCTTATTTGCACATAGCTCTGCACTATATAATAAAGCAAACCCGGGGCTTTGCTTTTGCTCTGGTTTGCATCAGCTTGCAGAGGCCTCCCAATCCCATCCTTTTTTCTCTCTGAGTTTATTTCTTCATTCCACACCATTCTCACTCGGGACCTGGACAGTTACTAGCCGCGCTGGTCCCTGGCAATCATCCTAACATTTGGCTTCTGGCCTCAGGGTTGTCTAATGGGCCAAAGCAGCTGCTGGAGCTCCAGCCATCACACATCAGCATGTTTATTAAGTGGGCGGAGGCAAAAGAGTGTCTTCTCATCTCTCAAGTCTTAACACTATTGCCTAGAGGAGCCCTAGATTCCCCTTAGAGTTCTCATCTAAACCTCTTATTATTTTGTCTGCCAGTTAATTTTGTCCCCCAGTAGAACATAACTTTGGGAACACACAACATTGTCTACTGGGCTTAGTTAGCATGCATCTCCAGTGCCCGGCCTGCACAGCGTCCTTGAAAGCAGTCTTGAGTCAGTGACGGAATACATGAATGGATAAAATGAATATGTGCTTGAAGCCATTTCTTACCAAACCCCTTTTTTTTTCTCATCTCCATAGAAATGCTGACCTGGGGAACTGGAGTGACTCTTCCTTGGTCCTGCCCAGGACTTCCTGGAGGGCTTCCTGTAGGAAATGCCAAGTGGAGTCTTAGCAGATGAGAAGAACATTCCAGGCAGGGGATTGGCATAATTGAAGACCACCTTTCAACCTCCCACCCTCCCTCACAGCTTAAGGAGGTGCCACCACCCCCAAGGGTAGTGTTTTGGGAATGTCGTAGGGCCTCCAGGGTCATCCAGCTGACTCTGGGGCACTCCTGGCATGAAGAGCAAGAGGCCATGGTTATGCAGGTGATACTGTGCTGGGCAGGCTTACCCAGTGAAGACTCGCCCACATATAAACAGCTTCCAGCACCCCTCCCTACACCTGTCAGTAGAACACTTCCTAGAACTGTTCCCCTGCCCCACACACACGCAGGCCCCCCACGATCAGCATCCCCCCCAGACTGGAACACGTTACAGTGGATGAGCGCATGCTGACATCATCACCCCGCGCCGCCCCCACAGGCAGGCCCACCCCCTCCATCTGTTCCCGCTCAGCTTTCAGGGGTGTCGCCCCTCTGCTAGGGTCAGACAGATATTCTGTGGCATTTCCTGTTTCCTTCTCATTCTTTCATCATTTTGAGAAGCCACTGTATATCTTCTGGAATGTAGATCGGTGAGTGGGGGGAGGAGGGGCCCCCCATCCAGCTGTGTTGAGCTAGGTGGGCAGTCTCTGGGGACAGAGGGCTAGTGCCTAGACTCTGCTGACATCCTGACCTGGGGGAACTATTCCCAGCATGCCTCTTTCTGGTCATTACACCAAATTAGGGGACCCTCCTCCCACCCTGAACCAAAGCTGGTGCCCCTGCAATCAGCGTGTCCTCTCTATCCGCCGTCATTGTCTTCATCAGCCTTTTCCCGGGAGGACGGTGTTTGGTGTCGGCTTCCCCACTGAGGTGTGAGCATCCGGGCAGGCACCTCGTCTGCCTTGCTTCATTTCCTAGGCCTGGCGCCCAGTAGATGCTCAACAAGTGCATGTCTTCTTTTTGCTTGCTTGTTTTTAAATAAACACATGTTGAAGAAACAAGGGCCTGTCACCGATGAGGGACCAGGTAGATGACTCAGTTTCCCCTTCTGTAAAATGGCGCTGGAAGACCCTATAGTTGAGAGGAAGCTGAAAACTTCACCCTGAGCCCGGGGTGGGGGCCATGGAGGGGTCCAGCCCTCTGCCTGCCCCCGGTGCCCCTCCACACGCCTTTCCCACATGGATATGGACGCACAATACCTCTGCATACCTACCTGCATGCACACAAATACCCCATGCAGAGATGTTCACAGACAAGCACATTCTGCCCCCATGCAAACACCGCAGGGGAACATGCGTAACCACACACCCTCCCCATCCCACGGCTTCCGGGGCTCCCCCAGGCCCCAAGAGCTTTCTCAGACTAGAAACAGTGCCCACTTCTCCCCCAGGCAGGCCTCCGGGGCGCTGTCCAAGAGTTCTGAGGGCAGGGGGTGGACAGCAGCCACCAGGGACTGTCACCCTTCTCCGTCAGGGGTGCCTGCTGCCCTGCCCGGGAGAGGGCCCCCACCTGCCCAGGAAGTGAGGCCCCACCTGCGGTGGGGCTGGGCTGCCTACACTGGCCCACGTGCCTCACACCTCCCACCCCCAGCTGACCACACGCTGGGAGGAAAAGAAAGCAGACAGGGTGGTTGGCAGAGCTGGGAATTCCACTCAGAGAGGTTAGGGGACATCCCAGTATGACCCAGCAGTTCCCCACGCAGAGCTCCAGGCTCCCCGTGGGGGGGGGGGTGTGGAAACTCGCTGATGGGCAGGAGGACAAGGAAGGGGGGGCTGTGGTGAAAACCCTGGCCCCCTCAGCAACCCAGGCCCCCTCCCCACACACTTGCCCAATAATTACAATTACAGGCTCTGGCTGGTTAGCTCAGTTGGTTAAGGCATCCTGAAACGACAAGGTTGCAGGTTCGATCCCTGGTCAGGGCACATGAGGGAAGCAACCAGTGAATGCATGACTGAGTGAAGCAAATGAATGCTTCCCTCCCCCTCCCCTCTCCCCCTTCCTCTCTCTGTCTCTCTAAACATTAATCAATAAAAAATTAAGCCCTGGCCAGATAGCTCGATTGGTTGAAGCATTGTCCCAAAGCACAGAGGTTGTGGGCTCAATCCCTGGTCAGGGCACATACAAGAACAGCTCGATGTCTCTCTGTCTCTCTCTAAATAATAATTACAGTTATGATTCCTTCCTCTGGGTTTCTTCCTCCTTATCACATCGCCTTCCTGAGAAGAGAGAATGAACAGGAAGGAAAAAAATGCCCCATCTCATTTTCCCCTTAAGCAGCCCTGGCTTCAGAGTCTTCCTTATTTTTCAAAAAGAAAGCATAACCCAGAGAGGGTGAGTGAAGTGCCCAGGGTCACACAGCAGGAGAGAACCAGAGGGGTCTGCCTAACTCCAGGCTCTTTCCATTCCCAGGATGGCCTGCCCACGGCCCTGGCTTTCATGCCTCTGCTTACTTAATTTATTATTGTCATGCTTATTACTGTTAGTGATTACTAACTCGTTGTAAGCTTTCTCCTGGCCAAGCACAGGGCTAAGGGCTTCACGTGGGTTTCTTTCATTTATTCTTCACTCAACAGATCTTTATTGAGCATCTACTATGTCCCAGGCACTGTGCTAGGTACTAGGGAGGGAGCTGGGAACAAAATCTATCAGGGTCCTGGTAGATTTATGGAGCTGGTGTTTATAGGGCAATGGACAATGATCAGGTAAACTAAGACATAAACCAGCCAATTCCATGCAGAGGTGACTGTTGTCAAAATTGAACCAGGTGGTATGATAGAGTACGGCCGTCTCCTCTCGTCAAGGGAGCCACAGCACCCCCCATGAGGAGTGGCAGGTGAGCTGAGTTTGACGGTGAGAATGGGCCATGGGCTGTCTTGGGAAAGAGCATTCCGGCACAGGAACAGTGAGTGCACATGCCCAGTGGGCAGGATGGAATGAAGAGAAAGTAGTCGTGTGAAGGATTAGCCAACAAGGTGAAACTGTCTTACTGAATTTTCATAACATTCGTAGCTGGAAGGATTAACATTATTAGATCCATTAGGCAGAGGAAGACACTGAGGCCTCCTGGGGTCACACAGCTAGGAGTGACTGACTCCATGTTTTGGCCACCTCTTTTCTCCTCTGTGCCAGGCCTTATTGGTGATGCAAAGGTTTAAAAGAAACAGTAAGTCCATCCTCCAGGATCCCTGAGCTTGGCACAGAACTGATGCTCACCAAAGAGGCCCAGGAAGAGCCCAGTCGAGTCTCAGGGCTCCCCCAAGGGCCCTGCGTGTCTGGGTGCAGAGAGACTGGGGACTAACCTGGCTCCCCACAGCCCTGCAGTGTGGCCTGGTGCTGGCCTCCAGCCCCCTCTAATAACTCCTCATTCCTTCCAGCCTGGCTTGAAGGAGACCGGGTGGGACAGGAGTCCTCAGGCCCAGCACAGGGTGGGGACATCCTTCAGGGGAGGGTGGCAGACGCAGCCTTGCTCCATGAGTCCATGCCCAAAATGGAGACCTCTCACCCCAGCAGAGCCCCAAGGGATGAGGCTGATTCATGCAGCCTGGTGCTGCCCTCTGGTGGCCATGTCTGGGATGGTCGCGCCCAAGAGCATCGCCCATCAAACCTTTCTTCATTCACCCTCAGAGTGTCCCACGCAGTCACAGCAGCCAGGACCCTAATCCTCGTTGAGGAAGACCGTCGTCTGCAAAATCCCCAAAGAAGGCAGTCTCCAACTGCTCCCAAGATATCTCAAGTCTATAGGACCTTGGGTCCTGGAGTGTGATATCCACGGGATTTTAAGCCAAATGGCGTGGGCTGCGGTGAGTGGATCATGCAGCTTATTCATTCTTTCATTCACTCGTTCATTCACTCCCCTACTGACCTATTGAACCTATAGGTATTGAGCCCCTCCTCCACTCTAGGGGATGCAGTACTAGCCTGGGGATCTCAGAGGCTAACACGTATAGGGGGGTGTGGATGCCATGGGTATGGGTAGGGAGATGGAGAGGAAGGAGGTCAGAAGGTCAGCTGAGGGGGGCGGGTGCTGCTGGAGTCAGGCATTTCATTTTTCCAGGAAGATGGCGCCTTTGCGGGAATTAGCAAAGGGCTTCCTCAAGAGCCTTTCTTCCCCTTCAAGAAAAGAGGTTATTACTGTGCACAAGTCTACGGCAGCCGAGACGTAAGTGGCGCTTGGCTACGCCAGGCACCCCGGCCTGCATGCTGATTCTCTCGCTGCGTAGACAGCACCTGCACTTTCACCAGACCGCACAGCTGAGCCTGTGTTAGAGGCTCAGATAAACAGACTCACAGGAGACGTACTGTGTAGGGCAGGTTTCTTTTGCTCAAAATTGTTTTGTGAGATATATTCCTCTTGCTGAGTACATCGATGATTCCTTCTTTTTATTGCTGCACAATGCTTGGTATAAATATCCACAATCTGTTTATCCACTCACCTGTTGACAGATATTTGGGTTGTTCCTAAATTTTGGCTATTATGAATATTATCATATGGGTCTGGTTCTGAACATATTTTTATTTCTCCTGGGTAAAAATCTGGGAGTGGAATTGCTGGTAACAGGTGAGCATGTTTGTCTTTATAAGAAACTGCCAGTTTTCCAAAGCAATGCATTGATTTACATTCACACAAGCTCTGCACAGCCTCATCCCTGTATTGTCTGTTTTTAGACATACCCAGTATTGTCTGCTTTTTAAATGTAAACCAGACCCTGGGCGGTTGGCTCAGTGGTAGACTGTCAGCCCAGCATCTGGATGCCCTGAGTTTGATTCCAGGTCGGGCAAGGGACCATCTGCTTCTTTACCCCTCCCCTTTCTCTCTCTCTCATTCTCTTCTTCTCCCACAGCCATGGCTCAATTGGTTTGAGTACATCGGCCCCCGGTGCTGAGGATTGCTCTGTGGAGCCTCTGCCTCCGGTTCTGAAAATAGCTTAGTTGTGAGCATGGTACCAGGCAGACAGAGCATGGGCCCCAGATGGGGGTTGCCGGGTGGATCCCAGTCAGGGTATATGTGGGAGTCTGTCTCCCTATTTTCCCTCCTCTCACTTGGAAAAGAAGAAAAAATATTAAACCAGTGGTATATATATATGCTATTCCTATTGTGGAGTTTCTGTCTAGATTTTTTGCCCACTTTTAATATTGTATTCTTTTTTTTTTTTTTTCTGAAGCCGGAAACGGGGAGAGACAGTCAGACAGACTCCCGCATGCGCCCGACCGGGATCCACCCGGCACGCCCACCAGGGGGCGATGCTCTGCCCCTCCGGGGCATCACTCTGTCGCAGCCAGAACCACTCTAGCGCCTGGGGCAGAGGCCAAGGAGCCATCCCCAGCACCCGGGCCATCTTTGCTCCAATGGAGCCTCAGCTGCGGGAGGGGAAGAGAGAGACAGAGAGGAAGGAGAGGGGGAGGGGTGGAGAAGCAAATGGGCGCCTCTCCTGTGTGCCCTGGCCGGGAATTGAACCCGGGACTTATGCATGCCAGGCCGACACTCTACCACTGAGCCAACCGGCCAGGGCCTTAATATTGTATTTTTAAGATAGCTATTACTGAGTAGAAGGAGCTTTTTTATATTCTGGATACCTCTGCTTTTTGTCACACATACGGACTGTAAATATTTTCTTTCAGCCACAGCTTGCGTTCGTTTTATATGTGGTGTCTTTTAAAGAGCGGGCACTCTGAGCCCTGATGAAGTCATTTTTCAGGTTTTTCTTTTATGGCTTGTGCTCTGTGTCCCCTGTGAGAACTTTTGATATGTTATCACATTTGTTTGTTTTCCATTGCTTTTCGTTCTTCAGTGTTGCTTTCTTCTTGTTTACATACCTCTTTTTTAATTATAAAAAAAGATACAGTTCCAAAGTCAAACCAATAAAATTATATAGCTCCCTCCCTGTTTCCTTATAAAGTTGTACTATATTATATATATATATATAATCTTCATGTTTGTTTTTCTTAGCAATATATCCTGTAGTGATTATACCACATAACACAGGGAGATCTTCCTCTTTTATCTTTTCTCTCTCTTCTCCTTTTCCCTCCTTCCTCTCCCGCCCCCCACCACCTGGACCCCCATCTCTCTCTCCTTTCCTCACTACCTCCCTGTATTTTTGGTAGCTGAAGAGGAGCTAGACAATCATTTGGGGTTATGTCTACTTTTCACTGCTGTCTTGAATAGTCTGGTGCCTGTGTCATTTGATTTTTTGGCTAGTCCATATTGTGGATGCATTTCTAGAAAAAGTCCTTTCTAGTCAATGGGTCCCGCATCGGTAACTCTGCTAGCAATCACCGAATCCTGCCTCCGCCCAGGCTTGCCATAACTTTTGGTTGCCGCTAGCCTGAGACAAACAGGCTATCCAGAAAATCCGCCCCCTCTCCCCCCCAATTTTATGGCCCCATGAGAAGCCACATAGTAAGTATACTAACCAAGTGTGTGCCTCTGCACGCACAGATCCTGGCTGGGCCCCGCCTGGCTGGGACCCCAGCTTAGACACTGAAGCCAGCCTGTGCCCGGACACTACCCCCTGCAATTGGGAGCATCTATTCCAAGCTGTTCAGGCCACTGATCACGTCACAGTGACAATGCTGGCTTCATTCGCTGCACCCGGCTGAGCCCATTACTTGGGTTATGTCACTGGATCTCATAACAACCCTATAAGGTAGCTATTATTATCCTCATCTCACAGATGAGTAAGCCAGGGGATGGCTGGGTAGAGAAAGGGGGGATCTGGCCCAAACTCACACAGCTCAACAAGCAGGAGAGGCAGTTGTACGAATGTGTGTATCACATATTTGTAGTACATGTCTACATACATGTATATACATGTGTATGCATATGTCTGCACATCTGTACATATATAGATGTGTTCATATATAATGTATGCATATATATACATGTGTGTGTATGTATATACACCGACCTACAGACAAGACATGAACACCCTTATAGCTGGATCTCTGCATAGAGCAGAATGAATCCCTCAAAGCAGAATTGCGAGCTCTAATCAGGTCCATTACTCTAAGGCTCCAGGTCAGCTCTCCCGCCGGTCCTGTGAGCCACGGCCCCGGCTTCCGCTCTGCCACAGCGTGGGACAGTGGACAGGTGCTGACAGGCCCTCTTCAGAGGTTCCTCGGACTGGGCACCTGGGGGTCCCCGCCCCTCCCACAGAGTGAGGGTGAAGCTCACCCCCTGGCCATTGTGAGGACACACAGTCACAATGGCTGTCCACCCAGGGGAGGCCTGCAGTCCTGTCCACAAGCGGCCAGGCCACCATGAGGACTCCTGGAGACGAGGGCTCTGCCGCTCCGAGCTTGGGACCCGGCGTGCTCAGATACCGTTGCTAGAACAGAGGACCTCCAGGGAACCAAGATGGAATCATCCCCAGAGTAAGGCTGTCCCCGTTCAGGTGTCGGGGCTCGGAGAGGCAGGGCCCATGGGAAGCAGCCGAGTCATGTGTCTCCTTACTGAGCTGGGGGCTGATTCCAGTCCTCACCCTCCCAAGCCCTGCTGTCCCCCACCAACCTGGGAACACGTGACCCAATGGGGACAAAGTGGGGCCTTTGACATCCTGTGCCCTCTCTTAAAGTGTCACAGGAAAATCGTGGACCAAAGCTAATGACTCCTGCAAGTATGTCCCGCCCTCCTCTTGCCCACCCGCCGTGTGACCAGAGACACCTAGGCTGACAGGGTGGGGTAGGGGTTCTGACCATGCTGACGTGACCTTGGGTAAGTCTCTGAATCCCTTTAAATCTGTCTTCTCATCTGAACACTGTCGGGAAGAATAGAAGAGACGACTGACGTAGGGCTGGGCGCTTGCTAACTCAGAGATCAGAATGACTTTCTAACTCAGCGGTTCTCAACCTGTGGGTCGCGACCCCGGCGGGGGTCGAACAACCAAAACACAGGGGTCGCCTAAGCCATTGGAAATACATATTTTATTTAAAAATGTATTGTATAATAAATATGTATTTTCCGATGGCTTTAGGCGACCCCTGTGTTTTGGTCATTCGAACCCCGCCGGGGTCGTGACCCACAGGTTGAGAACCGCTGTTCTAACTAGAGCCCTGGGCCAGATACTTAATTTCTGACCTTCAGTTTTTGTCATCTGTAAATTGGGTACACAAACCAGCCCCTGGTGTGGCTGCTGGGGGCACCGGGTGGGTATGAAACCTCTTCTTGTCCCAAGAGTCTAGACGGTGGTGAGGAGTTGGGGGTAGGGTCCCTGTGTTCTGGTCGCTCCTCTCTGGGGAAAGGCACTGGGGGGAACCCAGGGGTTTCCCTCAAGTCATGGGGCCCCTTTCCTGGAACGGTCTGGTTCCCGTGCAAAGCACTGTGTGGCTCCCAATGATGGGATCCCATCCATGGCCCACACTGTCATGAAAATTATGGGGCTCATCTCTCAGACCACACTCTGGGGACCCAGGGTCCCAGAATCCCTTGTCCAAACAGCCTTCCTCCTGCATCCAGGGCCTGTGAGGGGACTCCTCCTGGTCCCCAAGGGCCGGCCAAGAGCTGACTACTGGGAGATGATGAGGGACAGAGCTGGGTGTCCATACGCTGTGAGAAGCCTCTTTGGGTCAGGAGGGACCCAATGTTGGGAAGAATGGAGTCAGACCTGGGGGCCCAAAAAGTCCTTCCCGGAAGGAGTGGCTAGGCTGTCGCCACTTTCTGAGTTGTCCTGACCAGCGGCAAGGGACACGGCACAGCGCAGCCTGTGCTCTGGAGGCGGACACGCCAAGTCCCATCCTCGACTCTGATGCTTATGTGTTGGGGGACCTCAGGCATGTCCCTTCTTCTCTCTGAGCCTAATCTCCACATCTGCAGATGTGGAATAATGCCACATAGCTACCTCGCTGGTGTTTCAGCAAGAGTAAATGGCAGTGAGGGATGTAGTGTGTCTTCTGTGGAATTTGGCACATAAACACTTCAGATTAAAAAAGAAGAAGAATACTAGAGTCCCGTGCTAGCATCTGTAGCTCCCTGGCACAGCCTCCAGGAAGGTCTTACATCCTACGACAATTCCAGCACCACTGGCATCAGAAATGCCTGGGTTCACCTCTCAGCTCTTCCATCCATGCACCGTACAACCACAGGCAACTTGGTTCATTCCGCTTGGCCTCGGTGTTCTCCCCTGTAAAATGGGTGTCTTCCTCAGGCTTTCAGCTCAGCAGCTGGCACATAGTGGGCCTTCAAATCACGGGTGTTTCTCCTTCCTCTCTCCCAAAGATCCAGCACCGCTGCTGCTACCCCAACTCCCCTCCCCAAGAAAGAAAAAAGAACCTCCCCGAGGCCCAGAGTTGTTCACACAGGTGAGTGCCCTGCCCTGCCTCCTCGCCTTGCCCTGACCACTCACCAAGACTCTGCCAAAAGAGCACCTCCTCTGGAAGCCCTCCTTCCCTGCCCCCACAACAGCCAGGGGCCACAAGCACTTCCTCTGATGGGAAATCACTAGTGTGGGGCCTGGTACACAGTAGGTGCTCAGGAGATGTGTGTGTGTGTGCCGGGAGGCAGAATCCTGTCCCCCAGGCTGCGAAGGCACCACCCCACCCACAGATGCGGGGGAGGCAGACCCCAGGTGGGGCCTGGGCTTTGGGATGGTTCTACACACTTGCCAAGGAATTCGGGAGCACTGTGAAGACTGAGCTGCTGGGCTGGGCTGTAACCCCCGGTGGGCTGAAGGAAGATGGCGTCCTCTCTGTTGGAAAGGCCGTTAGAGCCCGCGGGTCACCCCTTTCTAGCAAGAGGCAGTTCTATCCTCAGTTCTCTGCCAAACCAGGGAGTCCACAGCTTCACACAGCAGGTTCCAGCTCTCCGAATCCAGCACGCCCTCACCCTGGACCCAGAAGCAGCCAAAGTCTGCCATAAGCACTCCCCGTGGCTCTGACCAAGTCCACCCGGCCAGGCCCTGAGGCTTCCGTCCGCCATGGCTGAGCTTCCTGGAATCGGGGCTTCCTGACAATAAATTTGGCCAACACCAAAGCCCATCCTTCTCTGCACACACACCCAAGAGTGTAGACATGGCTAAACCGTTTAAAAGAGCGACACACAGTGTTTTGGGTCCCTCTGTACAAATGCAAACGGGATAGACAAGAACACTCCAGGAAAGTTTGGGGATTTGGGGCGGTGCTGGGTTTTTGTTGTTTTAAAAAATTAGGGGACATTTCAAAATGAATATGAAGCAATTAAAATAAGCATTTGATTTTTCTTATTAAAAACATCAGAAAAGCAATTGATAAGTTCAAAGAAAATTGTTCCATTATGCTAATGAGATGCAAAACTAACTTATTTCGTTGGTGAAAATGCACCATACAAAAGGCTGAAAGTACTGGAGTATCTGCACGTTAATGCAGCTGCTTTACCAAGGGTGTCAGTCAGAGCTTTGTAACTGCTGGGTTGGAACCCAGCTCTGGCTGAGTCAAACAAAAACCCGAGAGGGAGGAACTCGCTGAATTGAAGTTGAGCCAGTTTTAAACCCAGAGACGCTCGCCGTTCCCCCGGTCCCGCGGCCAGGGGACACGGGCTGCCTGACTGAAGGCGGCCCTGAGCCCTGACAGCTGGTGGCTGTTAGGAAGGGGACTGCAAGGGGGCGTGGGGGCCCATGTGGACAGTATGGGCTGCTCAGGGGAGCACGGAGCACCTGCAGAGGGGCACAGAGCATGGGGTCTTCCCAGTGGTGGCCGCTGGGGAGATGGGGAAGAGGCGTGAGGTCTGACGCCCGCCCCCTGCCCCCAAGCTTGGTTCAGCGGTGTGCCTAGGACAGCGTCTGCCATACCGACGCGGTACCTGTGTCCGTACTGCGGCAACTACATCATCACGGTGACCACCCCGGTCCCGGGGGTCCTCACATGGCTGCTGTGTACGGGCATCTTCTTACTTGGGTGAGTGGGGGCCTTGACCATCGGCAGGGGCGGGCCCGCTCGGTGGGAAGGACAGGACCAAAAATGAGGGGTGTGCGGGCTTGGCTTGGGCTGGAGCGAGTCTGGCACTGCCAGCTCACGGCCCGCTGTTCCTGAGGCTGCAGGGGTTTCCTGGGCTGCTGTCTCATCCCCTTCTGCATTGACGGCCTGATGGACGTGAAGCACACGTGCCCCGTGTGCCAGTACGAGCTCTTCCGCTACCATCGCCTATGAGCCTTCGCTAAATAAACGTCAGTGAACTTCACCTGCTGTGTCTGTCCTGCTGGGGCTCCTCCACTCCGTCCCTGTCCAGGGCGCTGTGAAGGGACGGGGCCGTGCCCACCTGCCCTTCCCCTGCCCTCATGTCCGGGGGAAGGCTGGGCTGGCTCAGACCAGCGCCTGCGCGGCCTCTCCGGACCCCTTAAAAATTATAGTCCATTGATCAGCTCCCCCTTTCCCATCAGCTCTAGCTTCTACATTCTCTCGTCAACACCTCTCTGCACCCCACCCCGTCATCTTCATCCTCCTTGCCACTCACTCTGCGTGCCACACCCGGTCCCACACCCGGTCCCCTGCCCTGCCGGGTTGACCAGTGACTTCCAGTTGCTAAGCCCAACATCCACCAGACACTTTCGTTCTTGCTACCTGCTGGCTTCTCTGCAGCCTCTGACCCCACTCTGCTGTCCACCCGTACTGCACTGGTTCCCGGCCATCTCCTGTGCGCCCCGTCCGGACGCCGTGCCTGCTGATAACCCCATGGTCCCATCCCGGGTCTCTCCTCACATCACCCCTGTCCGGACGCCCTGCCTGCTGATAACCCCATGGTCCCATCCCGGGTCTCTCCTCACATCACTCCTGAGGCTTCGTCCTCACCTGCATCCCAAAGCCCTCCCCTTGGATGCCTCAGGGGTCCTGCAAACCCAGCAGGTCTCAAGGCGACACCTCCCCCCTGGTGGCTGAGGGTGGCATGGCCACCTCCCTGCAGCCTTTCCTCTGACCCCAGATCCCTCCAGCCCCAGTACCCTCCTTCAGCCCTCCTGCAGTCATTTCCTTCCCTTTGTTTTCACACCCTGGTCTCCCTGGGAGAGGCAGGAGCCCCTACAGGGCCCTGTCCCAAGTCTCACCTGCTCCCTCTGGCTGTCAACAGCAGTGACTGACAAGAGTTAGCTCAATGAATGCAGGTGACAATTAGGACCTGCAGTTCTGATCATACCAGAGACCTGCTAGAACTCCCCGTTCTCAGGACCGAGTCCAGACTTAACGGGGTCAGCTGACGCCGTCGTGAGCTGGTGTCTGTGCCCATCTCCCAGGGTGTTGCTGTCTGTCCACCATGCGTCCAGACTCCTCCCTTTGCTGCCTCTCCTCTCACTGTACCTCCCAGTCCGGCCCAGCAGGGGTCTCATTCCTGGGTCCCCTATTACCTCCCCAGGCGGGTTTATGGGAGCTAGGAGGGGGAAGCAAATCGTCCCAAATCTCTATCCCCATCCCCAAGGAGAGGTTTAATCCTTATCCCTTCGCGGCTAAGTCAGTAGCTATCCTGTACCTCAAAGGCAGCTATGCAGGAACTTGGTGGCCTCTTAGGTTAAAAAGCCCCGAGGTGGCTTAGGAACAGGAGCCCCTGGGGGTAAAATGGAGTCTTCCCGGGGTCCAGGTCAGGGGTGGATATGAGTAAAGGAAAACCCAGGGCACAGCTAAGGGGCCTTATTTGGCAAAATATAAAAAATAGGATCCCACCGTGGCGCTGGCTGGGTAGCTCAGTTGATTAGAATGTCGCCCCGACACGCCTATGTTGCGGGTTTATACCCGGTCAGGGCACGTACAAGAATTGATCAAGGACATGAGTAAGTGGGATAACAAATCAATGTTTCTCTCCCCCTGCCTCTCTCTCTCTCTCTCTGAGTCAATAAATAAAAAATTTTAAGAATGATCCCACCCATCTTTTCAATTAAAATGATTTTCATAGAGAAGGGAGAAGGGGGCTGACAAGAATTAGGAGGCAGAAGAAAGTAACAGGAAGAAAAGGGCCTGTGAAGCCCATTTTTCTCATTAAAGCAGGGGTCTCAAACTCAACTCAGCATGTGGGCCGCAGAGCAAGATCACAGCCGTTCGGCAAATACAAGTAGGCCCCTAGGCTTACTTAATTTTATCCAAAATATTTTGAACTTTGTGGATTAGTCTGCGGGCCTGCACAAAATTGTTCGGCGGGCCGCATGGGGCCCGCGGGCCGCGAGTTTGAGACCCCTGCATTCAAGTGCGGCAGGAGGCTGGCTGCCAGGCTCCCCTAGCTGCACAGCCAACGCAGAGTCTGGAGGAGGCCTGTCCAGGCCCGGGAACTAGACACGCAGCTGGAAACGCAGCCCGTCCACCCAAGAACGCAGCAGTGAGTCAAGACATAGTGTTGGGCAACTGTGTGTGTGCGTGCGTGTGTGTGTGTGAGCATGCACACATGTGCGGAGCCGACATTGTGGAGGCACTGAAGCATAGGGTAGCCTTCTATCAAGCTGCCTTCAACGGGCCGAGAGGCTTCTGGAAGCCTCAACAGGTCAGGTGAGAGCCACTGTGCCCATACCTGCCGTGACAACGCTGACAGCGCTGGCAAGTCCTGTGTTGCACCAGGCGGGGCTGTCACACCTGCAGGGATGACAGATCACTCCAGGTCTGCACGTCGGCCCCACAGGCTCCGCAGCAGCTGCCCTTCGCCGTCAGGCACTCCCGTGCCCTGGAGAACCAGGAGCACCAACTCCCGAGCGGGCACTAGCTGTGGGACTGAGTCCCAGTGGCCACGTCCAAACACAGACCCACTTTAACAAGACTAGGATTACAGTGAAGGGAAAGCATCTGACAAACCAGGCCCCCCACTCCTGGACACTGAGCTCTAATTTATAATAAAGCAGGACAGAATGGTGGCAAATGAACCCAGGAAGACAGGTGGCCACCATCTGGTTCCGTGCTGATAGCGAGACCACACTGTCCCAAACAAGGCAAGACTCATTACTGAAAGAGAGAGGGTGTCCTGAAGGACAGGATGGCCCCACTGTCCACCACGATCCAGGGGAAGAAGTCTTGGACGGGAACTTGGCCAACCACTGGGAGGAAGTCCACGCCTCCGCAGAGGTGCCAGGCATTGCAGATGATGGTCATGGGGCACACATGGCTGGAAGTGGATACAGAGAACCCGACTCCAGGCTGACATTCTGATCCCATGCTCACCAGGCAACTTGCTGGTTGACAGGCACAAGCATTCAGTCCTGTGACAGTGACATCTGTGGCAAGTGCGGGGCCACTGCGGCACACCATTGGTCTGCCTGCTGCCTAGTCGAGTCCCAGGTCATCCTTCACCGGCTGGCTCAGTCACCACTGCACCTCCAAGGTCCCGCCGGCTCCAGGCTCCAGGCAGCACCTTCCGTGAGCCACAGAGCAGTCCCCAGGCCTGATTTAGATTGCCCAGTGATAAGAAAATGTTTGTCACTGAAAATCCACTTTTCAGCTTCTTTTAAAAACTCTTCAAGTCCAACTACACAGGATCCCTGTTGAGCAACCATGAGACTGGACAGAATCTGTCCCCTCAGCCCAGCCCCACCAGTCCCGAGAGCCCCCAGCATCCCAGGGCGACCTGTCACTTCCTCAGACATCTGGGCCTAAATCATTGTTTCCATTTCTTAGTCTTTCAGTGTCTGCAGCCTGGTCCCAGGTCTCACTGCAGAACCAGCCTGGGGTGCATGGGGTCACAGCCTTTCCGCTTATGCACACTTCTGTGCTCAAGGTTTGTCGCTGCACCAACCGGGAGCTGCCAAGCGTGGACGCATGTCCAGGCGGGCCCAGGGCTGAGGCTCCGCAGCTCCCATCTCAGAGGACAGCCCTTCTCCCCCTCTGCCACCCCACCCCCCACTGTAGAAAGGGTTCTGAAAGGGCTGAGAGTGCCCACTCCTCACTGGTGGGAAAGGCAACAGGCCAGCATCACTAAGCTTCATGGGGGCTCAGCATGTTGGTTTTTCTCACTTAACACTCTATTGTGACATTTTTAAACACACATCAAATCTGGCAGAATCCTGGGGTCGCCACCCATATTATGCCCAAATGATCCACCCACTGATGCTTCTCGGGCTCTGCTGTGGGCCAGTGGCCCCCTGGAGCCCTGATGCGTACACACCCTTCCTCCGGAAGTGCAGACTCAGCTGTGCTCTGACCACTCTAAACGCCCCATGGACCCGGCTCACTAAATAGCAAGGACGGGTCAGCACTACCTCCCATTCCCCTGGTGAGTAACAAGACACAGGGAAGCGGGGAACTTGGTCCTCGCGTGACCTCGTTCCGTCCAGCCCGTGAACACACCCGAGGACTCTGCTGACGAAGGGTCAAGAGAGCTCGAGCCCCATGCTTAGTGTTTCAAATACCGACTCCACAGCTCATCGCTGGAACAAACTACAAAGGAGGAAAATTTGGTTAGAACAGCCTATCCCAGGGATCCCCAAACTTTTTACACAGGGGGCCAGTTCACTGTCCCTCAGACGGTTGGAGGGCCAGACTACAAAAAAACTATGAACAAATCCCTATGCACACTGCACATATCTTATTTTAAAGTAAAAAAAACAAACAAACAAAAAAACCGGGAACAAATACAATATTTAAAATAAAGAACAAGTAAATTTAAATCAACAAACTAACCAGTATTTCAATGGGAACTATGTGCCTGCTTTTGGCTAATGAGATGGTCAATGTCCAGTTCCATATTTGTCACTGCTAGCCCTAACAAGTGGTATGACGTGCTTCCGGAGCCGAGACCTGTGCGTCCCACGTCACCGGAAGTAGTACTGTACGTGAGCGATGCTGCGCTTTGTGGCACCACCATATACAGTACTCCAGGAGCACAGGATGCATCTGCACTGACCTCTCACTGACCACCAATAAAAGAAGTACCCCTTCTGGAAGTGCAGCGGGGGCCGGATAAATGGCCTCAGGGGGCCACATGCGGCCCGTGGGCCGTAGTTTGGGGACCCCTGGCCTATCCAAATGGTAGACCAGTGATTTTCAACCCTTTTTTCATCTCACAGCACACATAAGCTAATTACTAAAATTCTGGAACACACCAAAAAAAGTATTTTTTGCTGACCTGACCAAAAAAGGTTATAATTTTCATTCATTCACACTAGATAACAAGGGAAAAAGAGCTCAGTGCCTCTGATTTGTCAGGTATTGGATGTTTTAAAAATACTGGCAGCACACCTGTTAGAAATCACTGTGGTAGACATCAGCCACCTGTGACAACCTGAAGTTCATGCCCTCTGCCATTTCGGCCACATTTCGGGTACTCAACAGCCATATGTGGCTTGTGGCTACTGCACAGTGCACAAGAAAAGCTGCCACGGCAGACTAGCCTGCACAGTGCCTGGTCACAACAAAACGGCCAAGGCTGGCCAGGAACGCTTAACAATTACCCATGAGGCAGCCATGGAGCTCTATGGTTCTAACTCGCTGCATCTGGGAATGTCCTGTGAGGGGCCGGGCTGGGCCAGGCCCCACGCTTTTTCTGACACACCTCCTCCGCAGTGGCCATGCTGCTAATCAGGCCGCTGGCGCCCACCAGGAACCCCCACAGGTGCACCTTCTCCGTCTAGCCCAGGGGTTGGCAAACTGCGACTTGTGTGTCTTTATAAATGAAGTGCTACCACGTTCAGCCTTGCCCATCCGCTGAAGTGCGTCTGCAGCTGCCTTCAGGCTCCACGGCGAAGCTCTCTCTAGTCCCGTGAAGCACCACGAGGCCCTCCAAGCCAAAAGCATGTCGCACTCAGCTGGCACAGGTGGCTTTGGTGAGCGACTAGAAACCCCAACCCCACATACCACCCATGCCACATCTGCCTCACAGCCAGGTGAGAGGCACACATGAGGTCAGCTCCAGTTAAGGCCTTGCTTAGGAAAAGGATTCTGGACACAGCTTTTCTCCCTGCAGTCACAAACTCTGGCCCCGGGTCACCCTCTGAGGGACCTGCCTCACAGGGGCCTCTGCAGCTGATGCTTCTCCCTTGCGCTGCGTTACATGCCAAAGCCACACCTCCCAGCGTGGTACAGACTGCAGCTTTTAAAACATCATCAGTTATACATATTAATATGGTAATACTTGCAAACACGTGCCTCGCTTCTTGTGGGATGTGGCAGTCCCCAACACAGTCGATTTGAAGCTCTTACAGAGGCCAGAAATCCATTTCATTTCAAAGGTGGTCCCCACACTGGACTAGCAGGGACATCGGAAAAGTGCCCTGGGAACTGCCATTAAACAGGTGACAATGGCAAGTCCTGTTGACTACTTAGAATGCTTTTAATTCTAAAATGCAACCACCTTTCACCCTAGCCAGGTGGCTCCATGGTTAGAGCGTTGTCCTGAAGCACCAAGGTCACAGGTTCAATCCGTGGTGAGGGCACATATGAGAAGCAACCAGTGAGCGTGCAACTAAATGAAAAAACTAAGTGGAATGAGTTGATGCTCCCCCCTACCCCAACCAAGTCGATGGAAATAGCAATAAAGTAAAGCGCAGCCATTTCGTCCAGCACACTGCTTCTGTGAGCGCGGGTGGTGGGCCCCTCGTTCTCGCACACCCCAGCTGCCAAGGATCCACCACTCTAGGACTGAGGTCACGAGACACCGACATCTTGAAGGAAGAGGATGAACACCCTGGGGGTTCAGAGTGATGTTTGAAAGGCACTGTCTCCATCCCTGCCCCCCCCCCAAATCAGTTTTATGAACTTAGACTCTTGACACCGTAACTCAGAGTGGATGGAAAAGAAAAGGCAGCAGATGCCACCCACCCACATTGTAAAATCAATCATTTAATAACTTCAGGGAGAATTCCGTCTGTCACCTAAAACAATGAACCTACCCTCAGCCAAAACCTGAAACAAAACACTTGCCACGTTCACTGGAAGACAGAGGAACGGCGCTCTGTGCGCACACTCCACAGTGGGAGTCTGGGGTCAGACCAGACCAGAGACCAGGAACCATGCGCTGGAGGGGCGGGGCCACTCCAATGCTGACATCCCCTAACTGCACCTTCCACCATTTTAATCATATTCCCAGTCACCTTATTAGTGCATGGTTCCCACCTGGAAAAGCTTTTATTTCTTCAGCTTAAACGAGCCTAGTAAGAGGTAAACAAAAAGAAGCGAAGCCAGAACATTAGCAATACTGAAAATGGGGGGGAGGAGAGATATCTTGGTAAAACCTTGTTATAAATGATGAAAAGGTTTTTCCCAAGCCTCTTTCTGGGGAGAGCAGAAAACTTCCTCAACTTCCACGTCACTGAGTTATAATTTTTATAGAAAATTTTATTCAACATACAACATTTTCCAGCAAAAAGGCAATATACAGGAAGAGTGGGTGTACACTGCTGCTACAGAAACGAACAAAAATACCGGGAAAGGCTGAAAAATAAGTGTGATTTGTTGATTCTATTTTACTGCACTCGAAACTAGACACGCAGCTCGCATTAGCTCCAAAATAAAAGGCCTGGACCGAAATAAAACCACACACAATGAATATCAACATCAGTGAGTCACTTGTAGATTCACCCAACAGAAGTCACCTCCTCCCAGCAGTAAATTGTACATGTCCATTCATTAAATATACAATTTCATTTTTCCTGTTTTTTTATTTTATTTTAACTTTTTTACAAAGTCAACAGCTTACTAACCACTAGTGAGCATGCCCTCTTTGCTAAAAGGCTCTCCATTTTTTTGTTCCATAGGTTCCATTTTAAGGAAATTCTATTTATAACTTTTTTTCACCTGCTCGTACGAACTTTCGCGATCATTCAGTGTGCCAAGACAGTATAGTGCACCCTAACTGTATTAACAGTGCTTCCCATTTAATAAAGACCCCAGCATGTCTGTCAGGCTGTGTTCAGTGCATCCACTTTGCAAATGGGCTGCAGAGCAGTGGTGGCTGATAGAAGTGAGACGAGTTTATGAGAAAGACCCGGGCAGCGGGGGACAGAGCCGAGGAAGGGGCGACAGGACACGCAGTGAAGGAAAGAGCGCTATTTATTAGCTTGTGAGTGTCTCTGTTTTGTCTTTACAGATGCACAAAAGGTCACTGAAAGTGTAAAATACTCCAGACGAGCCTAAACATAAGAGTGCCTAGCTGCGGGCGGGGACCAGGACCCCGAGGCAGCCAGGCAGCTTATGCCCACTAGACACAGACTAGAGACCTTTCGCCAGCGCCACGCCTCCCGCTAACCTCTTCTCCCCATTACGCTGACAGGTGCCTTGCATCGTGGTTAAAATAAAATAACTCTCATTGGCATCCAAGCTTTATAAAAACACCTTCATTTTGCTCAAAAAGGGCAGTCAATAGATACAGAGAAGCCAAACTGAACAGCCTCAACAAAATAAAATTAACACCAGCAGCAAATCCTCTTGCTGAAGACTTCGCTAGAGCGCACAGGTACCAAGTTCTCGCTGTTAAAAAGGGGCACACACCCACACGCGGTCCTCGCCTTGCACGCACGGGGTGAGGAAGTCAATTATGGATTTTAATGGCCTTTTCAAGGTAAGTGTAGCGACTTCTCTTTGGGGCTTTGTTGAAGTGGTCGAGCCCTAGCCACGGCCGAGGGTGAGACATGTTACCTGGTGGGAGAGAGGGGCAATGAGACCACAGAACAAGTACCAGGAACCCCGCGCCAGGAGTGGCCAACGTGAACACATGAGCAGAGCTGATGCCTGGCAGGGGTTCAGTGAGGCTGGGCTCCTGGGTGTTTGTGCACCCAGAGCTGGGGCACCCACACCCTGACTCAGTGTCTAGTGGCTTCCACATGCAACACTGTCAGATCTGGCCACTCACACAGAGCCGTCCATACCTTGATGTTGGAGCTTAGTTTTTTAGCCACTGTGTAATGCAAGCCACACGCTTTAATCCTTATGAGAATTCATGGGTTATGGCCTGCTGTTCCCCCTTTGACAGATGAGGTGAGCAAGCCCAGGTCGCCCCGTTGTGGAAATGGAAGTGGTGGCCCTTGACCAAGGGCTCTCCACCTCGAGCCACTTACCACTTGCTTCTTAGATATAACCTCACATGGAAGGCAAACTGTGGGAGGGCTCTTACCAGGCTGAGGTTCAAAGTCTTTCAAGTTTACTTCGTACTCATCTTCATTTATGTATTGGTGCCGGCCCATCATCACAATGGCAAATTTAAACTAAAAGACAAAAAGGAAAACTCCTGCCATCAGTCCTGGATGTCAGCAAAACTCACAGCTCTGGCGAAGCGGAGACCCCTCACTAGTCGAGGCTCCAGGTGCTGCCCGCTGAGCTGCTCCGAGCCCAGGAAGCGCGTACCTTCTCAAACTCCTTCTCTTGGATGTCGAGCAGACTCTGAATCCGCTTCATGACTTCTCGGAAATGCTCGCCCTATGGATGGGAAAGGACAGAGTGCTCACAACCCGGTGCTCACAGCCCACAGGGACGCCACCAAAGCCAACTGTCGGCCCACCGAGGCAGGAAACCAGATTTAGCAACGCTGACCCAAAAGGGGTGCAACACTGTTACCACAAAGTCTCACCTGGTGTATCCTCAGCAAAAATGGGATTCCAAATGTTCCAAACACCTCTTTGTGGAAATGCGCCACTGTGATCAGCATCTCGTTTTCCTTATCTATGTCTACCTGGTCCAAAGGTATTTCCTGGGGACACATATTTTAGACACAGAGTTCAGAGCCAGAAGATACCTAAGTTTTTAAGGACAACACCCGGTTTAAGACACCAAATAATAGAGTTTTCCAGTTACTGTGGAAGCACAGCAACTACAGAAACCAACAGGGACCCAGCTTCTGAGAAGACTGGTCTGAGAGCCCGTACTTGAAATTAATGTCTAAGTACAAAGACGGTACGAATCTACTTATATGAGGGCCTAGCGCAGTCCGACGCAGAGATAGCATGGTGGCCGAGGGGGGGAGCATTAATGGGTATGAAGTTTTAGTTCAGGAAGATGAAAATTGTGGCAACGTGGTGACAAGTGCTCAACAGTGTGAATGTACTTAATGCCACTGAACTGTCCACTTAAAATAGTTAAACTGGTAAATTTTATGCTGTGTGAGACAACTGACTGAGCGGCTGACAGCTGCCCCGCCCACCCAGGGCTCAGACCTCTGCGGTGCCGAGGACAGGGCAGTTACCTCTATTCGAAACGTCCTACTTGTCGCAGGAGATAAACATTCTAATAGTTCATCTTCTTGGTGCACACCAATAATTTTGTAGCTTACAATTTCTAGCAGCCTGTACAAACAGGGTGGGGTAAAAAATACAAATTCATATGAAAAAAAACAGGGACTGCCAGTTTCCTTGTTACAATGCTATCAAAATTGCTTGTCTTCTCTCTCTTTAAACAGATTGAAATGTCCAAAGCAGGCATCCAGGGGAGCAGACACAACACTGGTCAGGTGGCCCCTCCAACGCGGCCCTGTAAGAGTCAGTTAAGCCAAGTCGCCTGGAACTGTGAGAATCTCCCTCCAACAGTCACACACTAGGCAGGACTTGCGATATTTTCCTCCCTCACCCTTTAGAAAATAAAGGTCTCCTTCTATCAATACAAGAGAGAAACCGTTCTAGGAACCAACAGCCACAAGGGCTGTTTTGTCCTGACACTGAGTGGAAAGGCGCCGTGATGAGAAGGACAACCTCCTCTCTGAAACAGAAACTGCTCATCGCACGTGAGGTTTCTCGCTTCAGCCTGAACGTAGGCTACACGGGTAAGTAGTAGCTGTTTCTCTAATATAATCAATGGCAGCTTTCCCAGTTTCAGTTATTCTACTGGAATAATATCCTTCATCTGCTTGGCACTCCTAATCACACATTTTTATTATAGGTAGTTGATATCAGGAGACTGGGAGAGAAGGAGGAAAAAAATGGCTTAACTGTAAAATATTTAAAAACGTCTGCAAAGATAGGCGGAGATGAGTCTGGCAACAACGCACCCCAGTTCTGGCTGTGTTCAATCCTCACCAGCACAACTGCAGCACTGGGCTGGGACCGCCCTCTGCCCACCGCCCGCGGGGCCCCAGGTACCCCAGACAGTACTTGCCTAAGTTTCCCTGATGCCTTCTCCCCAAGCTCTACAGCCTTTTTACATTCTTCTAACAGGTCCCGGACACACCCGTGCTTGTCTGGATATAGTGTTATTTCCTAAGAAATGACAAGATGAAAGAAATACTTTAAAGAAAACATAAAGGGTCTGCTGTATCAAACCAATTTTGCTTGAAGAGAGCAAGAAACCGGCACAGATGCCCTCAGTCGTCTCTAGCCCTCACCGCTTTCTCGTTCACACTCCCACCACCACGGCCCAATACATGAGTCCACTCAGACGGTCTGCCCATACAGAGGGGGATTTAGGAAATGCCACTTCACTGCAAGAGTTTGCCATTTCCAGGATAGCTTCTCAGGAAATGACCCTCCTGAAAGATCATCTACAAGCCTTTCCAATTCTCAGCAGTGAGCAAGAAGGCTCATTAATCTAGACCATGATCACAAGTGGGCTTAATCATTTCAGCCCCATCAACTCCACACAGGTGTGAACGTCTATAGCATGTGGCAAAGTCCCCCATCTCAAAACTGGCAGAGAAAGAAAAGTGAGAAAGACTTGGGATCCCAGCAGTGCAGACATTCTAGAAGAATGACTACAGTGTGGCTGGACGTCTTCTGTACGCACAAGCACAGACACGGCGCCACCCACGTCAGCACCTTCCTGAGTGGGCGCCCAGCAGTCAGTGCCCACCCCACCTGGAGGCCAGTTGCGCTCACAGGCCTGAAATGGTTTGAGAAAAATACTGCCCCAGGTCAAGCAGCAGGGCACTAACTCAAAACATCCACGTCAGTAAGAAAAGCGTTCCCGGAGGTTCCAGGAGCATGACATTGCTATTCATTCCCCAGGGCTTGGACGTGGGGGCAGGAGGGGACACAATGCTCGGGCTATGTCTGTCCCAATTTCTCAGACTCTGGGCCCGGGGACCTCGAACGTGCTGTCACTCACTGTGCTCTTTCATTGTTTTAGTTGTCAAGGTCTGGAAAAACAGAAACCATAGACAAGCTCCAATAAAAACAAAAATTCATACCATTAAAAAAAGAACTTACCTCTTCCCTAAATTGGCTGTTTAACCATATACACTTAAAACTTCTCCTGTTTTCAAAGTCTGTGATTTTCATCTTAAGCTATTAAGGAAAGAGAGACCCATTTAGATATGCAGCCACAAAAACCCAAGGCTTCTCTTTATTACCCGTGGTTACATTAATTTGGACTCATACCTGCTGATAGTACAGTTTCTTAGGTTGTCTAGGCTTGAAGAATTGTAGAAGATCTCTTAAAGTACCTTCATAATTATGTCTAAGAGGATTACCTGGGCCATCCCTATAACTACACAAGAAAACAACATATAAATAAGTGACTTGTTTATTTGCCTAAAATAAATATCTATGAGCACAAAAGCAAACCACTAGCCTTATACACCTAGACTTGAAATTGGGACCTGGCACAGGGTTCCACTCTAATGCTCCTATTTCCCCGAGTCCTAAGTCCCTCTGACTATCACACCTGAATGTTCTCTGCAATGGTGACACAGCACATAGAAATCTGCTGGGACAGACCCAGCTGGACACATAGGGGACGTGTTTACTGATGACGCAACTAAAGGGAAGTCTGACTATAGATGAGGCTGACAATTATTTTGCCATCTTGGAGTAGTGTGGTCAAGATATGAGTGGTGACAATTCTATATCTGAAACTAAGCAAGAAATGGCATGTCAGGTGATGTGGCCAGCTACTTATTAAAATTAGTTCCAAAATGTTTGGATGAGCTATGAAAAAGCATGCGGTAACAACTAAACCAAGTGAGAGTGTGGCTTACCCTTGAGACTTGAAAAACTGGAGCAACATTGGGTCTGTGTTGAGCCTCTGCGCAACCGTCTTTGCAACCTGGGGGAAGGGCATGGGCCGGAAATCAGCAAGGAAGGTGCCCATTTGGGGAAATAAACTGAAATCTGCTTATAAACTTCATCATTAATTAGCCACTTCATGCTCTCAAAGAAATGTGGTAAGAGCAGCCTGAATTTAAATGTTCTAGGAATTTACTATCTAACAGGAATAAAGCATACCACCACGGGAGTGGCATATCTGAAGATAACTTGTAAAGGGTTTTTCACTTTTAATGGTGAAGTCTACAGATTTTTCATTTCCTGATGCTTTTTTTTAATGCTTCACACTTGGCATGTTATAACTGAAGTAAAGAAACTATTACCACTATTATCTCTGAAAGCAAACCGTGCCAAGTAGAGAGGGCTTCAGGACAAAGAGCGCAGGTGGACATGGTGGCGGATGAGGGAGGGAGGCCGAGGAAAGAACCCACCCACTTCAGTCAGGGATTTTCTCAGACAGTGGGACCAGCCCCTCCGCCTGAACCAGATCCATTAGCCTCATCAGCATTTAAAAAGAACTTGGCTTTTCTGGTGTGGAATCTGAAAGCAGAAGAGCATTTATCAAATACCTGAAAATAATTCATTCTATTTGATAACGTGACCACAAATCCAGGATCATTAGGGATTGTCTTATCACAGAAAATGACATCAACACGGTGGTAGAGGTCTCTGAAATATTCTTTTGCGGTGGGTAATTCACTATTATCATTTTCAGGGTCATCTCTGGGTGGAGAAAGAACAATGTGTAGAATGAATCAAAGCCCAAGGTAGGGTCACCGCCCTTGATCCCAATACAAAAATCGGTGTCCTCTCCTCTACAGACAAGAGGAAGGACCCAGGTGAAGTGCAGGGCCCACACAGCTGGCTCGTGTAGAGCCTGCTCTCTGACCAGGAGTTGGCGGACCGCCCTTTCAAGCTGAGGCAGCAGCACTCAGTAGTTGCTAAGTCTCAAATGCTGACTGCCTGGCCCTTACAACAAAAGTTTGTAGACCCCGCGGTTGGCCACTGCATTTCTGAGCCTGCCCATAACCTGTACCAGGACCATCCAGACCAGATTTCAAGAGCAAGTAAAAGGCAACAGCAGGCTCCTTTTAGGCCAAGGCCGTAGACCTGCTGGTTTAAATCAATGAACTAAGTAGATGCATTCTAAGAAATGCCCTATGCTTTAAGGGAAGGAAAACAATTTTACTATTTCATAAAGACTTCTGTTAACAATTATCATGCTCACTGTAGACGTTTTAGGAAATCAGAGCTTTAAATGATGAAAATGCTCACCACCCCTAATTTCAAAACCCAGAGATAACCCACTTCTGTCAGCATTGCGAGGTCCTTCAAACAAGGCGGGACTCCAGATCTAGACACATTTTTGTTTTCTGTTATAGGACTTAGGAAAGAAACTTCTGACATTAGTATAAAGTGATAAAATCTTTTAAAAAATACGTACTTCTGAAACACTATAATATCACCATCCATTAGTTCATCGAGGGCTTTATCAAGAGATACGTCATAGTCTTGAATTCTCTCTGTAAGATTCGGCTTAACTTCCTAGAATAACAGAAATAAAATAGTTACAACAAAGCAACATCTGTAATGCTTAATATAACCATACTATGTATTTTCTCTACACCCAATTCTATCCGCCCCATATTTTTTAGTAAGTTAAAATGCTAATGGGAAATATTAATGTCCATAAAGATGCAATAATCACTAATCAATCCTCAACTGGTAAAAATAACAAATCTACAAATGTGATCCTCACCCTGAGGTCACCTTAGCTACAGACATTATACGTAACAAATTCAGGTTAGCAAACCAAGCAACAAAAACCCTCTACAAACTAGTAACAATATACTAATTACAGAAGAATAAACCATCCAAACCTCATAGAGGATAAGGCTAGTGTCTTGGCTAAATCCTGCTCTGTCACACATAATCGGGAGCAAGTCACCTGGGAGAAAAAGAGAATCCAAAGCTGTGATACACTGAGACTGTAGCAGAACCAACTCAGAAGGTGAGCACAGTTGGACTTACGTATTTTACAGGATATTGGCGTGTAGATGTGCCCACAGTAATTCAAGCTCCGTGTTTTGGGATCATACATCTTTAAAAATAACATCACATCATCTACAAGGTTCATAAAAAAGTTTTATTAGGATCTTAAGACTCAGTACACTGTTAAAAAAAGACAGTAACAGTGAACTTATGTATGCCCCTAAATGACAGCTTACTGCACTTAACTGAAAGTTACCGCCAGACAAGCGGTAACTGGAGCATCACTCCAAACATCCACACCCGAGGAACTCCCCATATGTGCCACAGAGAGAATGGGATTGGGGCGGTGAATTTAGGAATCCCAGGTTCAAGACCTGGTACTAACTAGATGGCTGACTGTCATGGGAATATATGTTAATGGTTATATGTCTTTGCTAGAAACGTGACTGCTTACAGGAATAAAAATGCAATCTTGTGGCAAATTCTGCCCCAGCTGTTTTGTATACAGTGCTGGAATACAGCCAGACTGTTCACTTAAACACCTCTGTGGCCACTTTTGTGCTACAATGGTCGGCAGAAATCATGCTGCCCACAATGCTTGAAATATAGTTGACTCTTAATAATGTGGAGATGAGGGGACACCCCCCCCAGAAGTAAAAAAATCCATGTATATCTTTTGACTCCCCAGAAACTTGACTAACAGCATACTGTTGACGGAAGGCCCCATTGTTTGTATGTTTATGTATTATACACTATATTCTTCCAATAAAGTAAGCTAGAGAAAAAGTTATTACGGAAATCATAAAAAAGAAAAAATACACAGTATTTATTTTTAAAAGTAGGCCCATGAGCCTGACCAGGCGGTGGCGCAGGATGTGGAGGACCCAGGTTCGAAACCCCTGAGGGCACCAGCTTGAGTGCAGGCTCATCTGGTTTGAGCAAAAGCTCACCAGCTTGAGCCCAAGGTTGCTGGCTCAAGCAAGGGGTCACGTGGTCTGCTGTAGGCCCCCTGGTCAAGGCACATATGAGAAATCAATCAATGAACAACTAAGGAGCCACAACGAAGAATTGATGTTTCTCATCTCTCTCCCTTCCTGTCTGACCCTCTCTGACTGTCTCTGCCACCAAAAAAAAAAAAAAAAGTAGGCCCATGAATTTCAAGTCCATATTATTCAAGAATCAACTTGCTGTTGACGGCAAGTCTGCAGACCCTGCCCTCTAAGATCAGTCCAATAGATAAAAGACCAATGTGATCAGTAAACATGGATGCCAGGACTGAAGAGGGAACATGGTGACTCAACAATACTATTTCCTCCACTCCTCCCAGGACCCTACAACCCATGGCTCAGCTCTAAGCGGCTTCATCAAGGCACCTTGACCATGACAGGGGTTTAATATGCATTTTTGGATGTAATAAGATTTATTTGCAAGGAAATAACGCTTAACCCTGTGTGTTTAGAACGATGGTCCAGGAATCCAACACAACAGCCCTGAAGGTGGTCGGGTATTTGGTGGGCACTTACGATCTTTATCAAACTTGGGTAATGTTGCTCCACTAGCTGCCAGCTCCGGATCAACTGTTTCCAGGAATATTGTCCAAGGGTTTTCATTATCACTGAGTTCAATCATCTATTTCCAAAAGATATGTCAATTTTAAAAAATTTTAATGGTGAAGTGAGAATAAAACACTATACTCCTGTACTGAAGAAAACATATCTAACTGGAGCAAAGGGGAGACAGGCTGCTGCTCCAACAGCAGAGCACACTGAGGCATGTAACTGTCAGCAACACTCACTGTCTTATTGCCATCTGCCTCGTTGTCTAACATCGCTGGTCGTTTGGTTCCATTGCTCCTGGCTTGCATGGGCCATAACCGAATTTGATCTTGTGGAAATCCCTGGGGAAACATTTTAAAATTTAAATCCATTAAAACTAAATCAGTTCATATTTGCCTGACCTGTGGTGGCGCAGTGGATAAACCGTCGACCTGGAAATGCTGAGGTCGCCGGTTCGAAACCCTGGGCTTGCCTGGTCAAGGCACATATGGGAGTTGATGCTTCCAGCTCCTCTCCCCCTTCTCTCTGTCTCTCCTCTCTAAAGTGAATAAATAAAATTTAAAAAAATAATAAAAACTAAATCAGTTCATATTTTAATTCTCTTAAGGAAAAAAATCGTAACAACATCTCTCCTTGCTGATTTGGGCAACAGTAAACTGCCCGCAGGATCACTAATATTCCAATTCCTGTCCATTTTACCAAAAAAGAAGAAAAAGGGGGGAGGGTATAAGGGGAGTTTCATGTTCACATCCAACTTCCTTCATGGCAGATTCAGTTAAAGATTAAGTCAAAGGGCAGACACAGGCACAACCCAAAGGACATGAGGTCAGGTCACTCACTTCACTGCTCAGGCCCAGACACAGCACCTACCCCAAAGGTACTGCCGCGGCCAATTCTAAAGAAGGGGCTGGAACATGGAAGTCAAAATAAACATCAGCAGAGCACCTGGCACTCACCATGGTCTGAGAGAGGTTCTGGACAAATTCAGCGAGCGAGGAATTTTTCAATACTTTGAACACAGTGTACTTCACTTTTTCTTCATCGTACATATCATTTCCTTGGTGGCCACAAAACTGGTCCTCTGCAACTATCTGAAAATATGCACAAAAATACAGAACTGACATACAAAATAAAATGAGACCATGCTCATCAAGAAAAAGTTCAAATAGTAAAATGCTAACTAGTCTTGTTTTCACAAACCTTTTTCAGAAGACCCAAGGAGAAAAGTTTCAAAACTAATAACTAAATCAAAATATTTATTTAGAAAAGGCAAAAAGCTACATTTTCATGCAGCTACTGTTATCTACTGTATAGAAATCCATCATATGGTGATCACCAAATATTAGAAAGACAGGATGTGCCCAAGGCATCATTTCCCAAGTAATTTGTTAAAAGGATGTTTCATTGTTTCCTAATATCGCAACTGAATCATGAACCAGAACATCTGGAAATTCACCTCACTGCTGACTCCGGCCAGCCTTCTCCTCCTGGGTGTCAGGAGGCCTAATGTGCCACTGCCCCCTACCCACCTGGGTTCCACTTCTAGATGACCTCTCCCTTCCTGTGCACCCTTCCATTGAGTCCTGCAACCCTCTAACCCCCTCCACACCTTTTATAAATACTCTAATGCAGTGGTCCCCAACCCCCGGGCCGCAGACTGGTACCAGTCTGTGGGCCATTTGGTACCGGTCCGCAGAGAAAGAATAAATAACTTACATTATTTCTGTTTTATTTATATTTAAGTCTGAATGATGTTTTATTTTTTAAAAATGACCAGATTCCCTCTGTTACATCTAAGACTCACTCTTGACGCTTGTCTCAGTCACGTGATACATTTATCCGTCCCACCCTAAAGGCCGGTCCATGAAAATATTTTCTGACATTAAACCGGTCCGTGGCCCAAAAAAGGTTGGGGACCACTGCTCTAATGTATTGTTGCTCTGTGCTGGCCTGAGTACTTCTCACATCTAAGTCTGTACCCTGAACTGGAGTATATATTCCAAAAGGTAAGGGAACTGGCCCACAGTCCCTCAGTTAAAAATGCTCAAGGGGCTGCCCAAAGCAATCCTGCTCTGCCAGCAACAAGCCCATGTTTGTACCAGCCCTCATAGCAGTGTAGCACTCAGCAGGCCCAGGGCCCCAACCACACAGGGTCCTGGGAGGCTGGGACTGACCTGCACTTGCATGTAGAGATGGGCTTCTTGCCTCTCCTTCCGCTTCTGGGCCTCGATCCTTTTCTCTTCTTGTAATCGCTCCACCAGCTGCTGAGGAATATCATGGTCGGTGACAGCTTGTAACACCTCACCTGCACGGAAAATGCATCTTCAGTCACCTTTGTCAGGTTCTACTCTCCCCCCTTAAAAGGTCCCAATTTTATATCCTCATTAATTTAGCAATCTAGTAAAGGGAAATTACTTGATGCCAAGAATCCACATCAAAGCCCACAAACCCAATCTATCCTGCTTCCAGATGTTGTAAATAAGGCACAGTAAGCAGAACATGTGTCTGGACAGGAGACATACCAAGGCCCACTGTATCGTGGCCTAAAACATCACAGCAGTGATTCATGGGACAACTACAGAACTAACCACAGTGCAGAGCATAAAAGACCGGCTCTACTCACTCAGCTTGGACTCCCTGATATAAACCAACATGTACGCGTTCGTGCAGTGCCGGACGGAGAGGTCGTCGTCGTGGCCCCCGTAATTGTGCTCGATTGCTTCCTCTTTCGTACACCTCGACACCACGTCATCGTCAAATTTACACCACTGGATGGAGAGCAGCGAGATGTCAGCAGCAAGGCAGCGCCCCGGGAAGCACACAACCCCCACCCCCAAACGCAGTGCTGGGCCAGGCTCTGCCTTGGGGTCCCTCTGAGCAAGCCCCACCGTCCCTCTGCCCATCTCGTTCCACATTCAAGGAACTGCTAATGTTCATCCACTGGCAATTTCTGTAATCCACTCAACCATTTCAATTCAGGTTCAACCCAGTAATACTACAACCTGTTACAGGATGAAAAAAGCCATGCAGAGTGCACCCAACTCAGCTAATAAAATTCAAATTTTATGACGTGGTTAATAAAATTAAATGGGACATTTTTCTCCTACCTCCTGACATATAATCACAGCAAGTAAGGGCCTGACCAGAAAAAGAGCTGCTTCTGCGTAGTTCTCTTCCAATCTCTTCGTCATGGACCAAGTCATTTTAAGGGGCACTCAGCCTCAGTTCAAGGTTCATACAGGTCTGTCTGGCTTAGCGGAGCTGCTCCCTGGCCCTATGCTACAGGTGCAGACCCCCACAACCCTCACCTAACCCCCTTGGGGAAGATGATGTGATGAGATGCACATGGAAGAGGAAGAGATGCAACCTTAGAGTGTGGACCGGGGTCCCCAAACTACAGCCCGCATGCGGCCTCCTGAGGCCATTTATCCGGCCCCCACCGCACTTCCGGAAGGGGCAATTCTTTCATTTGTGGTCAGTGAGAGGAACACATTGACCATCTCATTAGCCAAAAGCAGGCCCATAGTTCCCATTGAAATACTGGTCAGTTTATTGATTTAAATTTACTTGTTCTTTACTTTAAATATATTTGTTCCCGTTTTGTTTTTTTACTTTAAAATAAGATATGTGCAGTATGCATAGGGATTTGTTCATAGTTTTTTTTATAGTCCACCCCCCCAACGGTCTGAGGGACAGTGAACTGGCCCCCTGTGTAAAACGTTTGGGGATCCCTGGTGTGGACAATGAGTCGTGTGGAGTACCATGCAATCAGTGCTGCCTGCCCTGCCCACTGCACTTGATTAGTCTGTTGTAACTTGTAAGCGGAAAGGAAGCACCTTGTATTAGATGTAATGGAATTCTGTGAGGTCCAACATTCAATACGAACAGAGAGACCCACATATACAGTATAACCACTAATGTACTATTTGCCTTGAAAGTAGCAGCAATGAATAAATGAGAACATACAGGTAAGCCAGAGGCCAGGGAGGAACCCTTCACTAAGGCCAGCAGGCAGGATCAGGAAATGGTGAGGCTGAGTGCCAGCACAGTCCCCACACCCAGCACCACGCCTGCTCCGCCCCCGCCCCACCCAGCACTTACTTTGCCATCCCCTTTGGGGTTTAGATAAACCACATAATGTCCACCATGATTATCTCCACTATGAACCAGGACTGCGTGAAGAATATAATTTGCAGGGTCCTTAGGGTCTGTTTTTTGCAAAAATTCATCAAGTGGTAACTGTTCAGGGAATTCAAACCTATTAAGAAAAAATTTTTAAAAGAAATTCAGGTTTCACTTATAAGTAAATTAATTCACTTTCCAGCTTTATTTACTGTTAGGCCTTCTAATTTACTGGCTCATGTTTATTTAGAAAGGGAAATATGAATTTGACTTTAGAGGCCCTATAAACTTGAGGCAGCTCCTACTTGTTAGAACAAACAGTTTATATGTCACTACAAAATTTAAAGCTAGATATGAGAAAAATGCCTAGAACAACACAACCAGTGCTATGATAAATGTGAACTGTGACTTTTCTAGGACGTAAATAATTCAATGAAATGATTCTGATAGTGCAGGATGAGACCACAAAGCTATCCTGGAGGTTGGAGAAATGTGGAAAAATCAGAGTTGGAGAAGGAGAACATGTACAAAAGAACTCCACACACCGATTTCTAAAGACATCCCCTGAACTCAACTTGTTTTTAAATGGCTGCCTCCATAAACCTGAACCAGTGCTGATCAGAGCGCTGTCAGAGGCAGGAGGGGAGAGGCGGGCGGTGAGGGCCGGGCAGAGATGCGCACGGACCCCGAAGGGGCAGCCGGGCGCTCGCCCACCCCACTGCTAGAAAAATTCTGGCCCAGTGTTGCCAAAAGTTCTGAATTCATAAAAGATGCCAGAAATCTGGACTTTTATGGGAAATTGTGTAATTTTTTAATGTTGGCAACTAGTTCCAATAAAAATAGAAACAAAACCAAGTTAAGGACCCAACAAAACACACCAGCAGGTAGGACGTAGTCTGTGGGCTGCCTGTCTGGGGGATCTAGTGGAGATAGTGAAGTGTAACAGTGGGTGAGCAAGGACCCAGCTGGTGACAAGTAATCAGACTGGGTTACGTTTTCCCCTCAAGTCTGAAGTGTGACTGACCAACTTCTACCCTGTACAAAGCTGGTGCTCACACTAATCAGGATTAAAAAAATCTGTATTCTACACTAAAGTGTATGTAGTATCATTCTTATATTTTGTATTTTAAAAATCTGGAAAACCCCTCGAATGGGGCACAGGCACACATACTTCAGAATTCTTGAATACTGCAATGTTCTACAAGTCAACACCAACCAAGATACTCCCAATATATGGGAGACCCCTGTTTGACCAAATACAACAGCATTCAAATCCCAAGTCTGAGGGACCATCTCAGGAGGACCCTCCCTCACAGACCCCATCTGCCACAGTGCAAAGCGGTAGGGTTCAAGGCAGAGCTACAAAAGGAGCAGCCTCAAAACTTCAGGTATCCCTTTAAAATTACAGTGTTACCTCGAGATATGAATTTAACTTGTTCTGTAACTTAGCTCATAAGTCAGTCAACTCGTATATCAAACTGCTGATACTGGACCCGTGTGGCAGAGCGCCAACTAGCGGCAGCTTCCGAACCACAACTAGTATCTCGGAATTTCACTCGGATCTCAAACAAAAATACGGGACGAGTCAAGCTTGTATCTTAAAAAATTCCTATGTTGGTCTGTTCGTATCTCAAGGTACCACTGTAATTCTTGGACATGTAGGTAGAAGGGAATCTTAAATAAATCAGATACATATAAAGACTACACAAAGCACAAAGACTAACCCCATAAAAACCCAGGTGATAATTAAATCTTAGCTTCCACACCCCATTCTGGATTACCTATCATTGATCTTGATATTTTGGTCCGTCTGAGGGTCATACATAAATCTCATCAGTTGTAGATGTAACACTGGTGGCAATGTGAGGAATTTCACACCTTTCTCTGCTTCCTGAACATTGAAAAAGAAATGCAAGTTTAGTTGACCGCAACTTATTTTATGAAGTAATGAAAGCAAGAGCATTTCAGCAAGATTGGAACATGCCGGGAACGTCTGGTGGGAGAGGCAGGGTCACACTAGAGTCACGCTAGTGCTCTCTAAAACAGAACGTCCAGACTAAGAAAGGAAATTCTCTAAGTTCTGAATACCAGCAGCATATGAAAAGCTGTGAGTAACTATTAGTTCACAATTAAGCATAAGATGTGAGAAGAAAGTGAAAAGCTATAGCAGGACACTGGCACAAAATTTCCAAGTTACCTGCAAGCCATGCTCCCCGGCGTCATACTTGTTGTCACCATCTAGTTGTTCTACGGCCACATAATCCACAAATGATTCAAATACTTCAAAGAGAGAAAGAAAAAAAGTTATCAGGAAAGCTTTGATTACGGTGCCGTATTACTTCCACTAACAGCTCAAGTGTGAACTCTTAGGACACTGGTATGGCTTCCTAAGGGTCTCACAAATGGTAATATGGAGTCAACACTCTAAAAACTTTAACAGGAATCAAGGAACAAATTGTGACCAAAACACTGATGAAGCTACAATGATGAAGACAGAGCACAGCATGAGGAGAGATGTGGGGCGCAGGGAGGGGCGCAGGGAGGGGCAGACCAGGGCACAGACTCTCAGCCATCGCAGGAACAAGGTCTGAGGAGCTAACGTGACACGGTGCCGTGGTTAGCATAGGCGCGTACAACTGAAATGTGCTGAGAACAGAACTTAAATGGTCTCTGCAAAAAAAAGGGGGGGGGGGGTGAAATATATGAAATGATGTATGTGTTCATTAATTAGAAGAAAGTAATCCTTCCAAAAGGTAGACATATATCAAATAATCACAACGTGCACTTTAAATATCTTATAATTATCAATTAAACTGCACTGCAGAACAATGAGGAAAATGTGATGGATCCCCTTAATATGCATGTGGATATCAATCTTGACATCCTATCACATGCAAAAAACCTATTCCAAGTGGGTTGCACATAAATAGAAAAGATAAAACAATAGCAGATAATATCCTGACTTCAAGGCAGGTATTCTTAGGACACAAATTACAAAGAGTGATACAATGATGATCACTAAACTTACAAAATTCTGTGGAATAAATGACGGCATTAGAAGAGTGAGAAGGTCAGCCTCACTCTGGGGGAATGACCTCAGCCGGCCCCCCAGAACTAGCACCTGCAGTTCAGGAAGCATGCCTGCTCCAGCAGGGAGAGAGGAGCAGGACCCGGACTTAGTCCCCTGCAGTGGACACAGAAAGCAGCACTGTCTACACTGGACCACAGGCAGTGCAGAGCAGTGGCCCCTGAGAGGGCCCTTTAAGTCCCAGCTGGGGCACCGTTTCCAGGCTGCGGCGCAGGGAAGAGAAAGAGGGCCCAGAGTGTTCCCTACGAGAGTAAGGGGCCCAAGGCAGTGTGATTCCGTAGGACAGAGTGCCCAAGGAAAGGAAGCTGGACAGGAGAGAGCTCTGGGGGCTCTCAGGGGCTCCTCCTGGAGCCTCCAGGGAGTGCCGATTCCAGTCATCAGTACAGAGAGGAAATGATCTGGGGCTGGGAAGAGCCACAGGGATGGGGGGACGGTCCCCAGAGCTTACACCAGCCTAGGACCAGTCTGTGCTTCCTCCTGCCACAGTGGAGAAGTCCCATAAGACAAAGGACTTCAGGCTCAATATTCAGAAAGGTGCGGCCTCAGTTGTGGAGACAAATTAACCCTGAATTGAAAACTGTTGTGCTCCCACCTGACAAAGCTGAAAAGCAAGCCCCAAGAAAAAACAATTATTGCCAATGAAACTAATTAGGCTTCAGAAAGAAGGCCAAGAACAGTCAACACCCAACAAGATCAAAATCACAACAGCTGGCATCCAATAAAAGGTGACCAAACATACAGCTAAGCTGGAAAATACAGCCCATGTCAAAAGCAAAGATAACACAAAGAAACAGACTCAGAAATCACACAGGCAACAGAACTTATAAACTAGGACATTAAGTCATTATTAACTGCATTACGTCATGTTCAGAAAGATACTGAAATTGCCAACAAGTATTTGAAAAAGTGACAATCTCAGAACTTCAAAGAAATGTAATTTAGAACCAAGACAGCATCCTACTGCCATCATAATGTTCACAGTCTGATAACTGCCAGCTCTAACACATGCTTAGGAGGAAGCTTGCTGGTTTTATCTAGTAAAGGTTCAACATATGTATGTGCAGCTTGTGAACCAGCAATCCCACTCACCATAAATGCAAAAAGAAGTGTACCAGAGACAAAAATAAGCATGACCAAGGAGCTTACGCCTAACAGCCTCATACTGAAAACAACACAGATAATCACCATGAAAAAATGGTTTCAAAACTCTTCTAATATATTCCCAAACTGGAACACTGTCAGCCAATGAAAATGACGAATTTATTTCTATAACATACATGAACTACAGTCCTACCGCTGAGCTAAATAAGAGAGAAAGACACTACCATCCTACATAAATACTTACAACATGCAAGCGTAACATGTACCGGGCCATTAGAAACTAGGATGCACGGGCTGACAAGGGCCTCGGCAGGACCGGTGTCACTCGGTGAGCTGCACAGGCATCATCGGGGCAGTGTTCCATGTGCTATAGTTCCATAAAAAGCACTTGCGAAAGTGAAGCACTAAAACCCTAACAGACTTATCAGAACGTCAGCAGGACACTGATCGCACAAACTTACTGTTTTTCTTTCCCTTGATGCTCAGCTGGATGTCATAATAATCTTCCCTTCGATCAGATCGATAATCCACCTCTTTACACTGGATATAGGACTGCAAACGAGGGAGAAAAGGCGCACGGATTACCAATCAGCAAAGGGTTAGCATTTTTAAATCTTTTTAAGTCATTTGTTAAAAGTGAGAATCACATACCACCATTTTGCCTCTGAATAACTTAGGTATGGTGCCCTCTACACACGTGCCTTTCATCTTATTTTCCACATTATCAAGCAGCTGGAAGAGAAAGTTTTGGTTTTAAGAAAATGTTATGCTTAATTCATATACAGTAATTTGTAACGAGTAGGAAATCTCAATGGTCAAAGAAATTCTAGACTATAAATATTATGACCTTTGGCATGCAATTATCAAAAACATACAAAATCTTCTTGGTTGGATATTTACAAAAATATCTACATGCAACAGTTGAGATTAACCCTCTATATACAGCCTTCTGAATGAATTAGTAATCTGTAGTGCCTTTAGAAGCATTTTTTATATTCATTTTACCTCTGTGGAAAAGCATGTAAATTGAGCACTAAACTTAACTCGTATTGGTCCACACCAAGAGATTAATGAGGTTGAGCCTGTCAACAGGATTGACTGGTTTGTCCATGGATATTTAATGAACTGGATTCAATCCAGCTAGTGCTGCAAAAAAGAAAACACACCTTGCCCAGCCAATCACCTTGAATAGCCATTTCATGTTGTGTGTGTGTTTGCGTCTTTCATCACAACTGCAAGAATGGGAATCTGCTAGTGACTAAAGCTGGTTTGAGGGAGAGTCACCCACACAGAGGGGTGACCTTCTGCTCAGAGGAGGGGTCTGGATGCTGCAGGATAATGACAGAATTCACTGTCCTCAAGTGAAGCAGGGTGTCAGGACAGCTACTACGTAAGCCAATCTGTAATTTCTTTATTAACAACTCAAGTAGATATCGCAATCTAACACATTAAACTACCTACTACTTAATTAAATTTTCCCCTCATACTTTCTTCCCTCTCAAATAATTTTTTTTTCATTCTTCCTGGCTTTTAAACTAGATAGATGCTGCTCTTTCCTTTTAGTCTACTTTTGGTCCTGAACAAAAATGGGCATATCTGAATTGCGGTGACACGAAGTAGGTTTGAGGTTTTACTGGTAACAGCGTCTGACAGTGCTTCAAAATATTTAATGTCAGTAGAATACAATTATAGTTTACAACTTACCACTCGACATAGCTCTTGAACATCATGTTGCATGAAGCTATCTAAAGTTTCCCACCTTGGAAAAATAAAACGGACGTTTATATCGAAACTTCCAAATTTCAACTAAGAACAAATTAACAAGCAGCTTAGATTAAAAACAAAATTGTATAATCGGCCATTATTCCTAAATTCATTTTCTGAGATTATTTTCAAAATTATAATTCGCAGATAAATTGAGTTTTTATCAGGACACTCAAATGTTCACAACTTTATCTTGTTCTAAACAACTTAACAAGGGGAGGTTGTGTATGCCATGATTTAAAAACTGTATGTGCTGTTTATTTGGCAGGTAAAGCTTTTAATTGGTGATTTCTCAACCAAAATTCTAACACCAAGCCCGCTATATCCAAAGAGATCAAAGAAAATACAATAAAGAAAACACTCTGACATAAGTAAATGCCTACACTATGCTTGCATTCTTCCAGGAATAAACCCATCCTTCAAGGGAGCAGCAGAACGGGAAGGTGCATTTCTAATACATACCCAAATGATTTCGTGAGCTTTTTTGTTCCTACGGGCTTATCGCTGTGCTGTAATTCATAGAACACTCTCTGTAATGCTAAAGGGACACTTTTGGATGAATCATCACCCTCTGTTGGCATCATGTACACGGCCTAAAAGAATCAAGAAATAAAAATGAAATTGGATGTGAAAATACCATTTCTAATATAATAATGGCTAATGTAGTTTTAGTTAGGTGCTTTAATTATCCCTTAAATAGGACAAAAAGTTCCTTTTTTTAAAATCATGAAAGTCTTTAGCAACAATCTAGAAAATAAGAGAAAGCAAAAAAAAATTTTTTTTCTTTTTAATTACCTATGGCTCATCATCCAAAGAGAACCACTTTTATTACATACTTCTTAGAGCATCACTTTAAAACTTAACATTACTTTTTTGACAAATATTTAATGAAACAAATGCTACTGAAAAGACCCACATTCAGCTATCCCAGGACATACCCTAGCACAGCAATTCACTTGGAGAACAGTGCAAACACAGAAGGAAAGCCAGCACACCAGCCCACGGTGCCCCACAACCAGGAGTCCGTGTAGCCTGCACTGCTCCACGCTGCCCATCCGACATTCTCAAGTACAAGACTCTGTCTCCTACATTAGATTCAAGGGAGGTCAGTCTGGTTTAACTAGTCTTACAGAAGTAAGTTTTACCTATAATAGGTGAAAATTAAGATTGCACATTGCACAACCAGTGGTTTTCCAAATGATCAAATAACTTTTCACATGTTGCTAGTGGCTTTCATATTTAAATCAAACCCATATTATTTCTAGCTCAAAGTTAGGACCGTTAGCTGTAGTGAACTTCTGATAACCCCAGTAAGTGTCCAAACACCGAGGAATCAATATATACACAAGCATACGATGGCGGCCCTCTCTGGAGACAGCACTATGGTATGGGGAGAAGACAAGGCAAAGTTTGGTGCGAAGACTTTGCTTGTTTCTTAACATTTGAGAGAAAAGGGTGGGTGGAAGGTTGAGGAGAGAAATACCATCCATTTACCTTTCGTAGTTGATTTGTGAAAAATAAAGTCTGCAGCAGGCTGTTCATGTAACAAGTCGCTCCCTGATTCTTTAAACCGACATAGCCCGTGTGCTTCTTTGAATCCCACCTACAAGATCAGTTTGAGGTTGAGGGAAAACTGCACAGGACACTTCCTTGCTTCTGCAACGTGTGTGGAGCGATTCGACTACATGTCAGCGTGGCGGCCAACACTTCACTGCTATTTCCCACCATCCAGACACAGGAATGAAAGCCAATCACCCTCCAAGTTAATAACTCATTGTCAGGCCCATGGCACTAAGAACTCCAAGGACAAGAGTTCTTATCACAGGGTTCCCTACAATGGTCTTTGATTCTCCACCCAAGTGCATGGACCAGGGCTAATTCAACCCCAGGATTCGAGAAGCAGCTTAAAACACTGTCTGCTGATGGTACTGTCATCATTTCCCAAGATCAGCGCTCAGACCTGAATTAAACTCTGTATACTGATATCAAACTGACTCCCAGTGTAGTTCTATTACATACATACAACGGTAAAATGAAGTTAGCAAGAAATAAAAACAGCTGAGACCCCTCTTTTCCATAGTCACCTACCCAGGAAAAGACAAACATGTATGCTGGCAAGTGCTGTCGCAGACTTTCAAACATCTAGAGCTTTTCTCTTTAGTTTTCTATTTTGGTAGAGGTTCGGAGAAAAGGCAGATGTTCTCTGAGTGGAAAGTCCCATCTGCCACCCCTTAACCCCCATAATAACAGGAAGATGAAGAGAATACCATTAGAAAGCAGAACAACGTCCCCACCTCCATCTGTATATAGATATAATACGAACACATAAACACTCATGATCGCCACTAAGTATGACAGGAGACATTTACTGTGAGAGAGTCAACAGTACTCGGAATACAGGTGTTAGTCCATGGCCTTGCAAACACACTCAGGAGTGTTAAATGGCCCCAGTTAAAACTCACATGTGTGTGTAAAAATTATTTTTTAAAATCAGCAAGAAAATGCAAGAATCCTAAATTATAGATGGCTAATTTAAAAACTATAAAATCATAAAGATAGGTATTAATGGTTGAATAAGTTTTGTGGCTGAACCAATTAAGTCTGTTTTGATTGGAAAGACTGGGAAACCCAATCTGCTTTCTAAGTCAAGACACATAGGAAAAAGTTCTTAAAACGAAGAGAAAAAACCCCCACAAAAAATTTAATTAGAAATACCTTGCTTTAGCCCCCACTTCTGATACTAGACTACAACATAAGTGTATGTTTTGAAAAGGCCACTTAAGAAAAGCCCGATTCCTCCTATATCAGCCCAATTAACATAAAGCTAATAAACAATATTTGCTTTTAAAAAAAATCCCCAGTGCCACCCCTCGGCCACATTAGCCAGGACCCAAACTAAGGAACAGCTCCATGATGGCCACCCCATTGTTCTCTGCCTCATTCCATCAAGGCCAACTGATGAGCTCTTGCCCAAAAGAAGGGCCATGTAACAGAGTAACGCAAGCAAGAGATTGGGACCTGGCACTTAACTTCTTCCTAGATAGCATGCTACTGTTTCACTCTGGGTCTTACAGAGTTTGCTGGTCTTCTACAACCTGACCTCAAGTCACCACTAGTCTTCAGTTCCGCTCTTCACTGTCCTGTTGTTCTGCCCAATCCCAAACTTGCCTGCCGGTGCCTTTACCCATGTCGTTCTCCTCACCCCAATTCCACCACCCTTCTTATCAACCAGTAACACAAGACATTCTTTAAGGCCAAAACCTCCTTTGCACATGGGCCTTCCTGGACCAACGGACAGAGGCAGAAGCATCCTCTGACCCTCCTCTCAGCTCTGTGGTACCCCACTCACTACTTCACCCGCTCACTGGTACCCCCATCACCATGCATTGATATCACTCCCTGATTTGTACGTCCCTGACCTCTTCAAAATAAAAACAGAGCGGCTCCTGCTGTAGTTATTTACAAACCCCAAGGCTCTCTTGTTGACCATGTAATTATATTCCTAGTGCACAGCAGGGTCTGGCATACATGTCTGTGTGTTCCACGTGTGCCTAGTGGCAAGCACAGAGAGGGTGCCTATCTGTGGAATACATGCATCTCTGATTATATGCAAATGCTGCCCTCTCTTCAGAACAAAACACATTTCTTAATAGCACCCAATTAAAGAAAAACTTACGCAACTCCATGGGGAGCATCCGCCTGTACAAAGACTTCAAAAGTCACTTTGTCATCATCTATAAATCCTTTCTCAGGATCAGTCACTTCCTATTAAAAAAAAAAAGTCCAACTTGCATAAGATCACACGAATGCTCACTTTTACCCTAGTGTCCCATACTTAAGAGATTAACATACTACTTTTCAAACACCCAAATTATGCTTCTAGTTTTACAGTGTTCTGGTTTGCTTTAAACAGTGTCGCCTGAACAAAAGGAGGCATCTGGAGGCATTGGGGGTGCAACACCATAGCGTGGAAATCGAGAGATTAGTGTCTCCTTATTAGAGCAACACTGGGAAGGTTCCAGAGAATTCAGGCTAGGAGAATTGAGCAAGACGTTCCCAAGAATGTTATGCGAAAGGCAGCCAACATGAACTGACTTGAGAATTCATGAAGGTACATAAAACCACCCCGTACTACAATCTGACTGAAGGAAGGACCTCAACTGGTGCTATTCTTTTAAAGAAAATTTACCTATCAGAAAAGCTACTATTATAACTAGCTTATAATGTATGACAAAATGTTGGGACTTGAGTCCTGTTGGCTGCTAAAAGCTTAGCTAGGAAAAAACAAAAAACCATATACAGATACCTGTTCAACTTAAACATTTTGATTCTAAAATGAAGAGAAGGCTTTGAAGAATAAGAAATTCAAGGGAACACAGACTGATGTGCAGATTATCGAGGCTAAATCCACTGTTACTTACACTCCAGGCCATAAAATTGGAAAATCCCCAATCATTTTCTTTATGGAAGAACAAATGACTAATACGACGACTGAATGACTTCTCTTCTTCTCTGTAATTTATTATCTTCAGCACGGCTTGTGCGTGACAAGACCACGACCTGTTTAAAGAAAATAATCTAAGCCTTAGGTAATGTAATTCACTGATATTTATACATGTTTTAAAACACAGCATACAAAAATTCCTGTATCTTTTTACTCTTTTTTTTATGGACAGGAGGGTTGGGAGGAACATTATTCACCTTTAGTGGAGAAAAAATGCTTAAAGGGTTTGGGGGTGTCCCTGCCTTATGTACTGATTTCACTCATGGTATTATTTTTTAATTTTTCAGAAGTTTAAGGCACGTTTTTTACTGGTATCAATAAGCACTGGCCAGGTAGCTCAGTTGGTTAGAGAATCACCCCAATGTACTGAGGTTGTGGGTTCAATCCCCAGTCAGGGCACATTTAAGAATCAACCAGTGAATGGATATATAAGTGGAACAACAAATCAAGTGTTTCTCTCTCTTCCTCCCCTTTCTCTATAAAATAAATAAATACATTAAAATTTAGATTTTATATGAGACTATAGCTTTTGGGTCAGATTATAGTTCTACAGTATTATTTGAAAAGAACAAGAATAAAGAATGATAATATTCTTTTATCTTTTAGAAGAACAGACTTAAAAGCTCCAGGTTCCAGTAATAAAGGTGTGACTTGTAAGCATCATTCCTGCCGCTGGTAGCTCATAGGTACTGTGGCTGTCCAGTTCTTAAGAGCACCATCCAGGCCCTGGCCAGTTGGCTCAGTGGTAGAGCGTCAGCCTGGTGTGCAGGAGTCCCGGGTTCGATTCCCAGCCAGAGCACACAGGAGAAGCGCCAATCTGCTTCTCTACCCACCCCTCCTTCCTCTCTCTCTTCCCCTCCCGCAGCCAAGGCTCCACTGGAGCAAAGTTGGCCCGGGTGCTGGGGATGGCTCCATGGCTTCTGCCTCAGGCGCTAGAATGGCTATGGTTGCAGCAGAGCGACACCCCAGATGGGCAGAGCATCGCCCCCTGGTGGGCATGCCGGGTGGATCCCGGTCAGGTGCATGCGGGAGTCTGTTTGACTTCCTCCCTATTTCCAACTTCGGAAAAATAAAAAAATAAAAAAATAAAAGAGAGAGAGAGCACCATCCACACCAGCCTCCATGCAGGGCTGTACCAGTGGCTCCTGGGAAATTCTGAGCATGGTCATGTCTCATAGCCACAAGAGACACGACCAATAGATGCAGTCAGTCATATTTGAGGCAGACCACAAGGAACCTCTGGAACAGTGTTTAAAAACCAAAAACAGCCTGACCAGGCAGTGGCACAATGGGTAGAACATCGACCTGGGACGCTGAGGAGCCAGGTTTGAAACACCAAGGTCGCTGGATTGAGCAAGGATTCACTGGCTCAGCTGGAACCCCCACCTCCTTCCCGGTCAAGGCACATATGAGAAAGCAATTAATAAACAACTAAGGTGCAACTCCCAGTTGATGCTTTCATCTCTCTTCCTTCCTGTCTGTCCCCCTCCTCTTGCTTTAAAAAAAAAAAAGAGAGAAAACCCAAAACATATACTACTTTAAAGGTCCACCAAAAGGTTTACAATGAAAGCAGAACTTATAAAGGAGCGTCAGGATGCACTGTGAATGGGCTGCAAGCTCACTGAAACACCTAGAAGAGCAGTGCAGTGACGTCGGCACTTCCTCTTGCTCAGGATAATCCCCACGCTGGATGCAGCCGGCTCACTGTGCTTCCAAACTGCAGCTCAAGCTAAGGCTATCAGATTAGAATCTAGCCCAAACACGTGTCAGATCATCATGTGAGCATAAGAGGAAAAGTTTCAATCTACAGAAAACCCTGGCTGCACCATAAAATAGGCTTAGCACTTCTTAAAGATTCAAGTAAAAAGAAAAATAAAATGAATTGTGTTCCCCGGAGCTTTGACAGGACAGCTAGAGCCAGTGCCCTCTGTCAATGGGCCACTATCCGGGAATAGCAGGGAGACTGGACAGGTGTGGTCCAAGGAAGCAGCTTGGTGACAACGTGATCTGGAATCCCTTCAGACAGCGTCATTTGGGGGATCTGATATATATTGAACAGTGGCAGTATTTAACTAAAGGAGTCACTTAGGAAACAGGAAGAAAATATGAAGCCTCTAATCCTTGGCTTCATCTGAATACAGGGACAACCAAGACTCTTCTTTTAATTTCAAGGACACTTTATAAATATAACTCCTTTCAGAAATTACACACAAAAATGTTTTTTTCTACAATAAGTCTGACAGACAGACCCCTGTTATAAAGCCCTCAAATGTTTTCATTTTAATTTTCTGAATAACCCAGAGGAATTGATTAGCCAATGGGAAAGAGGTCAGCCTGAAGAATTTTCCTTAACTACAATTTTCCCTTTGGAGAGCTACTGGTGAATAAGGATGAAGCCTGGGAAACCAAGAGTCATCTAGTTCACTGGATCCTGATTCCATGTTCATACCAATTTTTCTATTTGCAATAAAAATATTTATCTTTTCTAGTTTGGGTATAATACCTACCAGAAAGTTTTAATAGGAAAGTGTATTTAATCAGAAAATGTATTTAATCTAACTCAAAAGCAAAGGGCTATTTAGAAGCAGCATGGAAACTAAAAATTTCAAAATTCAAGAGGCTGATCAAAATTTGGCTTCCAACGTATTATAACTATCTGCGGATTTTTAATTGCATCATTTAAACTGTCTTACGTGGAATCAGATTCAGCATTGCACTGGAGAAAGAATCCTACGCTTTTTTGGTGTGGTCTGTCTGGATAAAAGCGTGGCATCACCATAATCTTCCATGGCAGATTTCGCACAAAACACGGAGGGCTAAGGACCGACTCACTCAGTCTGCTGAAGCGCTCGACACTGAACTGAAAGGTTGCCTCGGAGCGCCAACTCGTGTCTGCAAGAAAACACGTAGTCAGTAGGAGTCGTGCATGGTCAAACAGCCCTGAAAGCACCAACAACAAATGGGGATATCTACTCCACACAACCTCAACCTCGCTGCTGAAACCCAGCTCTCTGGAAAAATGAGAGTATCAGTTCCAATTTCCTCATAACCTGAAGCACCACAGTAACACAGTTTCTGTGTGAATGAGACCCGCCAAGCTCAGAAGGCTAACAACACACTCCTGCTTTCCCTCCTCGATTTCCGAGTTCAGTGTGATAACATCTATTCTCCTCTACCTTAATTCCCACATAATCCTTAGTGCACGGAGGGGCTCTGGAGGGAAGGGATGAAACACGTAACATCTGTTCAAGGACAGGACTTGGGAAGGTAAAGACAGCTTGGGAACTGGGCTGGGCAGAGAGAATAAACAGAGGGGGCACTGAACTTGCTAACACAGGTGGCCTTTGGGGGGAGTGGAATACGGCCAGACGTTCCCAAGGAATCCTTTCCAAGGAAGCGCAGCACTGTTTAGAAACAAAAGGTTGCTAAAAAGTTAGCCTAAAAATAAAGGCTAACTTCATTAGCTAAAATTTTTGTGAAACAAAGCCTGCACTCCCTAGGGAGAATAACTTAAAAAACAAAACAAAAAAACTGGTATTCTTTATTACTCAATGAGACTTAAGGCCAATTTAATTATAGTTTCCTCTAATAAAAAGCAAACTGTTGATACAGAGTGCTTCTTAGACTTTAGACTAAAGTCACACACTTTGGAATTCCACCTTAAGTGATGGTGGCTATTCATTTACAAGTGACACAGGCCCTGGGTTAGCTTTGACAAGCTCAGCAGTATCCTGATGCTTCTCAGACTCCTATGTGATGGAGCGGCCCTCTCAAAGCCACCCACCAACCTGTCCCTGCCAGCACTTCATAATAAAGCACCATGGATCGGTGCAGCAGGCCCATTTCTAATGTTCCTCTCGCTCTCTGTACCTATTTCTCTGCAGATGGAGAATAGCTCACAGATGGGCAGGGGACCAAGGCCACACCTTGAGGGGCCACAGCTGATCTACAAAAGGAGCCTGGAAGGCTTTTAAGAGTCAGGTGCTATTCTGACCCCCTGCCAGCCCCCAGGCTCCTGAGGGAGGGAAAGAGGGTGGAGGCTAAAGGGAAGCAGAGCCTGTGAAGAACAAACCCCCTCTTCACCCTCAGCCTCCACCCTGCACACAAACGGCTTAGGCTGGGACTAACTGAATTTGTTCTTAGGAAAACATGTCCATCAGTCCTCATGAGAGGGTAATATAATACTCTTTACCAAAGAAAGAACCAAAAGTATGCATGAAAGTTAGCATTTTTACCTTCTTTTAAACACTTTTTTCATCCCTAATTGTCTTTCCTACAGGTAGCCGTGCTCAGCAGTTAGAGAGGCCCTCTGAAAGGAGAGCCCCGGCGGGAGGGAGTGCCGTCTGAGTAGCACTGTGCAAGAGACTCCCCCCAGTGGCCGGCAACACGGAGCCCTTTCAGGGACAGGAAAGGCCAGAGAAAAGGCAAGAAATCTACTCAAGAGAATGATGTCTACAATGGCATAGGAGAAAAGTAGGCCAGTTTTTCAGACACACTGCTCACATTTGAGCTGCATTTAAATCCTGCAAGGTAGGCAAGGGCAGCTATTACATAAACCTCACTTTATATAGATGACAAAACTGAGACTCGCTGAGGTTAAGTAGCCCGTCTCATCCAAAGTGTTTTGCAAAGTGATCATGGAGGACTCAATACCATGATTTGTGAACACTAAGTACAGTCCGTGATCCTGCCTCTGGTTCGTAGAATGCCATTCTAACGCTCCACCAAACACAGACCCCAATAAAACTGGCTTGCTTTACAGCGATAGAAGAACTGTGTTGCCCCAGTACTCAGGCCTAAGGAGACATGGCAGGGTCCTGCCTCCCCTTCTAATTTTCCTATTTTGTTTTCAGATACAATTCAGCTCTTTGTAGGGTTAGATTTTTATACAGGTAAAAACTGATACATAGTGTGGAACTGAGTCCACAAGCTGGCAGGCCCGGCAATGGCTCAGTTCACCGTTGTTGAATTATACACTAGATGTAAGAGTCTGCTTCACATTGAGGGCACAACCTTAGAATAGACTTATCTTCCAAAACATACTAATCAGGAAATTTAACATGAAATTTCATGTGAATATAAATCTCATCCTATGGCTGGCAAGTCTTTATACTAACTGAATGATTGAAAAATTTTATTAAATACCAAAAGGTCAAAACAGAAGAGTCTACAAAAAAAAGAGAAGCTGACTTGAAACTCATCTTTGCCAAATAAGGCTGGCCTAATTCCCCCATGAGAAATTATAAGAGGCTAATCATATACCGTATCTCCCCATGTATTAGACTCTCCCATGTATAAGATGCACTTTACTTTTGGGGCATGAAATTTGAAAAAAAAAACAAAGTATTACATAAAGTTATTAAACTCAAGTTTTATTCATCATAAAATTCATAGAACTCCTCATCACTGTCAACAAGCGCAAAAACAAGAGTGAAAAAGTGGGAAATGCAAGTAAAAAATCTACAGCCACTGTATAAATAAGATGCACAGTTTTTAGGCCCCAAATTTTTCAGAGGGAAATGTGTGTCTTATACATGGGGAAAGACGGTAATTCTTTGTCCAAGAAACGGAGTGTAAGGTACTAAGGATCCTATGTACTATTTTTGCAACTGCCTGTGTCTATAATTACTTCAAAATTAAAAACGTTTTAAAAAGCAGTATACCTGGGATTATGAAGGATACCCCATATCCAGTAGTCTTAGTATTTCATCCAAATATTAGCTCTAAACTTCCAGGATACCACAGAGCACCTATTTCATTACTCCACGCATTTTTTTACTGTAGATAATAGGACGCTGAACTTGTGTTAACTGCCTGCGGTCACCACGCATCCTCAGGCAGAACTCGATCAGCACAGCACCTTCCCACCCTGTGCTTAGTAGCAGTAGCAGCTACCACGTACCCACAGCGACCACTGTGCCCGCTCAAACAGTCTTATCTGCACAGCAAAGGCCAATGTGCTGGCCTGGGGTTCGGGTGCATGAAAAAGTAGAAAAAGATGTATTACTTTGGTTTCCTGAACGAGAAAAGTTAGCCTGAAGTTTTCCCAAATGGTACTCTCGCAGTTAATTTTATCAAACCTCTTGGTTCACAGGTACCAACAACCTCAATCTATATTCATCTAGCTCTGCAGAGACTGCATTTGCTAGAAAACTTCCTGTGGTTATCTCAGGAAAACAGTAAGAAGCTAAAATCAAAGTAAAGTGGGTACGACTAGAAATGATTTTGATACTTGCCCATAATTCTATATCAGGGGTCCCCAAACTGCGGCCCCCTGAGGCCATTTATCCGGCCCCCGCCGCACTTTGGGAAGGGGCACCTCTTTCATTGGTGGTCAGTGAGAGGAACACAGGATGCATCCGCATCCTGTGCTCCTGGAGTACAGTATGTGGCGGCTCCGCAAAGCACAGTGTCTTTAACGTACAGAACTACTTCCGGTGACACAGGACTCACGCCTCACGGCTCCAGAAGCGCGTCATATCACTTGTTACAGCTAGCAGTGACAAATATGGAACTTGACATTGACCATCTCATTAGCCAAAAGCAGGCCCATAGTTCCCACTGAAATACTGGTCAGTTTGTTGATTTAAATTTACTTGTTCTTTACTTTAAATATTGTATTTGTTCTCGTTTTGTTTTTTTACTTTAAAATAAAATATATGCAGTGTGCATAGGGATTTCTTCATTTTTTTTTTTTATAGTCTGGCCCTCCAACTGTCTGAAGGACAGTGAACTGGCCCCCTGTGTAAAAAGTTTGGGGACCCCTGTTCTATATTAACAGGATTTGTAAATGCTCTCTACCTCACATTTTCCTGATCTGTGCTGTTAGCTATTTAACTTTTGTTTAAGAAACATCTCTTATTAAGGCTTCTCTGCACATCTGACCAGTATCAGTGTTTTACAGATTAAGATGTTTAAAGGATATTCAGGAAAAGGGGTTCTAAAGTCCAGAGTGTCGGGGAATCATTAATAAAAAGTCTTTAGGAGAAAGATGTTCGGATCCAATGGCTAGGGTATTATAACACAGAAACTTGTTTAACCTAGCACTCTTCAAACTCCCTAGATTCACAACACACTTGCCCTTAAGTACAGCTTCTACTCCTAGAACCACCTCCTTCCGCCCCTTTAGCATCAAATGGAAATTACCCTTTTCACTCTCTTATTCCTGGGTCTTTCAAAGGGCACCGAAAATTCAAACCAGTAAGAAAGTGCTACTGAAGATCCCTCTACTTTTTCCTACAATATAGTTTTTCCACGTGGTAATTCACAACAGGAGCATTGCCCTTTTAAGTTCTATGGCTCGGCACCATTATTTACTACTAACAATTTAGTAAAATGCCTCAAGATAAAAGGAATTTTATATACATTGCAATCTCCTAACAGTGGTTCACAAATGAGGCAAATTCCAGGTCCCAAGAGACATCAGCCAGTATCTAGACATCTGGTTGTCACAATTGAGAAGATAAGGGTAGAATGACACTGGTGTCCTATAATGCAAAGGACAGCTCCCTACAACAAAGAATGACCCATCCAAAATATGCAGTGGAGCCGAGGCTTAGATACCCCTGCCCTTTTATCTGCACCAAGCCCTCCCCCCTAAAAGCACGAGTGGAAATATCAGTCCAAAACTGCTCTGGAATCTAGACTGAGAGCACTGTGACTGGGCTGGGCCAGTCAATGCTCCACAAGTGCTAGGACTGGTCCTTCACTCACATCTGGCACATCAGACCTGGCAGTGCCTGCCCTCTGCACTCTCTGACTCACTAATGGCATCTCCGGTGTCTAAAATAAAACCAAGAGCCCAGGAACCAAAGAGACCACACCCACACCGTTGCCCTTGGTCTCGAGTGGAAAGTGCACTGCACAGGTAACAAAGCAGCGGGGTTTAGACCACGCCTCTTTACCTTCCTTAGATATTGCCTCAGCCAGCTGCCAGGGGATAAACCGCACTGTGAGAGAACTCTCAACTACGGCTGCAGTTTCTCATGAAGGCTGAACTTTTGGCAGGAGGTCTGAACAGCAGTCCTTCTGGTGGTGCAGCCCGTGGCTGATGAGGTTTCTTTCAACTGCCCCGTTACACCCCTGGGAAGGACACAACCCTCATGAGGATTGATGGACATGCTTTTGACAGAACATGGTTTCATATTACACTGCAAGATTCCAGGGGCTGAATAAGTGATTACTAGCTGCTACCTGCTCACGATTTTGACCTTGCAAATGTACAGGTCACATAAACTGATAAAGTATAAAAAAGAAGCTGTCTCAAAAGAAAGTGACTCCCTAAGCACAAAATGTCCATGCATGTACATATGCATGTTTTTCTTGTACAGAAGTGATAAAATTTAGTGTGGGAGAATCAAGCCCAAAACTCGGTCTGATTTCAAACCTAAAAGGAGTGGGGTGCAGACAACTGATATACACACTACAATAAGAATGCAATGGAAAGCCAAGTTCCAATGTCTAGAAGCTAGAAGTAACTTGCTGAAGAAGGAGAGGAGAGTAACATGTATTACTTGGTCTGAATACTAACAGTGGCTGAAAAACTGCAGGCTTGAGTAATACCCATCTATTATAAACGTATTTAAACCTTCTCACCTAGGCTGGGGAGAATCAACTTACCTTGAAATTTGTAGGTGATCTTGAAATTCAACACCAAAACAGGCTCCTAATTTTTCTTCAGCTACAACCTCCTAAAAACTAGCTACTTTTAAGAAACTCAGAAGTGCTTGAGAAAGAAACAGGCAAGGCATCTATTTGTGTTTCCAACAGTTTTCTGCCCAATGCAAGTAAGCAAACCACTTGTACTTACCATCCTCCATATCTTCCTCCGTGTTGTTGTGCCCATCACTCATGGCTACATTCCCGTTGATGACAGGGTTCTGAGTAATTCTCGGTGGGTCATCTGTATCTCCAGCTTTAAAGAAAACAAAGAAATTCCATGGTTTTTACCTTCATGGCTTAGATTAAATAAAAATATGTTGGTACTTTTGATGATTTCTATGCCCTAGTAAACTCCAACTGTGCTATAATCAATATGCTCTAACCCAAAAGGTATTTACTAGCTTCTTTAGTAAATATGAACTTGGGCTGATTTATAATGCTAAATGTATTTGAACACACACTATATGCCACACAATGATCTGCTCCATCCACAATATTTATTTTGAAGGAGGTTTCTGACTCATTAAAACTTAATTAATACTAGAGAGATTATTAAAGATTTTACTAAATATATACAAAAAAGTGTGCATTAAATTTGTTTTTTTTACCAGAGATCATATCATGTCAGTGCCTTAATACATCACACTGTCATTCTCAAAGTATCTCTGGACAATTACTGTATAATTTAAGTGTAAGTCCATGCAAAAACCAGAACTGGTATTTTGGGGGCACAGGGAAATGGGAAGGAGGAGGGCTGGCATATAGAGAATCCAGAAAGGATTGAGGGCTAATAAAACAGTTTTGATATTCTGTATGCTTGTTGAAATCTGGCTTAAAAAACATCTACATATAATGAGAAGCGTGGATTCAAAACATTTAAGCGATGACTGGCAAATATAAGGTGGATCCAACTGTAACATTCTCATCATTATTTCCACTCATTAAATTTAAAAACATTTTCTTACACTGGCATAGCTCCATGATTTAAAAGGAGGGTGGTGGTAAACAATCTCTATTGGCCAAAAGGGCCATTCTTCACATTTTTAAATCCTCTCCTTCTTCCATATATCACAACAGCCCACTGCAAGTAGGTAATGCTGGCCCCATGTTGCCTATGTACTTGGTGTTCCCTGGGGCATCAGACATTTCCATAGGAATTAAAGGGTCTCAGCTACAAACAGCAGGTGTGATTTTAAAAATATCTACGTAGGTGTGTCCTTGGCCTCTGATATTTCAGAGCCTTTCCAGCATTCGGATCAGCACTGTCAGGTTCAGCACCACGGATAGCACCCATCTCCCCCCTCCCCTTTAGACACTCCAAAACCCCAACTATCAGGTTACAGCTCTCACATAATTTCTGTATATAAATTGTACATTATCCTTCTTTAAGCATCTCACACACATCTTAGAAATTCTTGGAATCCAAGAAACAGGTATTACCAACCATTTCCTCAGTTGTTTTATTAACTATAAACAAATATATACACTTTAAAAAGCCATTTTTAAAAAATAACAATATATATATATTTTAAACTGACCTCTCTAATACCACACCCTGACAGAAAAACTGGCGAAGGGAAATATAACCAAGGAGAAATTCCTTTTATATCATTGGTTAACTAGCTCAAATCTAAACTCTTAAACCATTGTTTTTAACCTTTTTTTATATTTGGGGACTGAAAATAAAAGAATTATTTTGGGGACCACTAAAGAAGAAATCATCTTGAGCATAAATGAATTCAAGAAAGATTATTGGGTCTATAATCTTCATTCATCAGGGTGTGGATCAACACAAAATTTCTGGTGGACTGGTCTGCAGACTGTTGGTTGAAAAACACTGCTTCAAAACAAATGTGCTTTAAAAGCAATAAAAAACCAAGTACATTGACCGAAATGTCTTCATCCACATTATCCTCTAAATTGTATAAAACCACAAAAGAAATATTTTGAGAAAAAATCCCAAGAAGGTCCATGAATTAAATAGTACACTGTCCACCAATAGAATATTATGCAGCAGTGTTTTTTAGAACTTATATAGAAAATTAAGACACCAAGCAATAAATGCAACCCTTGTTATAAGAGATATAGAGTATATTGGAATGCTATATAAATTATTTCCCTTTCTATGAATAAACCAACACTTAAAAAAAACCATATAAACTATAGTAGTAGGAGTTTCTACAGAAGCAGCAGAGTATTGGTCACGCACGCACTCACATCATGTACACGTACTACAAATCTAAAGTAATGTGCTTGATACCTGTCGCACTGCGATTGCTTTAAAATGGAGTTTATAACACACAAATGCAAAAATAACCAATTATGCACAAAACAAAGCCCTGCTCCTGAAACTAGGATGTTATATAAATGTTGGCAGTCTAAACTGTGGCAAGTCATGATTCTGAAGATTCTGAAATCCAGGCAAATTCAAATTACTGCTGAGAAAAAGTATCTTTAAAGGATCGTTTTAGTGACTTGCAATAGCGGAATTTTTTGTCAGAAGTTACAGTAATAAAAGTCAAGATCAATTCGAGAGATTCTATGGATCACCATTCACACTACCTTACTGTATGGTGTGGGAAAATGAGTAAGTTGACAAATTGGTTTTTCGCAGTAGAATTAACAGCATTGTTATGAGAGATCCTGTTCTAGTGTTAATGAAGACAAGCTTTCTCTGCAGTTGGCCCCTGAAAGCAAGGCAGGTAGTTTTATAGCTGACCAGGATTCTCCTGAGCAATGCCCCATCTTTTATTTTACACACCAAGGAACATGTTTCTGCTGGGCTGACCAAATTGTTCTTTTCCACTCTTTCTAAGCATGGAGATAGTGGTCAAGACCAGTGGCTGTCAAGTGGCACAAAGTTCCTGGTTGGTCCACCATGTACATGAGAAACCAGGCCAACAACAGGGCCGATGAAGTTCCCAACCAACTGCCATAGAAACTTTGTAAAGTTGTCAACACAAGTCTAACTCCTGAGGGGCTGAACATCCAGTTAAAAAATGCTCCTCATAAAGGAGTTCAACAAGAGGATTCAAATTTTAATTAAGACACAGTGAATCCCTGGACCAGAATTAAATGATAAAAGCACTCGATACCCACAAAGTCTTTACTGGGCTTCCAGAAATATCCCAAATGAATAAAACTGCCTTCTTTATCATCAAAGAAGCCCAAAACTGGTGTGTACATCTATTGATCGCTGTACACAGTGATCTTGCTCCTGATTTTTATGTCCTGCCTAGCTGGAATTTCCCCTTCTGTGTCAATTCTCATTTGGCCAATATGAACAACACTAATTTTCTGATATACAATTTTCTGTTGGCCTTGACATTTTGTCACCTCATACAGATCTCCCAAACCTGTCCCAAAAAAACTCGATTTGAGAAAACCAAACACCACAATAAAACTTCACAGCCTTCCAACTAAGTTTCAGGATCTCAAATATTAAGACTGGAGACATGTTTGGCGATGACAATATGGAATGCCTCAAAGAGACAAAGTCTCTGATAAGCCAAATGTCTGCAAGGTGAAAAAGGCAGTTATTAATGCAAAATATACACGACACTCAGAAAAACAACAGAAGATCATTTCCATTACTTGTGATTGGTAAACCTTTTGATAACAAATCTTGGGATAAGTATCAGGGGTATAATTTCAATTCTTATGTTAAAAGGTACAAGATAGCCTGAACAGGCGGTGGCGCAGTGGATAGAGCGTCAGATTGGGATACGGAGGACCCAGGTTCGAGACCCTCAGGTCGCCAGCTTGAGCATGGGCTCATCTGGTTTGAGCAAAAGCTCACCAGCTTGGACCCAAGGTTGCTGGCTCGAGCAAGGGGTTACTTGGTTTGCCGAAGGCCCGCGGTCAAGGCACATATGAGAAAGCAACCAGTGAACAACTAAGGTGTTGCAACAAAAAACAGATGATTGATGCTTCTCATCTCTTTGTTCCTGTCTGTCTGTCCCTATCTATCCCTCTCTCTGTCCCTGTAAAAAAAAAGGTACAAAATATCTTTTTTAAAGAGTGACTTTAGAAAAACACACAGGCTACCTTGGCTAGTAACGAAACTTTTATACCCTCTTTTACTGAGGATGCCTATAACTATGTTTAGCTTTCCTACCTGCTGACTTTCGTTTGTGATGTCATCACAGAACTACTAACCCAAAGAACACAGTCAACTGCCATGGAAATGATGTGGTCTAATCTAGCTGCTGAATATCATTGTTGGATGAGCTAACATTATCGCAATGTGTTCTTTGACATTTTCTGTCATCTCATAAAGATCTCTCAAACCTGTCCCAAAAAAGCTCAGTTTGAGAAAGCCAAATACCACAATAAAACTTTGCAGCCTTCCAACTAAGTTTCAGAACCACAGAAAACTAGCCATGCCTCAGATGGACTCTTCACTCAGCCTCCCAGAGTCCTGCTCAAATTTCCCAACTAGTGCCACTACCCAGTGAGCAAAACCATGACTTGGTTAAGACGGCATAATAGCAATTATCAATTTAGTCCCTGAATTGGTCAAGTAGAGCCTTTAACTGCCCCTGTTAATCCCAACCCTACCAGTTCACCTTGAATTCCAAGTCAGCCCCCGCCCCAGGACTCTGCTTGTCTTCCTTTCATCTCTCCCAGCACTGAACCCATTTTAAAGAATATTACATAAAACAGAGGTTATCAAGGTAAATTAGAACACTGGTATCTTTCAGTATATTCTTCTCTTAAGTGGCAACTCCAAATACATTTCAGTACAGTTCAGAAATATCAGTATTGGTCCTGGAAACCCATCAAGCAGCATCAAGACCCCAATCTGAATTCCGGAGTCACCTTCCTGCCCAAGCCTGTGGTTCTCAGCCATATCTGCATGGCTCTGCAGCAGAATCTGCTGGGCTGGGGGAGGGGAGGGTTCTCTCCCCCACATCAGAGTGACAGCATAGATTCTTTAGGAGCTCTATTCTTATACCTCAACATTCTTTCTGTTAAAGCTCCCCACAAAATAAGAACCAGAAATAGATTCAACCAATTTCAACAATTTAAATATTCACCTTCAAAAGGCAAAGTATTTGGCTCCATGAGGTGGGTGGCTTTTAGGGCACAACACTACCGTGTTAGGTCCTCTGTAGGTATATTTAACAAGAACAGAACCAATCCTATGTAAAATGTGTGTATATGTTTGTATGCATACTTCTTATTTATTTATTTATTTTAGAGAGGCGGGGGGGGGAGAGAGAGAGAGAGAGAGAGAGAGAGAGAGAAGGGGGAGGAGCTTAAGAAGCAAGTCCAGGGTTTCAAACCAGCAACCTCCGTGTTCCAGGTCATTGCTCAATCCACTGTGCCACCACAGATCAGGCCATACTTTTTTTTTTTTTAGCAAGAGAGATAGGAGGCAGAAAGAAAGATGAGAGGTACCAACTCATAGTTGTGGCATTTTAGTTGTTTACTGATTGCTTCTCATATGTGCCTTAAAGGGTGTGGCAGGCTCCAGCTGAGCCAGTGACCCCTTACTCAAGCCAGCAGCCTTGGACCTAAGCTAGCGACCATGTGGTCATGTCTATGATCCCATGCTCAAGCTGGTGACCCCAGGGTTTTGAACCTGGGTCCTCAGTGTCCCAGATCAATACTTTATCCACTGCGCCACCTGGTCAGGCATATGCACACACTTACTGAAAACAAATAGTTTTTAAATTTGTAAAGCACTAAAGCATAAAAGATAACGGTGTACAGTTATTAAACTTAAAGCTTAATTGTAACATTTAGTTTATAAAAGGCTCTATTTTCTATGGCAAAGACTTTGACACTTAAAAAATAGAAGTAATACTTGACTTTTGTAACTATTTCCCTGGTCGGCAAACTGTGGCTCGTGAGCCATCTGCGGCTCTTTGGCTCCTTGAGTGTGGCTCTTCCACAAAATACCATGTGCGGGCACTACCTCGATAAGGAATGTACCTACTTATACAGTTTAAGTTTAAAAAATCTGGCTCTCAGAAGAAATTTCAATCGTTGTACTGTTGATATTTGGCTCTGCTGACTAATGAGTTTGCCGACCACTGATTTAGGTTATTTTAAATAAATGATTATCTAATAAGAGTAAAAAAGGGGAGTGGGGCAAAGTAGCCCAGAAATAGATGATAAGGTAGATGGGGCGGGGGAGGGAGGGCGGAGACCTAGTTACTAGTTCCTTAGTTATTCAGTTGCTAACAATGGGAAACTGGGTATGGGATATGTGGTGACATGCTGCACTAGCTTTCCAACTTTCCTATACATCTAAAATGAATCCAGAATTTAAAGTGTACTTTAAAAAGACAACACAGCAAACCCTCAAGCCTAAGAAGCAAGGAATATAACATTAGTATCCACATAAACATGTCTGAAATTCTCACACAATTAGAAGGAAAAAGAAAGTGGAAAAAGATATAACGTTGGGTGGTGGGTGCATGGTGCAGTGTGCAGATGATGTGCTATATAGAACTGTATACTTTAAACCTATATGGTTTTATTAATGTCACCCCAACAAATTCAACTAAATAAATGAATGAATGAACAAAGAAATAATGAAGAAATAAAAATGAATGAATGAATGGATAAAAAAAATGGCAGCTTGAGAGCCGAGACACAAAAAGCTTCCCACACAGGGGCCTGGGCAGGTGCGCAGAGCCGAGTTCTTCCACGGGCTGCCAGAGAGGGAGAGCTGTGTCTGCGCTGGGGCAGGAGCAGACGTCACGTTTACGTGGAACAGTTCATGAACCAGTAGCTGCCGTTTCCTGGACCCTACTGGGTCTCAGGTAGTGATCACAAGGCCCAGGGTAAGGCAGAGTGGGATATTCTCCATTTCCGGATGGAACCTAAAGAGAGACTGTCACCAGACCAGGGTCACAGCTGGGCTGTGAGGGTACTGCCACAGGAGGAACCCAAGTCTCTAGGCTATGGAGCCCCTGCTATTTCTCTACTTTACCTCTCTACAGCACTATCTGCCCACGTGGCCCTTTTCGCAAGGAGGCATGCTCGTTCCACAGACCCAGTACAAGTTGAGGGAGCAGCCAAACGAACCCAGAGGCACCAGTTGGGAAAAAACGAGATGAAAAAAGTCCTAAGCATAGAGGCGCGATGCTGTGAGGAAGCTGAGATTCTTAACTCTATGCATGTACTTTTTAAAATGCCTACTCTCTCAACATAACCTGCAGTCCAGCACAACTGTTACTATATCCCCCGTATTTCATTCTTCTATTAAACTCATTGTGATATCTGCAGATTCACAATTACCAGAGAAATAACAGATCCCTTTCCCTTTACCCAACTTCCCCCCCCAAAAGGACAATTTTGCAAAATAACAGTACAATATACCATCTTCCAGGATATTGATGTTGGCACAATATACTAATCCCATTCCTATTTACTTGAACTCATTTTATGACATGTATAGGTTTGGTTGTCCACTAGAGTCAAAAGAAACACACAAGGACCCTCAGAATGCATACACATAGCCACAGCCACATCCCTTGCACCCACCCCCCTGACCTCTGGCAATGACTAACCTCCACATTCATAATTTATCGTTTCAATAATACAGAAATGGATAAAGGTACCGTATTTTTCGCTCCGTTAAGACACATTTTTCCCCAAAAAAAGTGGACGGGAAAATGCCTGTGTGTCTTATGGAGCGAAAAATATGGTATTTTATTAAATATTTTAACACACCATTCGGTTCAGAATATTTTCTTTCTTATTTTCCTCCTTAAAACCCTAGGTGTGTCTTATGGTCACATGCATCTTATGGAGCGAAAAATATGGTATCCTTTTGGGAGCAGGCCTTTTGGTTAACTCCCTTGACTTATATCGCTAAGCAGGGTTCCACGGCAGGGACACATCATCATTCACCTGCTAACATCAGGGTTGTTTCCAGTTTGGGAATAGCATGAATAATATTAATAAACTATTAATATTTTTGTCCAAGTTCTGGTTTCATATTTACTTTCACTTTTGGATTTTGAAGAATGAAATGCTCACAGTAGCAAGGCAAGGGGTGCTGACGCGCACAAAGGCAAATAATCACTTTCCCCCTCCAAGCATAATGTGAAGGATTCCACCGTTTGATGTGTCAACTTCCCAGCTTTCTCAGCATTCCTGGACAGACACATGCACAATGTGCATGCACCTCTTTTCAGGAACAGAAAAATGATACACACTCACCGCACTACATGAATCAATTACAGCTATCAGCAGTCAGTACACAGACACATATGCACAAATATGTACACATATTTCATTTGGAATATACCATAACATTATGTGATGATTTACCCAACCACTCCCCTAGGAATGACTGTTTCCAGTTTGGGGGGATTTTTTGGCCACTTGCATGATGTGCAGCAAACAACTCCATACTGTGACTTGCGCCCTGCTGCATGTTTTGTAACCAGGTCTTTCTCAAACAGATCTGCCTCCCCCCGCCCCCAAGTAGTTTGCCACACTCTTCCCAACAGCACTTATCAACAACTCAAGAAACAGGACACTACGAAATGGCTCCGAACAGCTAAATTACAAGGCTCCCCTCCTGCACAGAGTTGGCATACTGTTCAAGAGAACTCCTCCAGCTCATAAACAGAGCTCCACTACTATAACTGCAGGAACTCAAATACAATCAAATTCCTGATGTTCTGGCCCAGAACAAATCCTCAGTGAATGGAATCTACCTCCAAGCTCACCGAGGGGGGCAAAAGCTGACAACCCAACAGAGAGGCAGGCGTATTAAGCATGACTAAGGAGCTGGGTTCAGCAATCAGGCTGGTTACAGAGGGAGGAAATCTCAAAGCAGGTGGCATTGACCAGTGAGCTTCAGCAGGAACACCACAACCAAGAGAGAGAGAGGAGGGCTGTCATGAGGGACATCTTTTGGGAGATGCCACTCCGTAAGAAACCAGAGCTGGGAAATGACTTCCTGACAGTTGGAGAAAACCTACAATTCCGGGGGGAAACTCAGTAACTGTAGCCCACTCCAGCTCCCTCTGGGGGAGTCTTATAAGCAATACTGGGCTTCAGACAAGACCATGGAACACAGCCACCCCTTGAACAGAATCTGGAGTAAGCAAGGACTGAAGTTCTTAAGGGATACAAACAGTTGAAGAATAACAGATCTGGTGGCGCAGGTGGCACAGTGGATCAAGCGTCGACCTGGAACACTGAGGTCGCGGGTTCAAAACTCTGGGCTTGCCTGGTCAAGGCACATATGGGAGTTGATGCTTCCTGCCCCCCCCCCTCTTTCTCTATCTCTATCTCTCTAAAAAAAAAAATGAATAAACAAATAAAAATTCTTAAAAAAAAAAAAAGCCTGGCCTGTGGTGGCGCAGTGGATAAAGCATTAACCTGGAATGCTGAGGTTGCGGGTTCGAGACCCTGGGCTTGCCTGGTCAAGGCACATATGGGAGTTGATGGTTCCTGTTCCTCCCCCTTCTCTCTCTCTGTTTGTCTGTCTCTCTCTCTCCTGCCATCTCTCTAAAGTGAATAAATTTAAAAAATTTTTTTTAAAAAAAGAGTAACAGATCTGAATTCCTCTCTCACTCCAGCTCTCACAATCAGTCTTTTCTCCCTTCCAGGACTCAGTGGCTCTGAGTTTACCACCCTCACAGCCACTGAATGAAGAGAAGGTGCCGACCAGGCAATATGGCCCATCTGCCAACAAGCTCACCTTCCCCATCACTGACAAAGACCACACTGCCCACTGGCTCTCAGGAAACAAAGCACTTACCAGCCCTCACTCCTTCTGTGCCTGACTAGGAGAGTGAAATCTCCCAGAGCAGTTTCTGAGAGTGGTCTTAAGTGGAAAACTTTATGCTTCAAAAAGATTTTTTCTAATCCCTTATCATTCTATTACCAAGGACTTCAAGCATCCCCCTAAATGGTGGAGATATCCTATCTGCCTGCAATTACAGTAAAAACAAAGCAGACATCCTAATTAATTCTAACACATCTTTCCCAACAGGAATAACTTGGAAAGTGAAGGGATGCATTTCTGTCAAGAACGGCAGAGCCCATACTCACCTCTCAGAAATTGGTCCACTTATTTACCAAGTGTCTGTGTGCCGAGAGCAGGGTGGGGCCTGTAGCTCAGGAAGGAACAGATCAGCTCCCAGCTCGCCTGGAGCTTCCTTTTTTGTGGTAGCAGACAAGGAGACAGTTTACAAGGAGGGGAAACAAGAAGACTGACAGAACCGTGGGGCTTGAATACAGACCATCAGCCATGAAGGAAGAGGCAGCATCCAGGTAGAAACCAGGAATGAAAAGGAGCCAGCTGCGCAGAGATCCCAGAGAAACACATTCTAGATAGAGTAGCAAGGGAGAAGATGGAGGTTCAGATGACAGGTGGGCAGCCAAGGCTGTGGAGGGCCTTCAAGGCCATGATAAGAACTCTGAATTTCATTCCCAAATGTTCTCTCTAGGCATGTGCCCATCACCAAGCGAAAAGATAGAAATCCATTACTGATGGGGAAGTGGGGTAAGAAGGGTGAGGAAAGGAGACTTGACTTTGGTGGTGAACACACAATACAATACAGACATGATATATTATAGAATTGTATACCTGAAACCTGTAGAATTTTAGTGACCAAAGTCACTCCAATAAATTCAATAAATATGAGAAAAGGTTTGACCAAGAGATGGTGCAGTGGATAGAGCACTGACCTGGGACACAGGTGACCCAATTCGAAACCCCAAGGTTGCTGGCTTGCACGCATGATCATAGACATGACCCCATGGTTGCTGGCCTGAGCAAGGGGTCACCTGCTCTGCTGGAACTCCCCCCCCAGTCAAAGCACATAAGAGAAAGCAATCAATGAACATCTAAGGTCCCACAACAAAGAATTGATGCTTCTCATCTTCCTTCCTTTCTCTTTCACTAAAAAGAGAAAAAACAAGGAAAGCCACCATGGCCTTGAAAGCACTGCTCAAAGCACAGTTCTTCAGTTGGTCAGAGCTAGATGGTCCCAGTGTTGGGACTCTGGCTGCCACCCCATACACCCACCTGGTCAAGCCTGTCTGAAGCATCACAGGCAGATGCTCCTTTGCTGTCCTGCAGAGGACGTGGGTGCCCTCAGGTCTAACCTGCCAAAGTTAGGTGGGCAGCCTCCAGTAGTTCTATGAATTCCTTTTGGTCATATTTTTAACAGATGAATTATGACTTAATCAATACAATTCTAAAGTGTTCTGGCTTTATTACGATTATAACTTTTATATGATTTGGCTACATGCATCTCCCATTCAACTGTCTGGGAGCCTGCTGCCAGGTAGCAGTCCTATCCTACTCCACCAGGATTTCTTTGGTCCTCTGCTGTTGGTGGGCCACCACGTGGCCTGAAGTCAGTATCGGCCCAGCTACTAAGCAGCAGAGACTGGAGGTTAAATGTAGACCCACTGTACTGAAACCCAACAGTTAGTTCTACACTCTGAAATAATACCAATTTAAATTAGTGATATTAAAATAAAGCCACAAAGAAGGCCACATATAAATTTGTGTTCCTTAAAAAGAATTTATTTGTTTGAGGCTTTGTTTGGTTGATTATATAAAAACCACCTGTTCCCTAGAGGATCACTAACTGCCAACCACGTCTGTCCCACAACCGCTGGCTGACGACTGGTGTGAATGCTGGCTGGGCAGAGAAGGTGTGCAATCCTGTACTGCTTTCTTCCACATCGGTCTGGTTTCACAGGAAAAGAGACCAGCATTATCTGCTAGGTTGTCACGCAGGCCACTAGTAAAAAGGAAGTCCCAGCACACCTGGCAGAGACAAAGCTTCATGGAAGCTACAGGATGAAGGCTGAATATATTTGCAACACGTAATAGCCCAAGGATTAAAATATCCAGAATATACAGAATTCCTAAAAATTAAGAATCCAACTATAACAAAGGAGAAATTAATAATAAAAACTAATAAATATTCTCAGCTTCCCTAATTAACAGGACACCATTTTCCATCTACCATATTAACAGTAAAAAATATGGGTGTTATCAAATGGGTAGCTGGAGTGTAAATTTAGTCAAATTATTTTCCCCAAAGGCAATATTTAATAAAACCAAGTCAAATATCTTTTTATACAAAATGTCATTTCTAAGAATTCATTCCAAAGAAAACTAGCATACATGCCCAAAGATATACACATGCACATTTCTTACATCAAAATACCATTTCTTTGCAGTGAAAAATTAAAAACAAGCCTGACCAACTGGAGGCGCAACAGAGAGAGCGTCAACCTGAGGTCTGAAACCCCAAGGTCTCTAGCTTCAGCATGGGTTCATCCAGCTTGAGCACGGGGTCACAGACAAGACCCCATGCTCACTGACTTGAGCAAGGGGTCAGTGGCTCACTTGGAGCCCCCCAGTCATGGCACATATGAGAAGCAATCAATGAACAACTAAGGTGCCGTAAATATGAGCTGATGCTAACCTCTCCTCTTTCCTGTCTCTATCTCACCTGCACCCACTAAAAATAAATAAATAACAATGTAAGTGCCCATATCACCAAAGCTACATACTGTATGGCTCCAGTTATATGAAGTGTCCAGAAGATGCAACTCTTTAGAGACATAATGCAGAGAAGAGGTTACCTAGAATTGAGGGGAGTAGATGGGTAGGAAGTGGGGAGATTTGAGAAGTAATGGATACGGGGTAGAGAGTTTTCCTTTTGGTATAATAAGAATCTTCCAAAATTGACTGGGGTGATGGTTGCATAACTCTGGGAATATAGTAAAAAGCTACTGAACTGTACACTTTAAGATTTTATTTATTCATTTTAGAGAGAGAAAAGGGGAGGAGCAGGAAGCGTCAATTCCCATATGTAAGGTAAACCCAGGGTTTCAAACCTGCAACCTCAGTGTTTCAAGTTGATGATTTATCCACTGCACCAACACAGGTCAGCCTGAACTGTACACTTTAAATGAGTGAAGTGAAAGTATGTGAATTTTGTCTCAATAAAGTTCTATTTTTTAAAAAGGGCACAAGGACTTAATAGAAACGGGCCATTCCATCTGGAGACAAATAGTTTCACAAATTACAAATTTCTAGGAGCTCTTCATAGTAAATGATGCACTTACTAAGCAACTGAGTCATGTATAAATGGTCCATTTCTGCAGTATTTCTCTAAAAATAGTATTAAACAGTTAGGTGTCCTTAAAATTCAATTATCCACAAAGTTTACTTATGTACATAAGTTTACATTCATGTAGTTTTAAATACAGTAAAACTAAAATAGGGAGGCGTGCCCATCAATAGAGGAATCACTGAATAAATTATAAGGACATCCTTACAGAATGAATGAACCTGCATGTATGGACCTGGGGCAATATCCATAACACATTAAAGATACAATGTTTACTCTTCTGAGGAATGGAGATTTTCTTTCTAGCATCCTTGTTGTTTAAATGTTTATTAGCTTTACAATAAGAGTCAAGCCTGACCAGGCAGTGGTGCAGTGGACAGAAATTGGACTGGGATGCAGAGGACCCCAGGTTCAAGACCCCGAGGTCGGCCTAGCGTGCGGAGGACCCGGGTTCGATTCCTGGCCAGGGCACACAGGAGAAGCGCCCATTTGCTTCTCCACCCCTCCGCCGCGCCTTCCTCTCTGTCTCTCTCTTCCCCTCCCGCAGCCAAGGCTCCACTGGAGCAAAGATGGCCCGGGCGCTGGGGATGGCTCTGTGGCCTCTGCCTCAGGCGCTAGAGTGGCTCTGGTCGCAACATGGCGACGCCCAGGATGGGCAGAGCATCGCCCCTGGTGGGCGTGCCGGGTGGATCCCGGTCGGGCGCATGCGGGAGTCTGTCTGACTGTCTCTCCCTGTTTCCAGCTTCAGAAAAATGGAAAGAAAAAAAAAAAAAGACCCCGAGGTCGCCAACTTGGACCCAAGGTTGCTTGCTCAAGCAAGGGGTTACTCAGTCTGCTATAGCCCCAGGGTCAAGACACATATGAGAAAGCAATCAACGAACAATTAAGGTGCCACAACGAAAAACTGATGATTGATGTTTCTCATCTCTCTCTGTTCCTGTCTATCCCTCCCTCTGACTTTCTTTCTGTATCTGTGTAAAAAAAAAAAAGTAAAATTTAATTTTTTTTTTAAAAATTAAGAATACAAACACACAATACAAGCAAAGTAAATCATGGTGCAAAAATGCACAAACCAGAATATTTCCCAAGCATTACAGCACCTCAACAGCCCTTAGAAGTTGTACCAGGCCTGACTATAGACATGACCCCATGGTCTCTGGCTCAGCTGGAGCTCCCCCCCAGCCCCCCTCTCAAGGCACACAGGAGAAAGCAATCAATGAACTGAAGTGCCCAAACTACCAGTTGACACGTCTCATCTTTCTCCCTTTCTGTCTGTCTCTCACAACAAACAAACAAACAAAAAATTAAAAGTGTCAGATAAGGGAAAAGAGGGTGCACCAGCTGCCTATTTAGAGTCAGGAGGTGGGAATAGGGAACAGAATCCAGAACAAAGGGATTACCTACACAATGTGTGGCCTGGAAGGTCAGTTTACACCTTGGCAAAAGGCAGCATCCTCTCTTAAATGCCTGCACTTTCCTTTAGAACTACTCTGAAAGACAAAGCAGTTGGAGGGCTGAGGGTGAGACCAGAGGTAGAGAGATTTTTACACAAGCTCTTGGGCTAAATAAAACTCTTAACAGCTAGTCAAACAAAACCAACTTCAAATGAATTCCTTTATTTGAATAAAACCACAAACAGAATAACCTAGGACAAAAGACTAATTTATTTCTGGTTTTCAACATGTAGGCAGGCAGACTACCACTCAGGTTTTACCCTCCTTTTGAGGGGACCCACCCTGAGTTCTAAAGACATGCTCCCATTCAAGACCTTTTGAAAAACTAGTGGCTAAAGAAATGGTTTGCAAGTTCCCGGAAGACTAGGCTCCCAGGAGAAGCAAAGAAAATCTGGTCTTATTTTAAAAAAACATTTTTTTAAAGGAGGAAAGGAGACCGTTCAGTTCACAAACATGCAGAAACCTTTGAAGTACTAGCCTTGTCCCCTGTGAAAAGTGGACATCAGAAGGTAGTCATTGGCACAAGAGACATACCATGTTCATGCAATGGGAAACATAGTAAAGATGGCCATTCTCTTCAAATTAACCTTTCTGTCTGAACACAGTTCCAATCAAATTCCAGTAGAATTTTTTACAGCTATAGACAAGCTGATTCTAAAATTTACATAGAAAAGTAAAGGAAATATATAGTGTAAAGCCAGTAGCCACGGCCACCATCACAGCCATCCGACCCATGCAGGTTTGCATTAGGCTTGGACAGACGGTAATAAACAATGGAGCCAAGAGCTGGTGGGCCATTAGCTTTAATCCTAGCTTGCACCCGGCGGGCAAGTAAAAACACACTCTGGGCTCCAAAACCCACTCATTCGGCGCTCACAAAGCTGCTGACTTATCCGAGTTTCCTAGAATCAAAGGTTTCTACCTAACCAGCCTTATTCACCTCTGTTCCCCATCTCCTTCTCTCTGTACAAATTGGCTTCTCCCTCAGCACTCCACCATCTTGGCTGCCTCTCCTCTCCTCCACATGGCCTTTCTCTGCTCTCCTACAGCATGGGCTCCTCCTAGAACATAATCACTCTTCTCCAGGAACAACACGATCTCTCTTTTAAAACCTTTTGGCGCGAAAGCCCTCCCCCAACACATATTAACATTATCACACCCATCCCAAGCAATCACCTGGGCAACGGGCTTCCACATGGGCAGCGCCATCTTTAACAAAGTGAGCATAATAGATTTATCTGCCCAACAAATAGAGTAAGTAAAACAATTTAGAAAACTGAGGATACAGTTTGAGGAATTAATTTTTAAGACTCACTATAAAGTTTCAGTAATCAAGATAGTGTTCCACTAGCAAAGAGAGAGACAGACTAATGAACAGGAGAGCCCCAAAACAGACCCACAGAACTATTTGATTTTTGATAAAGGTATAAGCAATTCTAGGGAAAGGAACATCTACACATCCACAGGCCAGAACAAAGACCCTCAACTTCATACCTATGCAAACATTAACTCATAATGGATCGTAGATTTATATATGAAACTTTAAAACTTTATAAGAAAACAAATGGGGTGGGACAAAGAATTCTTAAGACACAGAAACAAAAGCAAGAGTTACAAAATAAATTTTCTTTTGATAGACTGCACTTCATTAAAACTGTAAAGTTTTGCTCCAGAAAGACAATGTTAAGAGAATAAAGAAAGTACAAATTAGAAGAAAGTATTTGTAAATCACCAGTCTCACAAAGAACTTGTATCCCAAATATATAGAGATCTTAAAACTTGACAGTAATAAAAAATAACTCAATACTTGGACATACTTCAAAGAAACATGGCAAATAAACAAAATCTGTTAGACTATTAGATAGATGCAAATAAAAACCAACTAATATACCACTACCGAACCAATGAGGATGACTAAAATTAAAAATACTGCCCTGGTCGGACAGCTCAGTTGGTTAGAGCAGTGGTCGGCAAACTCATTTGTCAACAGAGCCAAATATCAACAGTACAATGATTGAAATTTCTTTTGATAGCCAAATTTTTTAAACTTAAACTATAACAGTAGGTACATTCCTTATCGAGGTAGCGCCCGCACATGGTATTTTGTGGAAGAGCCACACTCAAGGGGCCAAAGAGCCGCATGTGGCTCACGAGCTGCAGTTTGCAGACCACGGGAGAGAATCAGCTCCATTAACAAAAGTACGTTTGATCTCCAGTCGGGGCACATACAGGAACAGACTGATGTTTCTGTCTCTCCCTCTGCCCCCTCTTCTCTAAAATCACTAAATAATATATATTTTTTAATTAAAAATACTGACAATATGAATTGCTGGCAAGGATATGGCTCAACTGGTCTGACTGTACACTGATGGTGAGAATGCAAGATTGTACAGGCACTCAAGAAGACAGTTTCTTATAAAGGTATGCACAACTTACTCTTAGAAAAATGGAAACTCATGATCATACAAAGACTGGATAAGAATATTTATGGTGGCTTTATTTTAGAACTGCCAAAAACTGGAGACAACCCAGATGCCCCTCACTGGGAGAAGGATAAACTCTGTGCTATATCTGTACAATGGATACTGCCCAACAGTAAAAAGAACTACTGATACACCTAACTTGGATGATGAATCTCAAAGGCGCTAATGAAATAAAGAGGTCTAAAAGGGGAATATGCTGTATGAGTGTATTTACATGACATTTACAAAATAAGAAAACAAAAATAATGAATAAAACCACCCTAACCAGATAGGTTGGTTAGAGCATCATCCCCAAAGTGCCTATGGATCCATGGTCGAAGCACATATGGGAACAGATCAATGTTTCTCTATCTCTCTCTCTCTGCCTCTCTCTGAAATCATTTTTTTAAACAAAGGTTTAAAAATACTGAATAAAACCTATGAATAAAAGTCATGAGAACCACCATGACCAGGAGGCAGTACAGTGGATGGAGCATCAGCCTGGGACACAGAGGACCCAGGTTCGAAGCCCCCAAGGTCACTGGCTTGAGTGTGGAATCATAGACATGACCTCATGGTCGCCAGCTTGAGCAAGGGGTCACTTGCTCTGTTGGAGCCCTCCCAACCCCGGTCAAGGCACATATGAGAAAGCAATCAATGAACAACTAAGGAGTTGCAACAAGGAATTGATGCTTCTCATCTCTCTCCCTTCCTGCCTCCGTCCCTGTCTAACCCTTGCTAAAAAAAAATCATGAGAACCACCACGTCCTTCTGAACCAATACTGTGAGGTTCCACAGATGAAATACTATGCTGCAATAAAAAGAAATGAAACTGATAACTGCCACAACTTGAGTAAGTTGTGAAAACATGGTGTTCAGTGAAAGAAGCCAGACACAAAGGCCACACATTGTATGACTCCATTTATGTGAAGTCTAGGATAGGCAAATCTGAAAAGAGTAGATTGGTGGCTGCCTAGAGCTAGGAGAAGACAGGAAGACCCTTAAGGAATATAAGATTTCTTTTCGGAGTAATGAAAATGTTCCAATTTTGATTATGTTGATAATTACACAATTATGAACATACTAAAACCCACTGAATTAGATACATTTTAAATGGGTGATCTGTGACATCTGTGAATTATAGCTCAATATAAGTTGCTATTTTTAAAATCATCGTGATTACTAACATTTTACCAAAAAGACTTAAGAGGGACAACTGCAAATCTAACCCTTTATAACTGTTACCAAAGTGGGTAGAATTAAGGTTAATTTGCATTTAACACTGTGGCATGTTCCCGTCTGACAGAAAAAAATATATAAAAATGCAATGCATTTGATTATTTGGTGCTGAGGACAAACTACTGTTCAAAAGGTAGAAAATGACCTTGGCTGAATGAAGTTCCTGATCTGACCTAGACGTAAGGTGGTGGTGGTGGGGAAGTAAAGGAACACAATTCAGTGAGTGTGTTGATGACAACACAATTATGTGCCTGGAAACACAAAGCAATGCCCCTACTTCCATCCACCCAGAAACCATGCCTCTGGCGCTCCCTCCCCGCCACATTCCCCGGAACTCCGACCTCTAACCATCCCTTACACGCAATGCAGGACTTCACCAAGCTTGCACGCTTCCCCGCAGCCTACTGTGATCTCTCTTCTCCACTTCCAGAGCCTATCTCTTCGCTCCTAGTAGCATTCTTCACTTCCTATCCTGCATTGACCACGTATGCACATGACCCATCTATATCCTGCTGCCTTTCCTTAAGCAAAGACATCATGTCATTTTTTCAGCTTCCAACCACCCCCACCCCCAGAGCCTGAGGCAGTGATTCAGTGACTGCCACATTACCAGTAAGTATGCACTATACTGAGCCGGTCTGAAGAATCTTCTTCCTAGCTTTTTACAGAAGAAAGCGCTTGGTTTTCCCTTATTCTAAACATTCTTTTGTTCAAGACAAAAAGCCCACTGTAAGAGCCAAGTCCAGTACTCCGGCTGGGTCTAGAGCAACACTGGCCTTAAAGCTCCAAACAACCAAGCAGATGCTCTAGCAGGGGTCCCCAAACTTTTTACACAGGGGGCCAGTTCACTGTCCCTCAGACCGCTGGAGGGCCGCCACATACAGTGCTCCTCTCACTGACCACCAATGAAAGAGGTCCCCCTTCCGGAAGTGCAGCGGGGCCCGGATAAATGGCCTTAGGGGGCCGCCTGCTAGTTACCTGTGCTGTCCGACACAGAAGCCACGAGTCACATGTGAGTACTAAGCCCCTGAAATATGATTAGTGAGACTGAGGAACAATTCAATTTTACTTAACTTTCATCAGTATAAACCTAATTAGACAGTACCAGTCTAGAAATCACTACATCCTTCAGAGCCTGCGTTTCTTCACCTGAAGAGTTGGGATTTAAATAAACACTTTCTGCCCTAAAACAAAACCATAAATTATACAGCCAAGTGCCCGCTGATATCAAGAGACTCAAAATGAAAACAGCATTAAAAAAATAATAAAGGGCTCCTTAAAAAAAAAAATTATAGGGCTAAACTTCATAAAAAGATAAATTAGATTTTAAATACTGACCATAACAGAAAACATTTAGACTTTTACCAGTTAATTCTCCCTCTCCTCATATCCACACCCACAAGTTAATTAATTACCAACTTTAGCATAATCCTGAAGACTTAACAAATCGGCAGGGACCATACTTTTAACATCACAATCCCAGTCAACAGAGAGTGCTGAAGGAGGAGACAACCACCTGTTACCAATTTGCACCGCTTTGTCTAAGATACAGAAGCTGTGCAGCTGGCTGGCATGTGTCTTAGAGCTGAACTAGTCACCTCAAGGACCATCTGCAATTCTGTTCCCTGCCAGGATGCCCATGGGTCAACATCATTTAGGAATTTTATTTTTATTTTTATTTTTTGTATTTTTCTGAAGTTGGAAACGGGGAGGCAGACAGACTCCCGCATGCGCCCAACCGGGATCCACCCGGCACGCCCACCAGGGGGCGATGCTCTGCCCATCTGGGGCGTTGCTCTGTTGCAACCAGAGCCATTCTAGCGCCTGGGGCAGAGGCCATAGAGCCATACTCAGCGCCCGGGCCATCTTTGCTCCAATGGAGCCTAGGCTGCGGGAGGGGAAGAGAGAGACAGAGGAAGGAGAGGGGGAGGGGTAGAGAAGCAGATGGGCGCTTCTCCTGTGTACCCTGGCCAGGAATCGAACCCGGGACTCCTGCACACCAGGCCGATGCTCTACCACTGAGCCAACCGGCCAGAGCTTCATTTAGGTATTTAAATTCTCTTCAGACACCTCCAAAATCAACTCACTTGAAGGTGTCGACTTTGCCAGCCCACTGCTCAACACACTGGCAACCATCACGTGGTGCTGTCACTCATCTTGTAGACATCTTCACTCCCCCCAAGCACCATAAGAACAGAACATCTCCCATCTTCAAACTTTCTCTCAGAAGAAACTCACACATAATTGATGGCCAATAAATATCCTAAACTTACTATCTGCACAATGACTCAAATCACTCATCTGATGCAATGTCCAAAGAAGGTATGCTCTCAAAGGAATCCACGAAGCTTACAGCCCCTCGGCTCACCTAATGCACGGGAGATGGGTATTACATGGCACTGTGAAAGCAAAGGGGACATTCAGAAAAACAAAGGCCACATTTATTTAAGCTTTCTTCAATCAGTGACTTAATAAGCAAAGGCTGACATCAAGCCAAGTGAGGCTTTCTGTATATTTCAAACTGTTTTTACTACAGTTTTTGACTGCTACGATCACTTTACACACTAAACATGCTTCCCAAAGTTGCCTATGAAGATAGATACCCTACTTAAAATTCCCTGTCAAGAAAAGAAGTCTTAAAGGAAAACATTCAAAATAGGCCACAAAACTAACACCACACAGCTAAGCTGAAGTTAATGAGGCAAGCTAACAACCCTCTGAAGTCACCTCATTGCTCTTGACCCCTGCCCGGTTAAGGAACCCCAGTATTCCTTCCACCCTGTGAAAGCTGCTGCCCTAAGAAAGAAACTAGGTGATCTAGGAGAAGGGATAAAACCACAGCAGTGGTAAGAGCTTCAAAAGAGAACCCGACCTGGGTTAAGAGGGAGCAAGCAGCCAGGTTCGCTCCATCTGTGTTGTGTGTGTGGGCCTACCCACCTGGAGATGGGACCTGAGCAGACGCGGTCTACACCTTGGACTGAGGTGCCTCACTAGCTAACCCCTGTAGGTCCCATTAGGTCCAGAATTGGGTACACTGAGATGCAGCACACTTGTGCCTTGAGCCCCAGCTAACAAGACTTGGGCCTTCTCCATATACCCAGAACCCAGCTGGTTTGTTTTAGAGATGATTCATTTCAGCTCAGGATCTTATAACATGTTACTGAATACCTGATTCTGTTACTTCAACTCTCGGAGGGAGGAGTCTACCTTTATAAACTCATACTATACTACTCACAAAAATTAGGAAATATTCTATCGCTTCATGGTCATTTATAAACATCCCCAAATTTTTGTGAGCAGTATATTTTGCTGTGTCTCCTGCCACCCTGTTCCACTTGTTGAACAAACCGTAGTGGCAGCCCCAGACGATTTTGACAGTGAGCTACTTTCTATATTCAAAGTATGTGGGGAACCATACGAACCACGTTCAGACTAGGAAGTCCAACTGCAGATTACCAGCACAGGGTGGTAAGGGAAGAAAAACATGAAGAGGGCAGGAGGGGCGTTTAAGTTAAAAAGCAGTAGCCACTATCTTTATGACCAAGTATCTACTGGCAATGACAAATCACAAAAAGTTGCAAAACCAAAACGTGTGGGTTCAAGACACACCACTGCCCCTGAGAAATGAACTTGCTCAGTGCCTTCTTTAAGCTCTGCTACAAAACAGGCACACTCCTGCATCTATTTCAAAGGAGTCGGTGCAGGTACAGCTGCACAGCACATGTCCTGGCCTACTGAGGGTTAGCTGCCTCATGCTCATCCACCCTCTCTGCCCCCTCTCTGAACTTCAAGGCCTGCTCCATTTATTGGGCACCCACCTGCTGCTTCTTAGCCCTGTATTAGTTGCTAATTGCTACTGGAACAAATTACCACAAACTTAGTGGCTTGAACAACACACAGTTTATTATTTTATAGTTCTAGAGGTCAGAAGTCTGAAAATAGGGCTCACTGGACTAAATTCAAGGTGCCAGAAAGGCTGTGCCCCTTCTGGAGGCTCCAAAGGAGAATGTTTCCTCACCTCTTCCAGCTTCTATAGACCATCTGCATTCTTTGGCTTCCCTTCCACCTTCAAAGCCAGCAATGGCCTTCTCACACCACACCACTGACACTCCCTCTTCCACGTGGAAGTACCCTACTCATTACACTGGGCACACCTGGCTAATCTCCCCATCTAGGGATCCTCAACCACATCGGCAGTCTTTTTGCCATGTAGGTGACAGTCACAGGTTCCGATTAGGACACAGACACCTTTGGAGGCCATTAGTAGGTTGACCACAGATCCAAAACCTCTAGTGAGAGACTTGTAGGTCCCTATCCCATCCTACTATTAAATACCTCCAACCTCTGACCACTCCAGCCCACCCCTCTTTTCAAACTCAGCCAAGAATCCTCAGCTGACCCACCTCTTCCCCAGCGTAGGCCAGTCCTGTGGCACAGCCTCCTTCTCTCCACTTATCCCACGAACGCCCTTCACTGAAGCCCTACCCTGTGCGCGTTTACCAGGCACCTTCACTCTGTGATGCTTAAGTTAAGGGGGCAGCCAGCACTATACCTGCCAACCAAGAGGGGGTTTGACAGGTGTACGTTTGATAAACAAAAGCCTCTGATCAGGCTCTGAGAGCACTACACCGAAGTCAGCTCTGCTGTCGCTAGGGTGCAAGAGTCAAGAGCAAGCCATGATCCCTGGTCCACACGGAAAACCAGAGAGCACAAGGGGCGGAGTTAAAAACAAAGATGTCCAGGGGAGTCTGCATAGGAGCCCCTCTGTGGGTCTGCCAAAATGAAGAACAAGCAGACACTTTTTAGCAATCTGACTTTCCTGCAACATCCAAGCCTGGGCTGGTTGGGATGAGCTGAGGTTAGCTGGGGTAAGTTGGGGTGTTGTCGAATTTGTGTGGCACATGGCACACAGGCTTACATTACAGCTTAGCAGACTTTATTGTTAGTTTGTTAACTGCAACACAAAAGTGGATATAACCCAAAACCCATTTCTTTCACTAAAAGATAATTTAGCCATAAGTTTATAAGCTATAGTTGAGCTGTCTACAAATAAATTTTGGAAAATCTCTTTCAAGATCTCTCCCATTTTCACTGCTACATGATTCATATGAGCATTAGTAAGACAAAGAAGCAGTTTGAATAAACATCATCCTTTTAAGGAGCAGGAATGCTGTCCATCTAAGCAGGAAACAAAATTAGTTGTCACTTCAAAAATTATTCGTGGACCTGGCCCGCTGAATCAGTGGATAGAGCATCAACCCAGAATATGAACGTCCTGGGCTTGATTCCCAGTCAGGGCACAAAGGAAAAGTGACCATCTGCTTCTCTCCCCCGTATCCCTCTTCCTCTCCTGCAGCCAATGGCTCAATTGGTTCAAGCATTGCCCCAGGACCTAAGGGTGGCTGGGTTGGTTCATGTGCGTAAGCCTCAAGCACTAAAAATAGGTCGGTTGATTCTAGCATCGGCCCAAGACAGGGGTTGCAGGGTGAATCCCACTTGGGGCGCATACAGAAGTCTATCTCACTATCTCCCTTCCTCTCACTTAAAAAAAAATTATTCACATAAGTTGCATTCTTCAAAATGTGCATGTAGGACCCTGGCCGGTTGGCTCAGTGGTAGAGTGTTGGCCTGGCGTGCAGGAGTCCTGGGTTCAATTCCCAGCCAGGGCACACAGGAGAAGCGCCCATCTGCTTCTCCACCCCTCCCCCTCTCCTTCCTCTGTCTCTTGTCTCTCTCTTCCCCTCCCGCAGCCAAGGCTCCATTGGAGCAAAGTTGGCCTGGGCACTGAGGATGGTTCCATGCCTCTGCCTCAGGCGCTAGAATGGCCCTGGTTGCAACACAGCAAGGCCCCAGGTGGACAAAGCATCGCCCCCTGGTGGGCATGTCGGGTGGATTCTGGTCGGGCGCACGCGAGGAGTCTGTCTGATTGCCTCCCCGTTTCCAACTTCAGAAAAATACCAAAAAAAAAGTGTACGTAGGCTTCTAATACAGGGAATTGTATTAGAATAGCGTTTCTTTATAATTGCCTATACACATACCTTGTTTCAGCAAACATGTATGGTTTGTGTAATACTTTCCTTTCTTCCTATGTATGTAAGTATAACTGTCAAAATGAACTTTACCCTTTGTTAAATTTAATAATAAGCTGGGGCTTGTATTCTGTATGTCTATTTTATTTCACTCCTTAACATATTTGCCTGCATTTCTAAAAATTACAGTTCAGAAATTGTCTGTCACAGAGGACTGGAAATTAGAAGAAAAAAACCTGGTCTGTAACTGGAGAAGCCAAGCTCTACAGGGTTTGCCCAAGAACTACTTATCCACAAGTTTCTAATGCTTTTTACTCATTCTAATTTTACTCTCCCAGGACACACTAGAACAGCGGATCTATAACGTTCATACATCAGGGTGGCTAACTTTCATGGAGCGACACAAAATTTCTGGTGGAGCGGTGGTTGAAAAACACTACACTAGAACACTTTCCGACACTCAACGTGACACCAATGCTACCAGATACAGCTTCTAGCCAAGGATCCAACCAGAGCAGCAGTGTGTTTGGGCCAGCACCGTGTAACACATTCTGTACTGACTGACAGGTTCATTTGCACTGGCCACCAACATGTGCAGTTACTGAACGCTTAAAATCAACTAGTCAGTTGAGGGATGGGATTTTTAATTTTATTTTAAATTTAAAATCACGACCATGCAGCTACTTGCTACAGTATTACACAGCACAATAAACCCAATCCTGAAGTCTTCTTACCCCACATGTCATCTCCCCATGCCCCCATATGAAAACAAGTGGCTTTCTGAAGAAAGATGAGTCTAAAGTAGGAAAACCACCTCAATTTGTTCCCGCACACCAGCAGCAGACCTGAGACGCCCCTGTGAAATGAGGACTCCTTCTGGCTAGGACAGACAGACACCACACCCACCAGTAGCAGCAGCCACGGGCTACCATGATCCCAGTCTTGACGAGAGGAAGAGTCTGAAGGCTGGGCTCACGGAGAGGCCACAGCAACCCTCCACAGCTACTTATGAGTGCAGTCCGCAAGTCAGGTATTCCAGCCCCTATGTGTTCATCCTTAGTCCTCACAATCTCAACACAGAAAAAAAAAGGGCTGAAATTCTTGGGGAGAATTTCAGTAAGTATCTATGATGGTTAGAAAACAGTAATCTGGACTATCAAATGTGTTTAACGACTTCACACAGTTTGCCTTATTGAAGCAATTTCTCCTGCAAGCTGATATAAACTACTAACTGTAAGAAGCAAGCACTTCAAAATTACTTAACCTACATTTAAAAAGGAGCTGGACCACATAACCATGTTAACATGTCAAGGAGTGTTAACATGTGATTGTTTTAAAACAACAACTGCAGCCTGACTGGTGGTGGCACAGTGGATCAAGCATTGACCTGAAATGCTGAGGTTGCTGGTTCAAAACCCTGGGCTTGCCTGGTCAAGGCACATATGGAAGTTGATGCTTCCTGCTCCTCCCCCCCTTCTCCCTCTCTCTCTCTCTCTCTCTCTCTCTCTCTCTCTCCCATCTCTAAAATGAATAAAACACAGCAACTGCAGGAAACGTCTGATATCTTGCTTTCTGGCAATATCATCAGTTAGCACAAATAAACTCTTTCAAAATTACAAAAATAAATAAATAAGAAAAAAAAACAATTGCACAGGACCATTTAAGAGTCTTAAAATATAATTTATTCTCCAAAGTTATACTGGTGAAATCTTCTTGCAACTTTAGGTAAATGGCCAATAAGCCTTTTTTTAAGGGGCCTTTTTAAAAGGGGCTGTAGAATGGCAGGGTCTGCTCAGCCCCCACATAGTTTCCCTTAGAAATGCTCCTCTCAACTGTTTCTGAAAATCCTATGAGTGGGGTGGCAAGAGGGACAGCCAAGAGAAGTGAGATTACCATCCAGACAAATGTGGCTACTACACCTGGGGTGTGACCTCGCTCTGCAAAACAGGTCACCCTAACAAATGCATACAGCTGCTTCCCAAACCAGAGGCCAGTTGAACAACTTATTGCGAGAGCTAGACCTTCCCAGGGTCAATATTTTGGAGGCTGGTATGTAACACAGGACACTGCCCTCCCAGTATTAGGATGTCAGGAAAACCAATTTAGTTACTGGCATAAAATCAAAACCTAGGGAGGGCCTGGGTTTCAAATACTCTATGCCAGGCAGGAAAATCAGGTAGAACCATTGAGGTCAAAGAGGGGAACCTCCTTCTTCATAACTTTTAGATCATCAATGACCCAAAAAGAAAAAAGACCCACTACCTTGAGACTCAGACAATATTCCCTCACATGTCATCAGGTCACTTGGACTCCTTGAAAAACACCTGGGCATCTCTGTGACTATTAACAGCTATGACTTCACAACAGTGGTCCCCACACCTCAATAGCTGAGTAAGAAGCTACAATGTGGCTTCTTCCCAGTCAGCACCAGACAGTGAACTATCCTTCACTTTGACCTCAACGTGGTCTTCTACTCCCAGCTCTCCTCCACCCAACAATGTAAGCAATGACATTATTTCTCAGGGTGTTCTCCCAGAAGGCCCTCTTTCTCCCTAGTCTCACACTCACCTTGTCATCAATTCAGCTCTTGCCTAGGTTAGTATATTCCCCCTACATGAGAAACTTTCTAATTACCTCCATTCCCAACTTGCAAGCTTAAATTCACCAACCCTCAGAGCTAAGCCTGCTACTCTTCAAGAGAATTTCAACACATCTGACTTCTCATTAGCCAAGGCATGTGTTAACTCACTAGAAAAACGGTATAACTTTCTCCTTTTTAAATTTTTATTTATTGATTTTACCGAGAAAGGAAGGGAGAGACAGGAACATCGATCTGTCCCTATATGTGCACAAACTGGGGTGGAACTAGCAGCCTTTGTGCTTTGGGACGAGCTCTCTGGGCAGGGCCAGCATAACTTTCTTGCCTACACATGGTATTTAACATCCTGCTTCCTCCAACTTTCCTAAATTCAGATCTTCAGAATTAGAAGTTTACGAAACAGATGACATGTAACATTGAACTCTGTCATAATACATGTCAAGAAATACCTTGTTACAACTCTTTGTCTCCAAAGTAAAATTGCTTTGCTTTGGAAGTCAAACAGAAGAACCCAGGCCACATACAGCTCATCCAAAAACCAGAAACAGCGCCTGACCAGGCGGTGGCGCAGTGGATAGAGCGTTGGACTGGGATGCGGAGGACCCAGGTTCGAGACCCTGAGGTCGCCAGCTTGAGCGCAGGCTCATCTGGTTTGAGCAAAGCTCACCAACTTGGACCCAAGGTCGCTGGCTTAAGCAAGGGGTTACTCGGTCTGCTGAAGGCCCGTGGTCAAGGCACATATGAGAAAGCAATCAATGAACAACTTAGGTGTCACAACAAAAAACTGATGATTGATGCTTCTCATCTTTCTCCATTCCTGTCTGTCTGTCCCTCTCTCTGACTCTGTCTCTGTAAAAAAAAAAAAAAAAAAAAAAAAACGAACAAAAACCAGAAACAGCAACAAGAACAACTCTGAAAATACCCAAAAGAGACCTTCAGTAGTTTATGAAGGGTCTGTCAATGTCCTAATCTGGAAAGCAAGCTTCTCCTTCCAAAAGGATCAAAAATGTCATTTGAAAACAAACTCAAATTAAAAGCAATAAAATTGAATTAGCAGCTATCAGCCTAGGGGTTTACGGCTTTGGCACTCCTTCACACGCCCCTTTGCCAGCCAGCCAGCCAGGTATCTCCTTGCTATCCTTTAGCCTTAGAATCACTCTTTCCTGCCTGACCAGGCGGTGGCGCAGTGAACAGAGCGTTGGACTGGGATGTGAAGAACCCAGGTTCAAGACCCCGAGGTTGCCACCTTGAGCGCGGGCTCATCTGGTTTGAGCAAAGCTCACCAGCTTGGACCCAAGGTCTCTGGATCGAGCAAGGGGTTACTCGGTCTGCTGAAGGCTCATGGTCAAGGCACCTATGAGAGGGCAGTCAATGAACAACTAAGGTGTCGCAACGAAAAACTAATGATCAATGCTTCTCATCTCTCTCCGTTTCTGTCTGTCCCTATCTATCCCTCTCTCTGTCTCTGTAAAAAAATAAATAAATAAAAAGTGGCTAACATTAAATAAAATTACTTTAAAAAGAATCACTGTTTCCTGAAGAAATATCTTCCACAACTACATTTAACAACAAAAAAAAGAACATAAAGATGGTCACCTTCAGCACAAATAATTCAACAGCAAGGAAGACGAGTACACAACTGGTGACCTCACAGGTAGTACATGGAGCAAAAGGTTGACATGGCTCTTAATTAAGCAAGGAAAATGGATGAGGTGACCAGAAAGGTTGAGGGAAAAGGTACATCTGAATGGGTTTTGAGCTCTTTCCTAGCATATCTGTCCTACGCGTCCCCAAAAGTGCAGCCGTCGCATGGCCCTAACGCAGCTGTGGGGTCCAGAACAGGAAGCAAAGTGTGTGTTCGCTAGGAGCCTGAAGCACAAAGGAGGCTAAGGCCATCCCGAGGACCCAATGGCCTGGACTGGGCTGTGTGACTTACCCTCTGGGAGGGGCAGCACACCTGAGTCCTTTTAAAAGCAGGGCAGTGACAGGGCCAGGCAGTTCAGTGGGAAGTCTGTTTCCATAGCTGTGTGGGAATCAGGAACGGTGGCAGCAGAGACCAGTAAGAAAGCTATTGCAAAGTCCTGGCATGAGGCAACACAGGGGCTTTGCTTTCGGGTGGCAGCTGGAAAACCAAAAGGGCTTGCTTGGTGACGGGACATGGGGGTCCACAGAGAACTCAAGGCCGACTCCCAAAGTCTGGAGGTTTTATGACCTGGCTTCCCCGCTACAACCTGATGCTCAACCTCAAATCCAACACAGATGATCATGTCATAACACACCAAATCCACTCATCTCCATTAGCCATTTCATCTTTCTTAAAATATTTACACCACTGGCCTTAAATACCTATTTCGGCCCATCAAGCCCAAAATTTCATAACATTGCTCAGACTGAGGCTGGTTGTATTTTCTTCCTTATCCATATTTGGATGTAATTACCCTGACATTTTCACATACCACCAAAAATCAACTTGCCCCACCTGGGTCTGGCAAGCCTTCTCCTCCTCCTCAGGTGCAAAGGTTGGACCATCACAGCAATACCATCACCTGCACATCTCCCAAGCTCCCAACTCGGTGCTTAGCACTTTACATAGGCTTTGTGTCTTCATACTCAATACCTTGCAAGGCAGGTTCTCCTTTTTGAGAATGAAGAAACTGAGGCACCAACAGCTTAAGCAATGTACCTGAAGTCACACAACAATTACATGGCAAAGTCTACATTCAAAGCTCAGGCCTGACCCTAAGCCTGAATGCTCAGTCACTGCGAAGTTTTCAATGGCCTCTTCAAACTAAACTGAATCCAAAAAAATTAAGGAGAAAAGTATATACTTTCTTCCCATATTTACTGTATCAATCTCTTATTTGTTTACGGATAATTAAAACCAGCAGCCTGAAAGAATGATGAAGGCTGATGCCTAACTTCCAATCTACTCAAAACCTGACAGGCTCAAGTCAGATTATGTTTCTAGGTTTGGCCTAATTTCTTTCATATTTCTTCAGAGTTGATGATGACATTGTGACTTCGCAGTTCTTTTAGCAGCAACTCAAGTTAATGTGAGAAGAAAATCAATATTCTCACATTATTTGATTTGCCTTGTTATGATGTTACTTGAAAAGGAAACGATTTAGATATAATAAAATGCACAAGTTTGGTTTTTCTGGATGTATGTGTAAGAGAACTCACTTTCCACTCCCAAACCTGCTTTAGCAGAAAAGTAACTTGAAACTCTATCTAACAACACACAAGTAAGAAAAAGAAACCCATCACTGGTGTCCCCCAAACAAAGACCATGGAAGGCTGTGGTCAATTCTTTTCAGAAACTGCAGATGACTGACTCACTGATTTGCTCCCAGCTTGGCGTCCCTGATAGCAGTGGTCTGAGTGCTGTACAAAAGTCAAACAAAACTGTCTGTCCCCATTAGTCTCAGGGATTACACTCTGAAACAGACACTGCTCACAAGGGCAGAAGAAACACACCAGGGAACAAACATGAGGATATTTACATTTGTGTTAGTCAGTCTATTCAGCAGAAGCAAGGCCTTGGGAAAACTTCCTGTTGACAGAGCGTAACACAGACCAGATTATCACCTCTCCAAAGTACTCAGAAGGCAGAGCCCTGTACAAGCCATTCTTTCAGCCTCTCAGCCTGCACTGCCTCTGAGTTGGCCAATAAATAAACTACCAAGCACCCTCATTCCTGGCCAGACCTAACAAGGCCACCACCTCCACAGCTCTATATGCCCCCCAACTTGAAAGGTGAGATTGGTGGCTTCAGGTCTTATAGGAATTGTGTGGTCCGACCCTAATGAAATGATGTGTTCCCCATCTTTTTCCTCTCTGCCTTTCATCCTTCATAACTTTCCTAACTGCGGAGAAGACATTTTTAATGTAACAAACCTGAGTACTGTTATGCTCCAGCAGATATGCAAGGACCATGCAGAGTTCAATGAAGAGCAAATGCAATCCCAATAAAGTGGAACAGGAGGAGAGCAAACTAACACTGACTTATTGATAGGAAAAAACAACCAACCAAACCAGTCTCCCAGACTTCTTGGAAATCACCCTGCCCAGGAGGTTCAGGCAGGATGCTCGTCAATAATAAAGCCTTCCCGCCTAACCAGGCGGCTGCACAGTGGATAGAGCGTTGGACTGGGATGCGGAGGACCAAGGTTCGAGACTCAGAGGTCACCAGCTTGAGCGCAGGCTCATCTGGTTTGAGCAAAGCTCACCAGCTTGGACTCAAGGTTGCTGGCTTGAGCAAGGGGTTACTCGGTGTGCTGTAGACCCATGGTCAAGGCATATATGCAAAAGCAATCAATGAACAACTAAGGTGTCACAACAAAAAACTGATAATTGATGCTTCTTATCTCTCTCCTTTCCTTTCCTGTCTGTCCCTATCTATCCCTCTTTCTGTATCTGTAAAACAAAATAAAAATAAATAAATAAATAAATAAATGAAGCCTTCCTTTCCTCAAGCAGATCAGACCCTTGAGATTCCAGCTGCTAATTATATTGGACACAAGGCAAAGGCAATACACAGGTGCAATGGAATCATAGTCTGGCATATGGAGTTTACCAGACTTAAAAAGAACTAAATGCCATCTTGCCAGCTTTTTAATAGGACCCCTTCACTCTTCCTGATCCTAAACTACGATATAGGGTGAAGTAGGTTTACAGTTGGTCACATGGAAAATAATACAAGAACAAACTTTTGCAGACTCACAACTGTAAACCTACTTTTGCCCCACTCTGTATATAAACCTAGCACACATTTTTAGAGTGAGAAGGCTAAGAAAGGCAGAAACAGACTGCCTAATACACAGGCAGCCTTTAAACCACACACCTGGGGGTGCTCACAGGGTGTCACTACAATCCTCAAAAGACAAGGTACCTTCTAGATGAATATAGGACAGAAGCCCACTCAAAAGAAACAAGTTTCTTACATTTAAGGAATCAGCATTAATAACTGCAACTTCTGCCATACAATGTGAGTGAGGTTCTAGCACAGGGGTCCCCAAACTTTTTACACAGGGGGCCAGTTCACTGTCCCTCAGACCATTGGAGGGCCGGACTATAAAAAAAACTATGAACAAATCCCTATGCACACTGCACATATCTTATTTTAAAGTAAAAAACAAAGGGAACATATACAATATTTAAAATAAAGAACAAGTAAATTTAAATCAACAAACTGACCAGTATTTCAATGGGAACTATGGGTTTGCTTTTGGCTAATGAGATGGTCAATGTGCTCCTCTCACTGACCACCAATGAAAGAGGTGCCCCTTCCGGAAGTGCGGTAGGGGCCAGATAAACGGCCTCAGGGGGGCCTGCACGTAGGATCGTAGTTTGGGGACCCCTGTTCTAGCAAGTTTGCAGATGAATGATTTTAGGGAGTGACCTTTCCAATGCAAAGCCTGGTATAAAAATAAAAGTCCATGAGAAAAGAATTGAGTCTCGAAAGCATGCACAAACTTCTCAAAATTCTTCCACCATTCTTCAACCCTCTCTGGTCTTACAGAAAAGTCCTTGAAACTTGTGGACATGAATGAACATTTCTCCAAAGACAGAGTTCTGCACCAGAAATAGACTCTTTAGTTATGTCCACACTTATTAATTCTCACTAGTACACAAAAACACTTGAAAAGAGGTAAGGCAATGTAGGTGGAAAATTGATAGGCTAGCACTATTGGATTTTTGTCCTGACTGGGTAATACTCAAAAAAGAAACTGGAAAGCAACCCTTTTCGTTATGCAGCATCCAAAGAATATACAAAATTCTCTCAGTAACGTAATCCTTCAGCTAGCTGGTTGAATTACACTTGTTAAAAGCTCTGCAAAATGACTAACTACCTTGCTGGAGCCAAGTGAAGTAGCCCTGTCCTTGGTGTGGACTCCCACTTTCCTGCCCCCCATTACTGCCACTGTTAAGTACTACTGGGAAGTGCTTTCTGCGGGCATCTCCGCCACTTGGTGCTATGCAATCTGGCAAGCCAGTTTTTCAGTCAATATCCATTTATTGGCAGCAAGTTCTTCACAGGGGAATACCAGTCATGGTTAAGTATTCCCACCAACCAGTGCACAGTGCCCCACACGTGTAGCCACCTCACAGACAAATGCATCTTTTCCAAGCTTCCTTAGCGCCTCCATTCATTTATGCAACTCAGTATCTCTTGCTAAAAGCAAAACAATAACAAAACATTCACTATCAGACTCATTCACGTGCCCCTTTTTGACTCCTGCCAGACTGATTCAAGGCATAAGGACACTATCTTTTAAAACAACTTTGCCTTTACCGTCTCAAGTACTTAGCTCCAAGAGACATGCTTTAACAATGACCAACTCTGCCTGAACTATGTAAGTCAAAGACCCTTTCCCTTCCAGTGCCTTTACAAACCTTCCAAACGAGACCTTACATCTCAAAGTACAGTACCTAGGAAAACTGCTGCCATGGCAGAAAATTAAGTTACCTTGGGAGTTCGGTTGGATACGGATGTAGGTAGCCATGTGTGGCGGGGCTTTTGCGTCGTTTAAATACACACCTGGCCGGATGCTGGCCGCACCGTAAACAGTCTGGGACCAAACTTCCCGAAAAACAGGTAACTTAGAAACCAAGAGCGCCTGGCTCACAACTCTGCGCCAGTCCAAAGGCTGAGAACATCTGCGTTGTTGGCAGGTGTTTGAAAATGAAGCCCGACACTGGCAAATGCTGTTTTAGGGCGATCTGGGGGACCGTCTCTAAGCTCGGTGGGCTCTCCAGGGGAGCGCACGGAAGGAGCAGGTGCCGGCGAGCCCCGCGTCCACGGAGATCGGGTTCCCGAGCTTACCGGCCAGAACCAGGCCAGACCGGCAGGCCGAGAGACGCCCGACAAGGGGGACAGTCCCGGGAGCCCAGTTCCCTCCCCGGGGCGGCCGCCAGCAGCATGAAAACGCCTGCGTCCCTCCGCGGCCGGGGCGCCCTAATTTACAACTCCGAGCGCTTTGTGCCGGGAAGGCCGCCCGGGGTCCGGGGTTCCGGACAATGAGCGGGGCGGGGGGCCTCCGGGGCCCCTGCCCGCGGGCCCGGCATGACGGTGCAGCCTCGCCGGGCCGGGCCAGCCGCCCGCCCGGGCCTTCTTTAAAGATGGCGAGCCCCCCGCGTGGCTCCCGCGGCTCCCCCCGGTCACAATGGAAGGCGCCCCCGGCCCCGCCGCCGCCCGCGGGCCTCACCTTCCATCTCCATGTCCTCGGGCTCGCTCAGCTGCTGCTCGCCCGCTTTCTGCTGCTGCTGCTGCTGCTGCTGGTGGTTCATGTCGGCCGCGGCCTGGGCCTCGCCTGCGGTCGGGGGCCCGGGCTGCGGGCCCGGCGGACCGGAGGCGGTGAGCCGGGGCGGCGGCGGCGGCGGCGGCGGCGGCGGGGCGGCCTCCTCCTCCTCCTCCCGCGCGTCGTCGGCGGCGGCCCCGGGGCGGCCCGCGGCGGGCGGCGGCGGCGGCAGGGAGACGCGCACGTACTTGCTCGCGATTCGCCCAATCTCGGCGCCGAGGCGGGCGGACGGCCGGCGGGCCGGGCCGGACGGCCTCGTCGTTTGCTGCGGCCGCCGCCGCCGCTGCCGCCGCGGGGCCCGCCTCCCGCCGCCGGGGCCGGGGCTGCGGGGCTGCGGGCCGGCCGGGGGCGGAGGGCGGCCGGGCGGGGGCCGCGGACTCAGCCCCGCCTCGGGCCGGACGCGGCGGGCAGGAGGCCTGGCCGGGCGCGGCGGGCCTGCGGGCCCTGGGGCCGGTGGGAGCGGCGGCGGCGCGGGCGGGCGACGGGCCGGCCGCGCTCGGGGCGCTGCGGCCTCCGCCTCCTCGGCGGCGTCGTCGTCGGGGCTCAGGCAGCGGACGCGGCGCCCGGCGGCTCGGCTCGGCTCGTTCTCAAAATGGCGGCGGCCTGAAATGTCACATCCGCATGGGGGGCTGAGAGCGAGCTAGCTTGCGAGGAGCGGACGAGCAAGCGGACGCCGGGCAAGGAGGGCGGAGCGGGAGGCGGAGCCGGGGGCGGAGCCGGGGAGCGGCCCGCCCGCCCGCCGCTGCCGCTTCCTCGGCCCTAGGCCCGCAGAGGCGCGCCCCCCTGGCAGCCCCGGCCCTCCTCGGCCTCCCGCCCACTCCCTGCCTACCGTGCCTGCTCCTGAGCCCCAAGGTTCGTTGGGGCCCGAGGACGCTCCGATGCGGGCAACCCAGCCCAGCCCCTCAATCCTTAGGCGGTGAGTACCCCGGAATCTATCCTATTCCGGGCATGTGATCACCTAGAAAGACCCAGTGGCGGTCCGGCTTAAGGGTCGGAAACCTGCCCCGAGCCCGTGCGACCTTGGGCAAGTGGCTGATATTTCCCGTACACTGCGTAGAGCGTGCAGGAGGCAGGGACAGAGCAAGGGGTCAACGCCTACTAGCAGTTAGCTCCCTTAAACCGATCTGTGATCTATTCACCCAATGCCGAACGCGAAAGAACTTATTTTCTCACTATAACCCAAACCAGAAAAGTTTATTTCCTCAAAACCAGCCCAAATGGCTTTTTTCGTTTGGCATTAGTTTATTCCCTTCCTATCTGCCCTATCTGGCCACGACTCACCCAGAACCCCTCTCATTCCTGGAGATAACTCAGCGAGTATCTTCCGTGCTATCTCCTCCGATCCGTGAGGGACTGGTGATTTAGTGACTTTTCCATGGTAACCAAGACAGTGTGAGTGGTTAAGAGAATGCAGAAAAGGATATACATGTCTACACACTCATACGTCTAAGTGACCATCTCACTTTAGGATGTAATTTTACACTAAAAAAGGACAGGAAATCGTCATTCCTGTTCCACTTGACACCTGTTTCCTTTCCCTGCATTTTTCTCCAGTTTGTTTACAGTCCATATCCCCACCCACAAAAGATGTTTGGGATGCTCCGGGATCCCAAATGCCTGAGACACAGCCAGTATACTTGGTTAATATGTGTGGAATGAATGTAGGGGCTAGAATGTGACCGGATCCCCCCCAAGCATTTCATACACTTGAAGGTTACCCACCAGTGAAATTCCAGCTGGAGGAAAGAAACCAGCAGCAAAGGAAGTAGTTACTTCACGGGGATTCCCCCTGGATTCTGTAGAGGTGCTGTTATTCACACAGATTTTCACAAATGCTAATAAACACTTCTCACATGCAAAAGAATCCTTCTCTCCAGCTCTGGAGACACTTGGGGGAGGGCAGAAAGGACTCGTGGCGGAGGAAGAGGCCGCAGGGAGAATACAGGCCTGCTGAGTTCTATACTGGCCCAGCAGATCCTCATCACAGGGTTCAAACCAACCAGGGACTTAAAGGGAGTAAAAAGGATACCTTGCATGATAGATAATTACCTGTTGTATACCCATACAAAGAAATACTATTTGGCAATAAGAAAGAATGAGGTACTGACAGGCTACAACTACGTGAGCCTTGAAAACGCCTTGCTGAGTGAGTGCAAGAAGCCAGAAGCAAAATACTAGGCAGTGTATGAATCCAATCACAGAAAGAGTTCAGAGCAGGTAAATCAATCTATAGAGACAGAAGGCAGACTAGGGGGGACTGGAGAGTTAAGGGTTGGTATAGGATTTCTTCTGGAAGTGATGAAAATTCCCTAAAATTTGATTCTGGTAATGGTTGCACAACTCCGTGAATGTATTAAAAACTATTGAATTGTACACTTTAAATGGGTGAATTGTACGGTATATGAATTATATCACAACAAAATTAAGTTGTTGTTTTTTTAAGGGTATCTTGAGAAGGAAGACAATAAGAACAGAGTGGAGGCCCTGGCCAGTTGGCTCAGTGGTGGAGCATCGGCCTGGCGTGCTGGGGACCTGGGTTCGATTCCCGGCCAGGGCACATAGGAGAAGCGCCCATTTGCTTCTCCACCCCTCCCCCTCTCCTTCCTCTCTGTCTTTCTCTTCCCCTCCCGCAGCCAAGGCTCCATTGGAGCAAAGATGGCCCAGGCGCTGGGGATGGCTCCTTGGCCTCTGCCCCAGGCGCTGGAGTGGCTCTGGTCATGGCAGAGCGACGCCCCCGGAGGGGCAGAGCATCCCCCCTGGTGGCCGGGGCAGAGCATCCCCCCTGGTGGGCAGAGCATCGCCCCTGGTGGGCGTGCCGGGTGGATCCCGGCTGGGCGCATGCGGGAGTCTGTCTGACTGTCTCTCCCTGTTTCCAGCTTCAGAAAAAAGAAAAAAGAAAAAATAAAAAAAAAGAACAGAGTGGAGGCTATGCATAGTCCAGACAAGAGATGGAGGTGGACTGGACTGGGGTGGCGGAGATGGAGGTAAGAGGACAGGTTTTGGTGTGTCGAATCAGCTGGCATTACAGACAGACTGGAGTTGGATAGGAGGAAAAGAGAAGAATCCAGTATCTCTCTCAGATTTTTGACTTGAGCATAGGGCTCATTTCTATGCCACTACAGCTACTAGAAAAGCAATACAGGTGCCCTTTCAGGCCTACCAAGAAGGCCCAGATTCAGTTATGCCAGAGGGCAGGGCTAGCCTGTTTCTTCCCCTGGTGGAATTATATCTGCATTAGCCATAAAGCCTTTTTGCACGCAGAAAGGGTGTGTGTTGAAAACGCCACAGAAGATGTGAATCAGCTGAGTAATACAAGCTTCCCGAGAGGCTGAATGCCAGGATGCCTCAAAGGACCTGGACAATTCCAAACGGGAAGACTGACGGCACCATTTCTCATCATTGCCAATTTTTTATCATTTCATACCCCCTACCCTGGTTCAGAAACCAGGGACCTAAGGACGGGAGGGAAAACCGGGAAGACAGGAGTGGCAGGAACAGCTGACTTATCATTAGGTAGAGTCAGTCAAGTGCAGGGAGGGGCTACCCTATCATTACTCAGAGCAAAACATATTTTGCTGCTCTGGGACCATGCCATGACTTGGCATAAACAGAGGGTTGGTTTTTCTTCTTGAGAACCAAAATATTTATCTACCTGGAAGCTATGTTGGTCAGGGTCTGAAATAATTTAATTGAAGTGTCAGAGAAGAAATGGGAATTAGCAGGTGTTATGTTTTTGTTTTTGTTTTCTGGATATTTAAATTCTAGATAATCCATACCTGGAAAAATGATCTAAACCCCCAACCACAAGGTTAGAGAGAAAGACAGGCTTAGAAGAGATAAGGCATTCGCCAAGGTCATGCGGCTGGAAGCAGTTTGGGAGAGGAAGAGGCTTCAATATTCAGAGCCAGATGATCCATCCAGGCGGGGGCTCTGCAAATTTGAACTTGGGAAGTTGACTCTTTTCAGATTTAACTTTCCTATCAGGGAAATGGGGAGGAAAATTTCTACCTAAAGGGACTATTGTGGAAATCATAGGAACTGCTACAACTTTATTGAAACACTCACAATCCAGGAGTTGTGAAATGGCTATTGTAAGAGCAAGGGCAGAATGAGATGAGACCCCAGCGCCCATTCCTGACCCACTGTGCTTCCCCTCAGAGTTGTTCCTGCTCTCCCTCTGGGGGAGAACACCTGTGCCTGTCCCCGTCCCTGTCCCCCTCTCTCCCCCCAGGCACTTTGCCTTTACCCTCCTCTCTCCTAAGCTTCAAGGGCCTTCTTTTGCCTCTGGAACTTGTTTCCTGAGCTCATTTCTTCTACTGCTCACTTCTTCTACCTCTGTGACTTTCGAAATACACTTTCTTTTATAGTTTGGAAAGAAAAACAACACAAAACTTAATAGGTCAAGTACCTATGTGCCAGGGACTGGGCTAACCAATGTTGGATGAATGGCAAAAATGAGACAGGGTGGCTAATTAAACAAAATCATTTCACCACCAGCATTCTTCTCCCCTGTGAGACAGCAAAATGTTAGTGCAAGCTTTTCACTAGAACAACTAACTACTCATGGTTAGCCAGGTGTGCGTGCAGATGCTGGGTTGTTGTTTATTTAAAAAAAAAAAAAAAGGAAAAAAAAGCCTGACCTGTGGTGGCGCAGTGGATAAAGCGTCGACCTGGAATGCTGAGGTCACCGGTTCAAAACCCTGGGCTTGCCTGGTCAGGGAACATATGGGAGTTGATGCTTCCTGCTCCTCCCTTCTCTCTCTCTCTCTCTCTCCCTCTCTCCTGTCTAAAATGAATAAATAAAGTCTTAAAAAAAATTTTTTTTTAAAGTTTATAATGCTTGACCTGTGGTGGCACAGTGGATAGAGTGTCAACCTGGAATACTGAGGTCCCAGGTTCTAAATCCCAGGCTAGGCCAGTAAAAGCACATACGAGAAGCTGCTGCTTCCTGTTCCTCAGCCCTGTCTCTCTCTCTCTCTCTCTCTCTCTCTCTCTCTCTCCTCTCTCTAAAATCAATAAGTAAAATATTTATTTATTTTTAGATTCTATTTATTCATTTTAGAGAGAGGAGAGAGAGAGAGAGAGAGAGAGAGAGAGAGAGAGAAAGCAGGAGGAGCAGGAAGCATCAACTCCCATATATGCCTTGACCAGGCAAGCCCAGGGCTTCAAACCGGCGACCTCAGCGTTCCAGGTCAACGCTCTATTCACTGCGCCACCACGGGTCAGGCTATATAAGTCAAATATTTAAAAACAAAAAGCCCTGGCCCCATAGCTCAGTTGGTTAGTATTGTACAGATAAACGCCAAGGTTGTGGGTTTGATCCCTAGTCAGGGTACATGCAAGAAATCAACCAATGAGTGTATAAATAAATGGAAAAACTTATTTGTGTTTATCAATGCTTCTCTCTTTTTCTCTCTGTCTAAAATCAATCAATAAATAAAAATTTTAAATTAAAAAAAAACTCACAAAAGATGCTTTGGTAGTATGACTGGATTGACTGAAATTTTAAAAACAGCCTGATTGGTGGTGGAGTAGTGGATAGAGCAGGGGTCCCCAAACTTTTTACACAGGGGGCCAGTTCACTGTCCCTCAGACCATTGGAGGGCCGGACTATAAAAAAAACTATGAACAAATCCCTATGCACACTGCACATATCTTATTTTAAAGTAAAAACAAAACAAAACGGGAACAAATACAATATTTAAAGTAAAGAACAAGTAAATTTAAATCAACAAACTGACCAGTATTTCAATGGGAACTATGCTCCTCTCACTGACCACCAATGAAAGAGGTGCCCCTTCCAGAAGTGCGGAGGGGCCGGATAAATGGCCTCAGGGGCGCATGTGGCCCTCGGGCCGTAGTTTGGGGACCCTTGGGATAGAGTATTGACCGGGGACTCTGAGATCCCAGGTATGAAATCCTGAGCTCGCCGGCTTGAGCATGGGATCATCAACATGATCCCATGGTTGCTGGCTTGAGGCCAGATGTCACTGGCTTGAAACCAAGGTCACTGGCTTGAGCAAGGGGTCACTGGCTCAGCTGGAGTCCCCCTCACCCCCCCTCCACTCAAGGCATGTATGAGAAGCAATCAATGAACAACTTAAGTGCCTCAACTATGAGTTGATGCTTCTCATCTCTCTCTGTTCCTGTCTCTGAATGTCCCTATCCCTTTCACACAAAAAAATAAAATAAGAAATTTTGAAACAACGTTGCAATAATGAGAGGCTTTGAGAACTTGAGTAACCAACAGTGCCTTCTTTTCCTCCTTTCCCTTTTTTTCTTTCTTTTTTTTTTTTTTTTGGCTTTTTAGGAAAATTAGTCAGGCTATTAACCACTCTTCACTCCTCTTGGTCAAACTAACAGTGAGGTCTTTCAATTTAAAAAAAAAAAGGAAACTGAATTTCCCAGTTAAATAAAGCTGATGGTAAGCCAGGAACTTTTTAAAGCAATTTGGGTATTAACTCATTTAACTCTCACAACAACCTTATGAAGCAAGTGCTATTATCCCGCTTTTATGGTTGAGGTCACTGAGGCACACTCTACAAGTTAAATGACTAGCTCAAGTTCATGCAAATAGTGAAAAAGCAACCCAAATTTGAACCCATGCAGTCTGGCTCTATATACCTACACAGAACATTAATGAGACTTTATTATACTCACTTTACACCCTAAATGTGAAATGATCCTCCCCCACTAAAAGCACGAATCAGGAATCCCATGATTTAACAATTGTCTTTACACAATTTTCTTATCCACAGTAGCTGGAAAACAGATATAGGCCATCCTCCCAGCAGAATTGCTCTAGAATCATGCAAAATCTTTAGAAACTATCCTTTGCTTAAAGACATCCACTCTATTTTTAATTGGCCAATATCAGCCTAGTAGTTTGCCACATCACATATGTTCTTTTTTAAAAGATTCTCTTACTGGCCTGACCAGGCAGTGGCGCAGTGGATAGAGCGTCGAACTGGGATGCGGAAGACCCAGGTTCGAGACCCCGAGTCGCCAGCTTTAGCATGGGCTCATCTGGTTTGAGCAAAAAAAATTCACCAGTTTGGACCCAAGGTCGCTGGCTCAAGCAAAGGGTTACTCGGTCTGCTGAAGGCCCATGGTCAAGGCACATATGAGAAAGCAATCAATGAACAACTAAGGTGTCGCAATGCTCAACAAAAAACTAATGATTGATGCTTCTCATTTCTCCATTCCTGTCTGTCTGTCCCTGCCTATCCCTCACTCTGACTCTCTCTCTGTCTCTGTAAAAAATAAATAAATAAATAAAATTGCTTAAAAAACAAACAAACATCACTTTAAAAAAAAAAAGATTCTCTTACTGATTGATTTTGGAGGGGAGGGGGAGACAGAGAGAGAGAGACATTGATTTGCTGTTCCACCCATTCATGCCTTCATCAGTTGATGCTTTTATGTTCCCTGACAGGATCGAACCCACAACCTTGGCATCTCGGGACAACACTCTAACCAACTGAGCTACATGGGCAGGGCACATACATTCTTGACAGAATTCTATTGGCAGGAATTGTAAACCAAATAAAAAAAAAGTAACTACTCAAAAGCCAGGCAACATGCTTTTTGTGGGAATTTTACTTAATCCTCCTAACCAGTAAGAGCAACAATTAACTGCTAATGTTTGTTGAGTGCTTCTTTGTCCCAGGCATGTTCCAAAGGCTTTACGTTAACTCATCCATTTAATCCTCTCAACAACCCTGTGAAATAAACTGTTGTGAACCTCCTCGATAGGTGAGGAAAACAGGCACAGGAAAGGAAGGAGCTCAAGGTCTCAGAGGTGAGAATTGCAAGGTGTTTCTTGGTTATTTACCCAACAAAATCGACAATAATCTCAAACCAAAACTTGTAACACAAATGTTTATAGTAGCACTATTCACAATCGCCAAAAGGTGGAAACAACACAAATGACCACAGGAGGATGAAGGTATAAAAAAATGTGATCTAGGCCCTGGCTGGTTAGCTCAGATTTAGGGCAGTGGTTTTCAAACTTTTTACACTTGGGGACCAGAAACCCAGCAGGCAGGAAACTGAAACAGGCAATGAATAAAGTTTTATCTTACCACATATAACAGTGCAAAGTGGTACAAGCTGGTGCTTGATTTCTGAACTCCACTTGTATGATGCATTAAATACTACATAGTTTGAATGCTTTTTATTAATTGCACATGCTTTGTAAATGCTCTGCATGGTGCAAAAGGTTGTTTAAGCCTGACCAGGCGGTAGTACAGTGGATAGAGCGTCGGACTGGGATGCTGAGGACCCAGGTTCGAGACCCCGAGGTTGCCAGCTTGAGCATGGGCTCACCTGGTTTGAGCAAAAGCTCACCAGCTTGGACCCAAGGTCACTGGTTTGAGCAAGGAGTTACTAGGTCTGCTGAAGGCCCGCGGTCAAGGCACATATTAGAAAGCAATCAATGAACAACCAAGGTGTTGCAACGAAAAACTGATGATTGATGCTTCTCATCTCTCTCCGTTCCTGTCTGTCCCTATCTATCCCTCTCTCTCTCTCTGTCAAAAATAAAAATAAATAAATAAATAACAGGATAGTTATCTCTTTCACGCAGCTGCACGAAATTTCTGGTGGACCAGCAGCAGTCTGAGGATCAGCAATTGAAAACTACTGGGTTAGAGCATCATTCTGAAATGCTAATGTGGTTGGTTCGATCACTGGTCAGGTCTCTCTCTCTCTCAAATAAAATTTTTTGGCCCTGGCCGGTTGGCTCAGTGGTAGAGCGTTGGCCTGGCGTACAGGAGTCCTGGGTTCGATTCCCGGCCAGGGCACATAGGAGAAGTGCCCATCTGCTTCTCCACCCCTCCCCCTCTCCTTCCTCTCTGTCTCTCTCTTCCCCTCCCGCAGCGAGGCTCCATTGGAGCAAAGATGGCCCGGGCGCTGGGGATGGCTCCTTGGCCTCTGCCCCAGGCGCTAGAGTGGCTCTGGTCGCAACAGAGCAATGCCCCGGAGGGGCAGAGCATCGCCCCCTGGTGGGCAGAGTGTCGCCCCCTGGTGGGCATGCCGGGTGGATCCCGGTCGGGCGCATGCAGGAGTCTGTCTGTCTCTCCCGTTTCCAGCTTCAGGGAAAAAAAAAAAAATTTAAGGTGGTATATCCATACAGTGGAATATTATTCAGCTATTAAAAAGAAGTTTTGACACATGCTACAACACAGAGGAACCTAGAAAACATTCTGGTAAATGAAAGAAGCCAGACACAAAAGGCCACATATTGTATGATTCCATTTATACGAAACATCCAGAATAAGAAAATCATAAGAGACAAAATGGACTAGTGGTTGCCAGGCGATGGGGATTGGGATGGGGGTGGGGAGTGTCTGCTTAATGGATATGGGATTCCTTTTGTAGGTGATGAACATGTTCTGGAAATAGATATTGATGATGGTCGTATATCATGGTGAATGTTCATAATGTCGCTAATATTAAATTTTATGATATACATACTTCAAAAAAAAAGGTAAAGATTTGAACCAGGGCAGTCTCTCATTCCATAGCATACACTTCTAATCACTATACCGTGCTTTACATTCTGGTAGAAAGTATTATTATTCTCATTTTACAGAAGAGGAAACCTAGGAACCAGTAGAAAATGGCAGAAATGGGATTCAAGCTTAGCTGTGCCCCCCATAGCAGAAGTCAAGGCACCCTCTGCTGTTTGTCTGATTCAATGAGCCAGTTTCCTTTCAACAACCCTAAAAATAAAATGCTGATCTGGAAAATTAAAATATTTTAAAAGATTTAAAAATGAGAGTTGAGAATATCTATGTGTTAAAGGTAAAATTCATTGAACCTCACAAAAATTCATTCATTCAATCATTCAAATATTGGTGGAATACCTCTTCTGGCCCAATGTTGAGTCTAGATTGGAGGTCGCTCTACCAGGAGAAAGGAGACTATGACACAGTATGGCGAGTTGGTCCCCTTTCTCATGAGACCATGCATGGCTCATGCTTCCAGCTGGAAATGCCTTTCTCGGAACCTCCTCTCATCTCTTAGGATACCCAAGTACAGGACACAGCTATGTTTCTGGGCTCTGCATGTCCATCAAGTAGCAGGTCTTTCCTTCCATAGCTCTTGCTCAAGAAATACTGTTTTACCTAATCAATGCGTACATAAGCTGGCAACAGTTCTAGGCAGATTTTTTTGCAACAGTTCAGTGACTGTTGCAAGCAGCAACTGGATTTTATCTGCCAGACGGGAACTCTGGGAATTTAAATTAATTAAAATAATGGCATCTGATACCAGGGCTGATAAGGAAACAGTATCAGTCTCAGGTTCTAAGGGCCTCAAACAAGGTTGAGAACACCAAGATCCCCTTTGTGTTAAAGAACATCAGACACCCACAATGGCTGTTTATTTAGCACTTACTATGTGCCAGGCAACTCAGTGAGTGTTTTCCATGTTCTTTGTTGTTTTCTTAAATAACCTGTAATCTCCAAAGACTTAAATCAGGAAAACAGTGTCCCATGTTAATAACTGTTACACTTCTTTAGAAAGTAATTTTTTTGTTCACAAATAATCTCTGCTCCACCCCACCATGTCTAGCAAAGTGAAATATAAAGGAAGTTTGTTTGTTTTTAAATGTTCTAGAATTATTTTATTTATTCATTTTAGAGAGGAGAGAGAGAGGGAGAGGGAGAGAGAGAGAGAGAGAGAGAGAGAGAGAGGAGCAGGAAGCATCAACTCCCATATGTGCCTTGACCAGGCAAGCTCAGTGTTTCGAAACAGCGACCTCATCATTTCCAGGTCGACGCTTTATCCACTGCGCCACCACAGGTCAGGCAGAAGTTTTTGTCAAAAATGCAAGTATCCCCATTTTGACAGGTCCTTTTGAATTTCTAAAACAATATCAACAATGTTTTTAAGTGGCACCGAACAACCTGTGTTAGGATTTGGTGTTACTTAGTTTTTTCTTACAATAAGAAAAATTGAGCCTGACCAGGCAGTGGCGCAGTGGATAGAGCATGGGACTGGGATGCCAAGGACCCAGGTTCGAGACTTCGAGTTGCCAGCTTGAGCGCGAGCTCATCTGGCTTAAGCAAAAAAAAAAAAAAAAAAAAAAAAAATTGCTCACCAGCTTAGACCCAAGGTCGCTGGCTCGAGCAAGGGGTTACTCGGTCTGCTGAAGGCCCACGGTCAAGGCACATATGAGAAAGCAATCAATGAACAACTAAGGTGTCGCAACGAAAAACTGATGATTGATGCTTCTCAATCCTCTCCATTCCTGTCTGTCTGTCCCTATCTATCTCTCTCTCTGTCCCTGTAAAAAGAAAAAAAAGAAAAAGAAAAATTGAGCCCTTAAAAAGAGTGATCTTGTGACCAGGCGGTGGTGCAGTGGATAGAGTGTTGGACAGGGATGTGGAGGACCCAGGTTCGAGACCCCGAGGTCGCCAGCTTGAGTGCGGGCTCATCTGGTTTGAGCAATGCTCATCAGCTTGGACCCAAGGTCGCTGGCTCAAGCAAGGGGTTACTTGGTCTGCTGTAGCCCCACGGTCAAGGCACATATGAGAAAGCAATCAATGAACAACTAAGGTGTCACATAGAAAAACTGATGATTGATGCTTCTCAACTTTCTCCATTACTGTCTGTCCTTCTCTCTGACTCTCTCTCTCTGTCTCTGAAAAAGAAAAAAAAGAGTGACCTTGTTAGTTAAGTCCTAGTTTTCCCAAATTTTTTTTTTTTTTTTGTATTTTTCTGAAGCTGGAAACGGGGAGAGACAGTCAGACAGACTCCCGCATGAGCCCGACCGGGATCCACCCGGCACGCCCACCAGGGGCGACGCTCTGCCCACCGGGGGCGATGCTCTGCCCCTCCGGGTGTCGCTCTGCCGCAACCAGAGCCACTCTAGCACCTGGGGCGGAGGCCAAGGAGCCATCCCCAGTGCCTGGGCCATCTTTGCTCCAATGGAGCCTCGGCTGCAGGAGGGGAAGAGAGAGACAGAGAGGAAGGAGAGGGGGAGGGGTGGAGAAGCAGATGGGCGCCTCTCCTGTGTGCCCTGGCCGGGAATCGAACCTGGGACTTCTGCACGCCAGGCCGACGCTCTACCACTGAGACAACCGGCCAGGGCTTTTAAATATTTTATTAGGAGTTAATTCCACCATTGACTTGAAGTAACTTACAAAGAAAACAAAAGGTGGCAGTGGTAAAATACAACTAAGAAAACAGAACTAAATATTTAGATGTATCTAAGAGTAGAAATTCAAGAAAGGGAAAGAGAATACAAATATGCAATTAATAAATCTACATCATTGCTATGACCCTGCTCTATTTATTTTATTTATTTATTTATTTTTTACAGAGACAGAGAGAGAGTCAGAGAGAGGGATAGACAGGGACAGACAGGAACAGAGAGATGAGAAGCACCAATCATTAATTTTTCTTTTTTTTTTTTTTTTTTTTTTTTCATTTTTCTGAAGCTGGAAACAGGGAGAGACAGTCAGACAGACTCCCGCATGCGCCCGACCGGGATCCACCCGGCATGCCCACCAGGGGCGACGCTCTGCCCACCAGGGGGCGATGCTCTGCCCATCCTGGGCGTCGCCATGTTGCGACCAGAGCCACTCTAGCGCCTGAGGCAGAGGCCACAGAGCCAACCCCAGCGCCCGGGCCATCTTTGCTCCAATGGAGCCTTGGCTGCGGGAGGGGAAGAGAGAGACAGAGAGGAAAGCGCGGCGGAGGGGTGGAGAAGCAAATGGGCGCTTCTCCTGTGTGCCCTGGCCGGGAATCGAACCCGGGTCCTCCGCACGCTAGGCCGACGCTCTACCGCTGAGCCAACCGGCCAGGGCTAAATCATTAATTTTTCGTTGCAACACCTTAATTGTTCATTGATTGCTTTCTCATACGTGCCTTGACCGCGGGCCTTCAGCAGACTGAGTGACCCGTTGCTGGAGCCAGTGACCTTGGGCTCAAGCTGGTGACCTTTTGCTCAAACCAGATGAGCCTGTGCTCAAGCTGGTGACCTCGGGGTCTCGAACCTGGGTCTTCCGCATCCCAGTCCGACACTCTATCCACTGCGCCACCGCCTGGTCAGGCCAAATTTTTCATTTAATCTACTGAGCCAAATTTAAATTGAACTAAACATTTTTGGAACACCTAATAAGTTGGTCATCACCCTAAACTTCTCAGCCCATTCATTATGTTAGAACATCCTTATTGTCACTTCTCAGCTCTCTCTTATTTGCTTTATTTATTCACCAACATATATATATCTTTGGTGCTCTCCCTCCCGGGAGCATGCCCACACCTTTCTTCCCTCTCAGGTGTGCATCTCCTAAATTCTAAAAGTCCCCACAAGACTCGCAACCAGGGGAGCAATGGGCGACAGCAGCTCATCCCGGGCTAACCCCCTGACCCTGTCCCCAAGGCCCCCTTTCTCTAACTTTCCAGAGAGCCGAAGCAGCCCTGCCTAGGCTCTCTCCTGTTGATTCTTCTCTCCTAAGCCCTTCCTTGTTTCACAATCCCAAGGTTTAATGAGCATGCTCTCAGAATCACCTGGATGCATGTTGTGAAATCTTCCCCGCATGAAGTCAATAATTACACACTACGTGCCAGCCCTAAGCAGACCTGCTCTGCGCCCAGCTTCTGTTCAGTAACAAATGTACCACAATCTGCTCATCTATTCACTAAGTTGTTTTCAACTTTTGGCTATTATGAATAAAGCTGCTATGAACATCATGTATAAGGGTTTGTGTGGATATACATTTTCATTTCTCTTGCATAAATACTTAGAGGTGAAATTATTAAGTTGTATTAAAAAAACATTTTTATAACTCTATTCAAGGCAGTGAGTGAGGATGGGAAGTAAGTTGGGCTTCTCCTCTGTCACCATAAATTCCGACATTACCTGGCTTGTTTTATTTCACCTTTACATAACAGCTCTGCTATTAAAGTATTCCCAGTTTAACATTGTTAATATTATTTTATACAGTAGCTCACCCACAGGGACACATGAGCCCAAATGTGATCTGAGACAGTTTGGCTCCCAAACCACACTTTTAACCACAATACTATGCACAAGAAACTGTGAATAGTTGTTTCTTCTGAGGAATGGAAACAGGAATTAGGAGTATCGTGTCTACTTTTCATTTCACCCTTTTCTCTTCCACAGGAATCAGCAAACTTAAGCCTGTGGGCCACATCTGCATGTGCCATTTTTTAAAAATACAGTTTTATTGGGACACAACATTCATTCACTGATGCACCGTCTATGGCTTCTTCCACCCCAAAGGCAGAGCTGAATTGCTACAACTGAGACCAGAAACTGTATGGCCCACAAAATAAAAAATAATTGCTATCTGGCCATTTATGGCAAGTTTGTTGACTCCTGCTGTCGTGTATTAAAGCACAGCTACAGGGAACCTCAGAGATGACAAGGCCCAGACCCCAGGAGGAGAGCAGGTGGATTGGTAGTCAAGATTTCAGGAGGCCCTTGCCTGACCAGGCAGTGGTGCAGTGGATAGAGCGTCAGACTGGGATGCAGAAGGACGCAGATTCGAAACCCCAAGGTCTCCAGCTTGAGTGCACGCTCATCTGGTTTGAGCAAGGCTCACCAGCTTGGACCCAAGGTCGCTGGCTCTAGCAAGGGGTTACTCGGTCTGCTGAAGGCCCACGGTCAAGGCACATATGAGAAAGCAATCAATGAACAACTAAGGTCTCTCAAGGAAAAACTAATGATTGATGCTTCTCATCTTTCTCCGTTCCTGTCTCTCTATCCCTATCTATCCCTCTCTTGGACTCTCTGTCTCTGTAGAAAAAAAAAAAGAATTCAGGAGGCCCTTATTTGAGATCACCTCCCTATTACCATTTTTCTTGGTTGCCTTGTTGGGTACAGTGGGCTCCCCCGGTTCTGCCAGAACTGGTACCATTGCTAACTTCCTTCATCCCTCTCCTGGCCCTCCCCCCAGTCACTTTGCTGGTTTCTACCACCAACTTTCCCCATCATCCCACAATGGACAAAGCTCTGACCGTGGACTCTAAAATGTCTCAGAGTTACAACAGCTCACCTGTGATGGGTACTTAATATGTGCCAAGCCCTGCACTGAATGCTTTCTATGAACTTATTTATTTATTTATTTATAGTTTTGTTTTTTTGTTTTTTTTTTAATTTTAGAGACTGGAGAGAGAAAGAGAAATGTGGGGGGGGGGGGAGCAGGAAGCATCAACTTACAGTAATTGTTTCTCTCATGTACCTTGACCAGGCAAGCCCGGGGTTTCCAACCTGCGACCTCAGTATTCTAGGTCAATGCTTCATCTACTGTGCCACCACAGGTCAGCACTGATTCACTTAATTATTTTTATTTATTTATTCATTTTAGAGGGGAGAGAGAGAAAGAGAGAGAAGGGAGGAGGAGCAGGAAGCTTCAACTCCCATATGTGCCTTGACTGGGCAAGCCTAGGGTTTTGAACCAGCGACCTCAGCATTCCAGGTTGACGCTTTATCCACTGCGCCACCACAGGTCAATCAGCACTAATTCATTTAAATGTCACAGCAGGCCCTAGCTGTGGAGTTCAATTCATTAGAGCGTTGTCCCCAAACACCAGGGTTGTGGGTTTGATCCCCAGTCAGGGTACATACAAGAATCAACCAATGAGTGTGCATGGATAAGCAGTACAATACATTGATGTTTGGCCCTGGCTGGTTGACTCAGCAGTAGAGTGTCGATCGGTGTGTGGAAGTTCCAGGTTCGATTCTCGGTCAGGGCACACAGGAGAAACAACCATCTCCACCCCTGCCTATGATTGGAGAGCTATTATTACCCCATTTGACAGACGAGGCCAAGGCAGCAGGAGATCAACTGGCCCAAAAAATAGGTCCAGGCCTGACCTGTGGTGGCGCAGTGGATAAAGCGTCGACCTGGAAATGCTGAGGTCGCCGGTTCGAAACCCTGGGCTTGCCTGGTCAAGGCACATATGGGAGTTGATGCTTCCAGCTCCTCCCCCCTTCTCTCTCTCTGTCTCTCTCCTCTCTAAAAATGAATAAATAAATAAATTAAAAAGAAAAATAGGTCCAGAAAATGCCTAGGCTTCACCCTGGAAACAACTTAAAATGCCCATTGAAAGATCATTAGATAAATAAGTGGTACAGCCTACAATGGACTATTACTCAGCCATAATATCGTAGGATTCTATTTTCATGAAATGCCCAGAATTAGTAAATCCAAAGAGACAGAAAGTAGATTAGTGGTTGCCCGCAGCTGGGGGGAGGGGCGGCTGGGGAGTGACACACTAACGTGCACGGGATTTGGGGAGAGAAATGAAAATGCTGGAAACCAACTGTGGTGATGGTTGCACAACTTCCAGAATACATTACAAACCACTGAATTAAATATACACAAGACAGGTAAATTGTGTAGTATGTAAATTATGTTTTGGGAAAAGTAAAAGGTAAACTAAAAAGGAAAAAAAAAATTTAGTTCTGGCAACCTGTACAGCACTTCACCGGAGCTCTTAACAGTCACACTGACCTGTGGCAGCGCAGTGGATAATGCGTCCGCCTGCATCGCTGAGGTCACCGGTTTGAAACCTCGGGCTTGTCTGGTCAAGGCACATATGGGAGTTGCTGCTTCCTGCTCCTCCCCCCTTCTCTCTCTCTGTCTCTAAAATGAATAAATAAAAAACTTTAAAAACAGATTGCCTTTACCCAGGCAGGACTGTCAATGTTCAAAACCCATCCAAGAAATTCCTAAATACTCTGCCACTGAATTAGTACAAATAGCCATAATAGCCTTTTTTTTTTTTTTTTTTGGCCTGGTCCTTTTCTTTCTTTCTTTTTTTTTTTTTTAGCATTTTTAATTTTATTTATTTATTTTTTTTTTTGACAGAGACAGAGAGAGGGACAGACAGGAAGGGAAAGAGATGAGAAGCATCAATTCTTCATTGCAACACCTTAGTTGTTCATTGATTGCTTTCTCATATGTGCCTTGACCAGGGGGCTACAGCAGACCGAGTAACCCCTTGCTCGAGCCAGTGACCTTGGGCTCAAGCTGGTGAGCTTTTGCTCAAACCAGATGAACCCGCGATCAAGCTGGCGACCTCGGGGCCTCAAACCTGGGTCCTCCACATTGCAGTCCAACGCTCTATCCATTGTGCCACCACCCAGTCAGGCTGGCCTAGTCCTTTTCTTATATTAAATCTACTTTTCACACCAGTGGGACAGGTTGGGTTTCAGGTTCCCACATTTTCTAGGAAGATTGTGTCCCTGAACACTTGTCAACATTTAAAAATAATTATTGCAGACTTGACAATGGGGAGTGTGGATTTCTGTCTACAAACTCAGTGGGGTTGCCAGTTAGAGTGTGGACACAGGTTCTGCGGGCCAATCTTGGTCCCAGGCACCCTGATGTTACTAGATCTTTAAATTAATGTGCAGGAGGGGAGGGAGGTGCGGAAGGGGGGTAGTAAAGAGAGACAAATAGGCCTTGGCCGCCAGTTGGCTCAGTGGTAGAGCGTCAGCCTGGCATGAAGGAGTCCCAGGTTTGATTCCCGGCCAGGGCACACAGGAGAAGTGCCCATCTGCTTCCTCTCTGTCTTTCTCTTCCCCCTCCCGCAGCCAAGGCTCCATTGGAGCAAAGTTGGCCGGGGCGCTGAGGATGGCTCTGTGGCCTCTGCCTCAGGTGCTAGAATAGCCCTGGTTGCAACAGAGCAATGCCCCAGATGGGCAGAGCATTGCCCCCTTGTGGGCATGCCGGGTGGATTCCGGTTGGGCACATGTGGGAATCTGACTGCCTCCCCGTTTCCAACTTCAGAAAAATAAAAAAATAAAAAAAATAAAATAAAAATAAGAGGGACAAATATATGGTGATGGAAGATGATTTGACTTTGGGTGATGGGCACACAATGCAATCAACAGTTCAATTGCTAGAGTGGTTTACCTAGAATCTATGTACTCTTACTGATCAATGTCACCACATTAAATTTAATTTCCTAAATAAAAAATTTTAAAAAAGTTAATGCGCAGGGTAAGGAAGTTGCATTGTTTTACTTCAAGGCAAAAAGTGATACTTTAATCCATGTTTTTGTTGCACTGATTCAATTGTACCGAAAATGACAACCCTATATGATTATCTTCTTTTTATTTTTTAATTTTATTTATTTATTAATATTATTTTACATATTTAAAAAAATATTGAGTTCTTTTATTTTTATTTTTTGAAAGAGAGAAATACAGAAAGGGAGAGAGTGAGAAGCATCAACTCATAGTTGCTTCACTTTAGTCATGCATTGAGCTTCTCCTACGTGCCTTGTGCCTTGACTGACCGGGGTCATGCCAGTGTCTCCTTGCTCAAGGGAGCAACCTTTGGGCTCAAACTGGCGAGCTTTGGCTCGAGTGGATGATCCACCGCTCAAGCCAGCATCCCTGTGCTGACAAGCCCATGCTCACAGCCAGCAACCTCGGGGTTTGCAGCCTCCAGTCGGAGCATTCCAGGTAGACGCTTTAGCCACTGCACCACCACCCTTCATGCTATCTTTAACTCACAGTCTGTAAGTTAGCAGTCCCAGACAAGTCTCACTGAGCAAAAATCAAGGTGTCAGCAGAGTTGTGTTCCTTTGTAGACACTGTTGGTGTGAATCCGTTTCCTTGCTTCATCCACCCAAAACAAGTCCTTGACTTGCCTGATGAGGCAGTGATGCAGTGTATATAGAGCATGGCCTGGGAAGCTGAGGCCTCACTCAAAACTCCACCATTGCCAGCTTGAGCATGGGCTCACCAGCTTGAGCCTGGGGGCACCAGCCTGAGCATGGGATCATAGACATGACCCCATGGTTGCTGTCTTGAGCCCAAAGGTCACTGGCTTGAAGTCCAAAGTTGCTGGCTTGAGCAAGGGTCACTGGCTCAGCTGGAGCACCCCCCCCCCCCATCAAGGCATATATAAGAAGCAATCAATGAACAACTAATGTACTGCAACTATTAGTTGATGCTTCTCATCTCTCTCCCTTTCTGTCTGCCCCTCTCCCATTCTCTCTGACCTTCACTTTTAAAAAAAGTCCTTTGCTCAAGGCCTCGTTTGTCCATCTCCAAATCCAGCCATTTGGTGTCTCTCTGCATCATATCTCTGAACTGACCCTGATTATCGTTCTTTTCTTTTTCTTTTCTTTTTTTAGATAGAGAGATGACAAGCATCAATTCTTCATTGTGGCACCTTAGTTGTTCATTGATTGCTTTCCCCTACATGCCATGACTGGGGAGTGGGGGTGCTCTTGCCAAGCCAGTGACCCCTTGCTCAAGCCAGAGGTCCTGGGCTCAGGCCAGCGACCATGAGGTCATGTAGATGATCCCACGCTCAAGCTGGTAAACCTGTGCTCAAGCTGGATGAGATGGCGCTTAAGCTGGCAACCTGAGGGTTTTGAAGGACACTCTATCCAGTATGCCATCTTCAGTCGGGCTGATTATCTTTCTTTTATAAAGAGACTGACAACTTGTCCAAAATCACACAGCAAATAAGTGATGGTCTCAGGATTCTAAGTCTGTCCATATCTGAAGCTGGTGCTCCACCTCTGCCCAGTCCTCCCGGTCATTTGAAAGTCTCATCCTGAGTTTTCAGTGGAAAGCACTGATGGGATCCAGTTAGGCAAGTGCTGCGACAGCTACTCTCAAAGACACGTGTCTTCCTTTTTTCTAAATTTAATTAACTAATTAATTCATTTATTTATTTTTACAGAGACAGAGAGTCAGAGAGAGGGATAGATAGGGACAGAAAGACAGGAACAGAGAGAGATGAGAAGCATCAATCATCAGTTTTTTGTTGCCACACCTTAGTTGTTCATTGACTGCCCTCTCATAGGTGCCTTGACCGGGGGCCTTCAGCAGACCGAGTAACCCTTTGCTCGAGCCAGTGACCTTGGGTCCAAGCTGGTGAGCTTTTGCTCAAACCAGATGAGCCCACGCTCAAACTGGCGACCTCGGGGTCTCAAACCTGGGTCCTCTGTATCCCAGTCCAGTGCTCTATCCACTGATCCACCGCCTGGTCAGGCTAAATTTAATTTATTGATTGGTTTTAGAGAGAGAGGAAAGGAGGAACAGTGACCTGGTCCTGTGTGTGCCCTGACTGGGGAATTAAACCCACAACCTTGGTGTATTGGGATGACATTCTAATCAACTGAGCTACCCAGCCAGGCCTGGTATGACTTTTTTAAAGTATTTGGTTGGTCTGTGAACACACATGCACACACAAAGTATTTGGTCTGGGATAGAACTGTTAAAACCTTAGCTTTGTTAAAAACGTAGAGTTTAAGGTGATGGTTGCCAGATGGGAGAGGGCTACGGGGGTAGGTGAAGGGATTAAGAAGTACAAATTGGCCCTGGCAGGTTGGCTCAGCGGTAGAGCGTCGGCCTGGCGTGCAGAAGTCCCAGGTTCGATTCCCGGCCAGGGCACACAGGAGAGGCGCCCATTTGCTTCTCCACCCCCCCTCCTTCCTCTCTGTCTCTCTCTTCCCCTCCCGCAGCCAAGGCTCCATTGGAGCAAAGATGGCCCGGGTGCTGGGGATGGCTCCTTGGCCTCTGCCCCAGGCGCTAGAGTGGCTCTGGTCGCGGCAGAGCGACCCCCCCCCCCCCACCGAGGGGCAGAGCATCACCCCCTGCTGGGCGTGCCGGGTGGATCCCGGTCGGGCGCATGCCGGAGTCTGTCTGACTGTTTCCCCCCGTTTCCAGCTTCAGAAAAATACAAAAAAAAAGAAGTACAAATTGGTAGTTACAGAATAGTCACAGGAGCCTGACCAGGTGGTGGCGCAGTGGATGAAGCGTTGGACTGGGACACAGAGGGCCCAGGTTCAAAAACCCCAAGGTTGCTGGCTTGAGCACAGGCTCATCTGGTTTAAGCAAAGGGTCACTTGGTCTGCTGTAACCCGCCCTCCCATCAAGGCACATATGAGAAAGCAATCAATGAACAACTAAGGTGCCGCAACGAAGAACTGATGCTTCTCTCTCCCCTCCTGTCTATCTGTCCCTATCTGTCTCTCTCTCTGTCTCTGCCAAAAAATATATAAATAAAAAAAAATAAAATAAAATCACAGGAATGTGAAGTACAGCATAGGAAATATAATCAATAATAGTGCAATAACTATGATGGTGTCAGATACATATTAGAGGGGGGGATCACTTCCTAAGATATATAAATGTCTAATCACTATGCTATACATCTGAAACTCATGTAAATAATGAATGGCAACTGAATGGTAATTGAAAAAACATTTTTATCTAAAAAGAAAAACTTAGAGTTGAGAAACTTAAGTTTCTGAAACCTAGGACAGCTTGGATTTGAATAGCTTTGGCTCTGTGGAATCATTCGCTGTCTCTTGTTTTTCTTTTGTGTAGCTGTGTGTAATGGCACAGGACCCAGCCAGACCACGTGAGCTCTGTGCCCTCACCTCTCTGTACCTGCCTCTGCATGTATTGAAAGTGGAAAACTGTTCCTCCCTGTCCACTTCACTGAGCCATAGTCAAGTTCAAATGGTACCAAATCGGGCTTGACAAACTACAGCCCCTGGGCCCTGTCTGGTCTATTTCCTGTTTTGTATAGCCCAGGAGCTAAGAATGGTTTTTACGTTTTTTTCGTTTGTTGAAAAAAATCAGAGAAGACTATTTCATGACCTGTGAAAATTATATAAATTTCACATTTCGGTGTTCACTAATAAGGTTGTATTAGCCCTGGTCAAATAGCTCAGGAGCATCATCCTGAAACACATAGGTTGTGGGTTTGATCCCCAGTTTGGGCACATACAGGAACAGATCAATGTTTCTGTCTCTCTCTTGCTCCCTTCCTCTCTTAAATCAATAAGTAAATTTAAAAATAATAATAACGTTTTACTGTATAACATGGCCAGACCCTTTCATTTACTTATTGTTTATGGCTGTGACAGGGCAGAGGGGGTAGTTAGGGGAGACTGTATGGCCTGAAGCAAAGTCCCAACTATTTCCTTTTTTTTTTTTTGAGAAACAGGAAGAGAGAGGTGAGAAGCATCACTTCATAATTGTGCCACTTTAGTTGTTCATTGATTGCATTCTCCTCTGTGCCTTGATGGGGGGCTCCAGCTGAGCCAGTGGTCCCTTGCTCAAGCCAGAGACCTTTGGCTCAAGCCAGCAACCTTGGGGTATCCAACCTGAGACCTCAGCATTCCAGGTTGACAGTCTATCCACCGGCTCACCATCAGGCAGGACCAACTATTTCTTAGTTGGACCTTTATCAAAAAAGACTTCTGCCTGACCAGGCAGTGGCGCAGTGGATAGAGCATCGAACTGGGATGCAGAGGACCCAGGTTCGAGACCCCAAGGTTGCCAGCTTGAGCGTGGGCTCATCTGGTTTGAGCAAAAAGCTCAGCTTGGACCCAAAGTCGCTGGCTCGAGGAAGGGGTTACTCTGTCTGCTGAAGGCCCATGGTCAAGGCACATATGAGAAAGCAATCAATGAACAACTAAGGTGTCGCATGATGATTGATGCTTCTCATCTCTCTCTGTTCCTGTCTGTCTGTCCCTATCTATCGCTCTCTCTGACTCTCTGTCTCTGTAAAAAAAAAAAAAAAAAAAAGACTTCTGACCCCTGGAAAAAGGACGCTCTTGGTAAAAAAAAAGAAAAAAGGATGCTCTTGGTAAAATAAGGCATGCCATATATCAGCTACCATTTATTCTTCCTTATTATCAATGTTCCTAATATACACACCAAATTTTCTTTAACCTCCTATGTTTCTTAATTATTAGATAATTGTGAGCATGCATTTCTTTTAGAAGGTATTTTTCAAAATATTAACCCAATAGATGAAAAATACTCATGATATAGTCAAAGGACAGAGATTCTTTTTTTCAGAGAGAGAGAGAGAGACAGGAAGGGAGAGATGAGAGCATCAACTCATTGTTGAGTCACTTCAGTTGTTCACCAATTGCTTCTCATACGTGCCTTAAGGCAGAGCTGGGTAGGGGGGCTCAAGTATAGCCAGTAACCCCTTCTTCAAGCCAGCAACTGTGGGATCGGGTTGACGATCTCACACTCAAGCTGATCACCTCAGGGTTTTCAAACCTGGGACTATCCCAGGTCGACATTCTACCCACTGTGCCACAACTGGTCGGGCACAAGTACAGAGATTCTTAGTGTGAAAAGAATACTTTTAGTCTGACCAGGCGGTGGTGCAGTGGATAGAGCGTTGGACTGGGATGCAGAAGGACCCAGGTTTGAGACCCAGAGGTCACCAGCTTGAGCGCTGGCCCATCTGGTTTGAGCAAAAGCTCACCAGCTTGGACCCAAGGTCACTGGCTCGAGCAAGGGGTTACTCAGTCTGCTGAAGGCCTGCGGTCAAGCCACATATGAGAAAGCAATCAACGAACAACTAAGGTGCCGCAACACACAATGAAAAACTAATGATTGGCCCTGGCCGGTTGGCTCAGTGGTAGAGCGTCGGCCTAGCGTGCGGAGGACCCGGGTTCGATTCCCGGCCAGGGCACACAGGAGAAGCGCCCATTTGCTTCTCCACCCCTCCGCCGCGCTTTCCCTCTCTGTCTCTCTCTTCCCCTCCCGCAGCCAAGGCTCCATTGGAGCAAAGATGGCCCGGGCGCTGGGGATGGCTCTGTGGCCTCTGCCCCAGGCGCTAGAGTGGCTCTGGTCGCAACATGGCGACACCCAGGATGGGCAGAGCATCGCCCCCTGGTGGGCAGAGCGTCACCCCTGGTGGGTGTGCCGGGTGGATCCCGGTCGGGCGCATGCGGGAGTCTGTCTGACTGTCTCTCCCTGTTTCTAGCTTCAGAAAAATGAAAAAAAAAAAAAAAAAAAGAAAAACTAATGATTGATGCTTCTCATCTCTCTGTTCCTGCCTGTCTGTCCCTGTCTATCCCTCTCTCTGTAAGGAAAAAAAAAAAAGAATACTTTTAGCTAAAAACACACTAAGTTTATAATCATTAATTTGGTTGTAATCTAAATAACAACCAGTGAACAAACAAAAGATGATCAACCGGCCCTGGCCGGTTGGCTCAGCGGTAGAGCGTCGGCCTGGCGTGCGGGGGACCCGGGTTCGATTCCTGGCCAGGGCACATAGGAGAAGCGCCTATTTGCTTCTCCCCCCCACTCCTTCCTCTCTGTCTCTCTCTTCCCCTCCCGCAGCCAAGGCTCCATTGGAGCAAAGATGGCCCGGGCGCTGGGGATGGCTCCTTGGCCTCTGCCCCAGGCGCTAGAGTGGCTCTGGTCGCGGCAGAGCGACGCCCCGGAGGGGCAGAGCATCGCCCCCTGGTGGGCAGAGCATCGCCCCATGGTGGGCATGCCGGGTGGATCCCGGTCGGGCGCATGCGGGAGTCTGTCTGACTGTCTCTCCCCGTTTCCAGCTTCAGAAAGAAAAAAAAAAAAAAAAAAAGATGATCAACCTAATTAGTAACAAAGAAACCCAAATTAAATAAAAAGTGCTTTTCCCCCCAGCAGATTCACCATGGCTACAAATTGAAAAGGTATAGAATCAGTGATGGGGAAGATGCAGGAAAATGGACATCAATTGTACATGGGATGTTTCTCTGAATAGTGATTTTAACTGTTTCATCTTTTTTAACTTAAAATGTCTTTAAACTAAAAAATATATAGACCTGGCTGGGTAGCTCAATCGGTCAGACTCTAACCAACTAACTGTTAGAGCATCGCTTCCATACACCAAGGTTGCAGGTTAATTCCCCAGTCAGGGCACATACAAGAATCAACCAATGAATGCATAAATAAGTGGAACAACAAATCAACGTTTCTCTCGCTCTCTCTCCCTTCTCTTTCTCTAAAATGTTAATTTAAAACTTTAAAAAAATATATATATAGGTTTGGAACAAAATAACATAAAATATTTTTTATTATTTATTTACAAATATTTCATGAGTATTGAGTGAATACCAGACCATGGGAAAGACTTTTACATTTGAAATCATTGCAATGAGAAGCCATTGAAGGGTATTTAAACAAGGAATGTCGTGATCAGATTTACACTTTTAAAAATACCTTTGGCTGCTAGCTGGAGATTTGGCCCTGGAGCAAAGACCAGTTAACAGCCTTTGGCAATTATCATCAAGAAAGATGAGGGTACGTAATGTAAAAAATGAAAGTTAGCAAAAGTGCCACAGCATTGCCCTGCACTGCCTTCCCTCTCCCTCTCACCACCTTTAGTTTATTCCTCCAAACTTTCACCAAGATACTTGGGCCCAAAGTAGACTTCTAGGCTAGCTGTCCAAAACAGGTATAATATGAAGTACAAACATGTAATTTTTAATGGTCTAGGAGTCATATTTTAAAAAATAAAAACAAGTAGAGTTACTGTGTGATCCAACAATTCTACCACTAAATATGTATCCAGGAGAACCGAAAACGTATTCGTCTACTTGTACATGAATATTCATAAGCCACTTTATTCAAAATTGCCAAACAGTGGAAGCAACCCAGATGTCCATCAACTCTTAAGTGGACAAACAAAATGTGATATATAACTACAAATAGACTGTAATTCAGCCATAAGAAGAAAAGAAGTACAACATGGATGAACTTTGGAAACATTATGTTAAGTTAAAGAAGCCAGTTACAAAGAGCAACATATTGTATGCTTTCATTTATATGAAATGCCCAGAATAGGCAACTCCATAAACAGAAAGTAGATTACTGATTGCCTTGGGTGGGAAGGGGCAAAACAAAGCAGCTGCAAATGCATATGGGTTTCCTTCAGGAGTAATGAAAATATTCTGAGATTACGGTTGTGGCAATGGTCACACAACTCTGTGAATATGTGGAAGCCCACCAAACTGTACATCTTTAAACGGTGACTATTGGGCTTGCGAATTCTATCTCAGTTAGAAGTATATACATAAATGGACCCAAATAAATTCAATAAAAAGGAAAGGAAAAAGGAAACTCGTGATATTAATTTGAACCTAATTGTACCTAAAATAGCATTTCAATAAGTCATTGACATAAAAAGTTATTAATGAGACATTTTACATTATTTTTTCTTACTAAGCCTTCAAAATCTACATATTTCACAAAGATTTCAATTTAGATGTTAAAATTTCATTGGAAATACTAAATCTACATTTAGATTATGGAAAATTTACCTTTAAAGAAGTAGTCAAAATGTTATCAGGAGCTGTTTCAATGGCAAAGAAATTTTTTAAATTTCTTTGACAATAACATTAATTTTTTAAAAAGTAGGACATATCCAAGTTGTTCCAAACACACTTTTAAAAACCAGTTTTCCAATAAACAGCATCAACCATTTTTAAACTTAAAGTTAAATTCAATTCGAAGTTCAGCTCCTCAGTGGCACTATTTATATTTCAAAGGCCCAGTTGCCACGTGGGGCTGGTGGCTCCCATTCTGGGCAGACCAGATATAGACTATTTTCATCATCACAGAAAGTTCATCTGGCAACACAGGCTTTGAGGATTAAGGAAACTGATGAACCTAAGTGCTTAACACTATGCCTGTCCAGTTGTCAATATAGCACTTGATACCATGTAGTTATTTCATTGCTACATCCTCCAGGTAACCCAGTCTTCCTGACAGGGCAAGACCCACCCATGACTGTCCAGCATGACTTTCTTGTCTCTTCCCACTTGTAACTCAATTTTGCTTCCTAACGACTCCTAAAGGAGCTCCCACTCCCACCCCCACATCCATCTCTGCCCACGCAAGTTCAGGCCAGCATTCCTTTATCATCCTCCTTGTCTTTTCCCCCAATCTTCCCTGAGCCAGAGAGCAAGTTCCCTGGGATATTCACCCCCATCCCGTTCTGCACCTCTAATCTATTCTTGCACGAGGAATCAAAGTCATCCTTTCAAATTGCAACTGAATGGATTAACTTCAGTTCGTAATTACACTCAGATCTAGCCTTGCTAGGTCTGGCCCCTCCTTCCAGTCTGCCTTTCCACCTCACCCTACCTGGGATCGGGAACTGCCTCTGGCCCCAGGGCCTTTCTCCAGATGCCTGAGCCTCACCAACTTTTGCCCCAATAGACGCCAATCACTTTCTTAGAGTCCCCTGTCTCACCAAGTCACTGTACCTTTTACTTCTTCACAGCATTTGCAGTTGGTAACAATTTATGTGTGACTAATTGAAAGTTTTGAATTAACAGTGTTATTCTTACTAAATGAGGCTTTTTAAAATTTTTTAAATTTACTTAATGATTTTAGAGAGAGAGGAAAGAAGAGAGAGAGACTGAAACATCAATCTGTTCCTGTATGTGCCTGACTGGGGAAGGAACCCGCAACCTCTGTGCATTAGGATGCTCTAACGGTCCAAAGGAGCTATCCAGTCAGGGCTAGACGAGATTTTTCTTGAATGAGGTCAGGCCCCCCATCTGCTTCATTCTCTGTCCCCAGGGCCAGGCATAGACAAGTGCCTGTATGTAAGTTCATTTTCGTAAATTAGATTGTTTTTTAAAAAGACTCTCTCCATTAGAACGTAGCCTCCACAAGGTAGGAGGCTTGCACATATTGGGAAGACTCAAATACCGCCTGAAGGAACAAACGGATTCATTTGTAAGTTTCAGGGAGCCAAGGTGTCTGAAGCAGCTCAGCTGTGAGATGTAGTCTTGGTAGCTGCCCCACCTGGCACCCTCCTCAAATGCTTCCACCCCAACCCTGCACATGCACACAGTTTTCTTCTCCCTGTCTGTGAGGTTCAGGAGGATAAATTCTCCAAGTAGGCAAAGCAAAAAAGGTGAAACAAGAATAAATAGAAGAGGCCTTGGCCGGGCAGCTCAGTTGGTTAGAGCGTCATCCCCCTATGCTGAGGTTGTAGGTTTGATTCTGGTCAGGGCACACACAAGAATCAACCAATGAATGCATAAGTGGCACAACAAATTGATGTTTCTCTCACTCTGTTTTTCTCCCTTCCTCTCTCTCTAAAATAAATGTTTAGCTATTTCATGTTAATTTATATCATTTCAGCTCTGAACTGGTATAAATGAATTTTAAGATTCTTTTTGGTGGGGGACTATAATGACATTGCTAAAGACAGTAGTCGAGTCTTTAGAAAGGTCACATAACAGTCCCCAATAGGTGATCTGTTCCTGTCTTGGAAGAGAATGGATTTTCAAGGGTAATTGTGCCCCCCCCCCTCAGCATCTGTACCCACGAGGAGCTGGAGCTCCCTGTGGAAGCCCTTTAGCTGTGATCGTGATTAGACCTGATAACAAGTCACCCTTCTTTGCTTTCCATCACGCTGCTGGCCTCCATCCCCACATCCATCCTTCCAACTAGTTGCTCAAAGACCCAATTCCATGTTGGTCAATCCAATCAACTTCCAAAGGAACACGACCAAAGGCAATAGAACAAAACGCAAGCTCAACTGCAAAAGAGGAGATAAAACACTTATTTGTAAATCACATGTGTGCATACCTAAAACTGTCCAAAGGAAACACAAACCAGCAGCGAGAAGCAAGATGTCCATGAGGCGGCCAACAGCAAAATCCACTCTAGTCCCTGAAAGCAACAGTTTTCTTATGGACCAGCAATGAAGTTGGAAAATATGATTCTAAAAAACATACCTTGTCTTTTGCTGCTGTCCCTCCAGGAAAAGCTAGTGAGTAACAGTCTGCATCGGAAGCTGGTACTGGGAACCACAGGGGGAAGAGGCCGGGCTTTGCGTCTCCGGCGTGCAGGCATCCGTCTCGCAGGCGGCCTTGACTGCTGGGTGAATCTCATGAAATCAAGTTCTCTGGGGCCTCACAGCGTGTCCTTTGCCTATTCAGAGGGACCTAGGCAAGGAGGAGAAACAGACCTGGTCCTCCCCTTCCTAACCCTCGGGATTTTATAGGCCCTCTCCCAGCAGGTCCAAAGGCAGGGTCTGGAATCCTTGCTTTATTTGCATAACTTAAAGGTTTACTTAAGGCGGGGCTCCAGAACAAAAGAGCTAACAGGATTAAAGAAATTTTGAAGCCTCTACCTTTTTTTGGTGGAATATGGTGCAAAAAATCCCTCATAAGGACTTTCACCCCAAATATTCACTATGACACTTTGCTACATAGATAAATGACAGATAGATAGATAAAATAAATTTAGCAATGGTCACAGTATGTGTTTGCTATTTAAACATGTGTGTTTCATCTTACCCATTCCTTCTCTGTCTTAATTGGTCCTGGTGTTGGCTTCTGCCTCATACCTACGTGGCTACCAAATCAAGCACACTTTAGATAATATTTATATTTTTTAATTTTAGAGAGAGAGGGAAAGAGAGAAAAACATTAAATTTTGTTTCACTTATTTATGCATTTATTGTTTGATTTTTATTTATTTATTTTTTTTTACAGAGACAGAGTCAGAGAGAGGGATAGATAGGGACAGACAGACAGGAACTGAGAGAGATGAGAAGCATCAATCATCAGTTTTTCATTGCAACACCTTAGTTGTTCATTGATTGTTTTCTCATATGTGCCTTGACCGTGGGGCTACAGCAGACCTAGTAACCCCTTGCTCAAGCCAGCGACCTTGGGTCCAAGCTGGTGAGCTTTTTGCTCAAACCAGATGAGCCCGCGCTCAAGCTGGCAACCTCAGGGTCTCGAACCTGGATCCTTCGCATCCCAGTCCGATGCTCTATCCACTGCACCACCGCCTGATCAGGCACATTGTTTGATTTTTGTATGTGCCCTGACCAAGAATCAAACCCGCAACCATGGTATATGGGGACAATGCTCTTAGTAACTGAGTAACTCTGTCAAGGCATCCTTATTATTATTATTATTTTTAATAGAGACAAAGAGAGAGTCAGAGTGAGGGATAGACAGGGACAGACAGACAGGAACGGAGAGATGAGAGGCATCAATCATTAGTTTTTCGTTGCACATTGCGATACCTTAGTTGTTCATTGATTGCTTTCTCATATGTGCCTTGACCACGGGCCTTCAGCAGACCGAGCAACCCCTCGCTTGAGCCAGAGACCTTGGGTCCAAGCCGGTGAGCTTTTTGCTCAAACCAGATGAGCCTGCACTCAAGCTGGCGACCTCAGGGTTTTGAACCTGGGTCTTCAGCATCCCAGTCCGACGCTCTATCCACTGCGCCACCGCCTTGTCAGGCACATTGTTTGATTCTTGTATGTGCCCTGACCAGGAATCAAAACCGCAACCATGGTATATGGGGACAATGCTCTTAGTAACTGAGTGACTCTGCCAAGGCCATCTTTATTATTTGTAACATATATACAATTGTTCAATTACAGTACAGTACAAATTCTTTGCATGGTTAAAGGAAACATAATTAAAAAAAAAAGAAAACATAATTGCATACTGTACAATACTGAGGCATACTTCACATTGTTCCCACCAATGAGTTCATTATCATTAGTGTGAACTATTGGGCTATCTTAAAGATTTTCTTTCCTTCTTTTTCCTTTTTTTTTCTTTCTTTTTTTTTGAGATAGAGAGAGAGGCAGGGAGAGAGGGACAGGAACACTGAGCTGCTCTGTATGTGCCCTGACCAGGGAATCAAACTGGCAACCTTTGCATCTGGATGACGCTCCAACTAACCAAGCTATTATCTAGGCAGGGTTTTATTTATTTATTTATTTAATTATTATTATTTTTTAGGGTTTTATTTATTGATTGATTTTTGGAGAGACAAAGAGAGGAAGAGAGAGAGAGAGGAGGGAAAAGGGAAGCATTCATTTGTCCCACTCAGTCGTGCATTCATTGGCTGCATCCCGTATATGCCCTGACCGGGGATTGAACCCACAACCTTGTTGTTTCTGGATGACACTTTTTTTTTTTTTTTTTACAGAGACAGAGAGTGAGTCAGAGAGAGGGATAGACAGGAACAGACAGGAACGGAGAGATGAGAAGCATCAATTATTAGTTTTTCATTGTGTGTTGCAACACCTTAGTTGTTCATTGATTGCTTTCTCATATGTGCCTTGACCGTGGGCCCTCAGCAGATCGAGTAACCCCTTGTTGGAGCCAGCGACCTTGGGCTCAAGCTGGTGAAATTTTGCTCAAACCATATGAGCCTGCGCTCAAGCCGGCGACCTCGGGGGTCTCGAACCTGGGTCCTCTGCATCCCAGTCCGATGCTCTATCCACTGCGCCACCACCTGGTCAGGCTCTGAATGACACTTTTAACTGACTGAACTAACTTGCCAGGGCCTAAAGGCTCTCTTTAAATAAAATCCTCATTAGGTTTTTATGTGGGTGGTTAGAAATGTTTTAATACTATATTTGAGGAATATAGTAGCTGGGGACATATTCTTTTTTTCAATAATAGGATACACTGATAACAACAACAACAAAATACTAGAACCAACCCAAATGGCCATCAACAGGAGAATGGCTAAATTATCTGAATATACAATGGATTACTCTACAACAATATAAAAGAACAAATTATGGAGGCATGCAATGACACGAATGACTCTCATAAACATTTATGGTTCTACTTACGAAATATAAGAAGAGACAAAACTAATCGATAGTGCTAGAATTCGGCATCATTGTGACAACTGAATGGGGAGTGGGTGCTGCCACAAATAGGGGTGTTTGGGGGCTGAAAATATTCTATTAATTAGTGTTGGTCTACATGGGTGACTGTGAGATGTATGTGTATGCGAAAAGTCATCAAGCAGTGCATTCAAGATTAGTGCACTGTAATGTATGGAAGTCCATTGTTGTTCACAGTAGTTGGCTTGGGCGCCATTTTAAACAGTAAATTGACCCTGGCTGGTTAACTCAGTCAATTAAGAACATCATCCCGACCTGTGGTGGCGCAGTGGATAAAGCGTCAATCTGGAATGCTGAGGTCGCCGGTTCAAAACCCTGGGCTTGCCTGGTCAAGGCACATATGGGAGTTGATGCTTCCTGCTCCTCCCCCCTTTCTCTCTCTCTCTCTCTCTCTCTCTCTCTCTCCTCTAAAATGAATAAATAAATAAATAAAAAGAACATCATCCCAAAACAAGGTTGGGGGTTCAATCCCCTGTTAGGGCACACATGGGAAGCAACCAAAAAATACACAACTGAGTGGAACAACACATGCTTCCTTTTCCCTCCCCCCCCCCCCCTCTCTTCCTCTCTCTGTCTCTCTGAAAGAAAAGAAATTAAGCCCTGGCCGGATGACTTGGTCCGTTGGAGTGTTGTTCCGGAGTCTGGAGGCTGCCGGTTCGATTCCCTGGTCAGGGCACATACAGGAGCAGCTCCATGTTCCTGTCTCTCTCTACCTTCCTTTCCCAAAAGGGAAAAAAAACCCCAGTAAATTAATAAAAATTGCAAAACAACAAAAAATTTTTTAAAATGTGGCACTAAGTAGACCATGAAAAGGATGCTGTTCATAGTACCAGAGCTGAAAACGTTGGTCACGTTGTGCATTTCAGCTGGGAATGTGCCCATGGGGCAACTCAATTTTTGCTGCCCTGCACATGTTCATTAATGACCTTGGTAGCACTGTATTTTAATTCTTCCATTTTTTGAGAGGGGGAGGAGGGAGAAGGAAGGAGAAAGGGAAAGTAAGAGAGAGAAGCATTAACTTATTGTTCTACTTCTTGCGCATTCGTTGGTTGCTTCTCGTATGTGCTCCGACCAGGGATTGAACCCGTGACCTTGGCAGGCCGGGACAATACTCTATCCACTGAGCCATCTGGCCAAAGTGCACTGTGAGTATTGATTTGAGGATGACAAGTCACAATTTCACTGCCATCTAGCTGTGAGGCCTTGAGGCCCAGGCAAGAGACCCTCTACATCTTTAAAAATACTCTTCTCGAACAGTATATACAGTTTCTTTGTGTGTGTGTGTGTGTGTGTGTGTGTGTGTGTGTGTGTGTGTATACACATGCAGTTGCTTAACAAGTATAAATTTACCATACAACCAGCCATTCCACCTCTAGGTATCCACCCAAAAGAAATGAAACTATACAACCCAACAGACTTGTGCTCGAGCATTTCTCACAACATTGTCCTTAATAGCTAAATACCAGAAGCAATCGAATGTCCTTCAGCTGGTGAATGGATGCATAAAACAGGGTCATTCAAACAATAAAAAAGAATGGAGTTTCGATACCAGTTACAACGTGGGTGGGCCTCGAAATTGTGGTGCTCAGTGAAAGAAGCCAGATGCGAAAGGACACACATTGTACGGCTCCATCTCTATGAAAGGTCCAGAATAAGCAAATACATGAAGTCAGAGAGTGGATCAGTGGTTGCCTAGGACTCGTGGATTAAAGGGGATTAACTGTAAACTGACCTAAGCGATCATTTTAGAGTGATAGGTTCTAAAATTAGATTATAATGATGGTTACCCAACTTGTAAACTTTCTAAAAATCATTGACTTGTACACGTTGAATTTAGGATTTTTAAATAATACCTCAATAAACTAAAAAATAAACCCCTTCCAGTGTTGATGTGTTAAATCTGTTGCAGATATAACCATTAGTTAAACACGTGGCTCCTTGAGTAATTACTTACGAAAGGATGCTCTGGCCTGAGCAACTGCTGCTCCCTCCCAGACCCTGCATACCTCGGTACCCTGGGCCTGCGTCACCCCTTGACACCTTTGTTCTGGTCATTTCTATGGCCTGCAGATGGACTCCTGACGTTTTCCTGGGTCTTGCTCAAAGTTCTGCTCTTTTTGAAGTCGTCTCAGTGATCCTCCTCACTCTCTACCCTTGCCCCAACCCCAAATACCTCCCCGAAATAGTTGGTATTCCCACCTCTAGCTTTGTTCTAACTACAAGACGAGGAAGTTCTAGAAATCTACTATGCAACACAGAGCCTGTAGTGTTTTTATTTATTATTATTATTATTATTATTATTATTATTAGAGAGAGGAGAAAGAGAGAGAAGGGGGGCAGCGGGAAGCATCATCTCATAGTAGTTGCTTTCCGTATGTGTTTTGCCCAGGCAAGCATGGGTTTCAAATCAGCGACCTCAGCATTCCAGGTCAGCACCTTATCCACTGAGTCACCATAGGTCAGGCTAGAGCCTGTATTTAAACATAGTGTTTGCACTTAAAAATTTGTTAAGAGGGTAGCTCTCAGGTTAGTTAAGGGTTCTTATCACAGGAGAAAAGAACACAAGAAATCTTCGGAGACTAATGAATATATTTATTGCCTTGATTGGGGCAACGGTATATACATACGTCCAAACTCATTAAAATTTATGCGTTAAACACGTGCCATTTTTGTATATTAAGTATACACAAAAGCTGAAAAAGAAAGCACGCGATAGAAAAATAAATAAGTACAATAAACCAGTGCTTTGCACATTATATTAAAAAAATGTTTTAAATATATCTTTTGAACCCATTATTTTGAGCTTCATGTCACTTTCAGTTTGTTATCCAAGGCGCTAAAAAAAAGTATGTGACTTTTAGAGAAACTAAAAATATGGACAGCAGGAAGGAAGGAAGAAAAGAGGGAAGGAAGGAGGGGGAGAATGAGGGCAGTGTAGGTGTGATGTGGCAGTGAAAGTTTCACTGATTTCTTCAGCCAGGGTTTACTGAACACCTCACAGGCACCTGGCATTGCCCTGGGCCCTGGGAACAGAAGTGTGAGCGAGCATGTCTAGCAACCAGTTCCAGAAATGGGAGCGCTCCTGGAAGTGACAGGCGTTTAAAGGGCTCATCAAAGTCGATTGAACTCATTGCTTTCTAAATCCAATTATTTTTGGCTGTTTGCATTGATGCCACCGGCACGGAGTGATTCATCTACAAGTGTTCCTTTGGCCTTATATTCTCCTGGGAGAGACAGCCAAGAAGTGACTCTGTCGCTAAGCGCTGGGAGGAGAAGCAAGGCAGGCTGAGAGGAGAGAGGGGTCAAGGGGGCCCTTTCTGTGATGGTGATCCAGGAATGCCTCTCAAGGAGGGGCCATCGAAAGTGTCAGACGGCCTGTGTCACGGACCACCAGCCCTGCTACTTGCTGGGAAAGGCCTCTCGCTGCCTCAGCCTTTGGATTCTGGGAAATGGAGACTCTGAGGATGGCATCTGGGGTTCCTCTCAGATGGAAGGAAGCCCCACAGAGAACCTGAGCTCTGGCCGTCACTGTCATGGGGACGCTGACCTGGCAGGGAGCCTTGGGTTTCTAGGATGCCTCCTTCAGATTCTGCCATGGTGCCACAGACTGAGAAAGGTCAACTCACCTCTTCTCAGAGTGTCCGAGATAATAGTAATAATAATATGCTCACGTATTTCGTGAATCTCCCCTACTCATCTGTCAGCTCCACGAAGAGGAAGAGCTTCCTCCGCCTCCTCACCACCTCTCCAGGGCCTGCACCTAATGGAGGCTCAAAAACAACGTGGTGAATGAGCCTGACCTGTGGTGGCGCAGTGGATAAAGCATCGACCTGGAAATGCTGAGGTCGCCGGTTCGAAACCCTGGGCTTGCCTGGTCAAGGCACATATGGGAGTTGATGCTTCTAGCTCCTCCCCCTGTCTCTCCCTCCCTCTCTCTCTCCTCTCTAAAATGAATTAAAAAAACCCAAAAACCAACTTGGTGAATGAACGAATGACTCTAAAGACAAGATGTGAGAAACACACTGTGTTGTATTTTTACCTTAGAAACCACTTAGAATATAACAAGGACCTGGCAGGGCCTGGGGGTGGAGGGAAGGAGCGTGTCTCCCCTACCCTTCTCGGTCTCCAGGCATACAGCAGGGGTTCAATAGATGTGCGAGTGGACGTCCTGCCTGGTCCCCTCTGTCCTTGTAGGACAGGAGCCTGTCCCATTTCGCTTCCAAGATAGAAGCACTCACGCATCCCATACACGGGTGTTTACTCATGTCTTTTTTTTTTTTTTAATTTTAATTTTTTATTTTTTACAGAGACAGAGAGAGTCAGAGAGAGGGATAGACAGGGACAGACAGACAGGAATGGAGAGATGAGAAGCATCAATCATTAGTTTTTCATTGCGCGTTGCAACACCTTAGTTGTTCACTGATTGCTTTCTCATATGTGCCTTGACCGTGGGCCTTCAGCAGACTGAGTAACCCCTTGCTGGAGCCAGCGACCTTGAATCCAAGCTGGTGGGCTTTGGCTCAAACCAGATGAGCCCGCGCTCAAGCTGGCAACCTCGGGGTCTCGAACCTGGGTCCTCTGCATCCAAGTTCGACACTCTATCCACTGCACCACCTCCTGGTCAGGCTACTCATGTCTTTTCTTCAGATTCTCCCATTCATTCAGCCAGAGGGACCAGTGATGGGCCCCAGTAGAAACCACAAAGCTCTCCTTTAACCTTGAAATGGGCAAGACAGGAGCAGATTCAGACCCAGAGAGCTCCGCTTCCTCTCCGCACATCTGCCGTCAGAGGGATGCCAGGCAGCAGCGGCCACCTGAAGGAAGGAAGCAGGACAGCCTGACCCGTGGTGGCACAGGGGACTGTCGACCTGGAACACTGAGGTCGCCAGTTCATGGGATAAACCTGAAGGAAAGGGGGGCAGGGCACTGTAGGGAGGGGGGCAAGGGAGACGTTGAGGGGGAGAGAGGGGAGGGGGGAGGCATTCAGGGTGACCCTAGAATCTATGTAAACACAATTAATTAAATAAAAAAAAAAGTTAAACAAAGAAACTCCGGGCTTGCCGGATCCAAGCACATATGAGAAGCAACTACTACACGTTGATATTTCCTGCTCCTCTCCATTCTTTCTTTTTCTCCCTATCTATCTGTCTCTAAAAAAATTAATTAAAAAAAACCCTAAAATCGCCAGACGGGGCGGTGGCGCAGTGAATAGAGCGTCGGACTGGGATGCGGAGGACCCAGGTTAGAGACCCCGAGGTCGCCAGCTTGAGCACGGGCTCATCTGGTTGGAGCAAAGCTCACCAGCTTGGACCCAAGGTCACTGGCTCCAGCAAGGGGTTACTCGGTCTGCTGTAGCCCCACGGTCAAGGCACATGTGAGAAAGCAATCAATGAACAACTAAGGTGTCTGCAACGAAAACCTGATGATTGATGCTTCTCATCTCTCTCCGTTCCTGTCTGTCTGTCCCTATCTATCCCTCTCTCTCTCTGACTCTCTCTCTCTGTAAAAAAACAAAAACAAAAAACAAACAAAAAAACCCCCAAAACCTAAAATAAATAAATAAATAAATAAAGGAAACAAGACAGCATGCCTTGACCCCCTGACGTTATGCCAAGATGCTCCTGACGTCCCGAATATGGACTGTAATTTTCTTCTCCTTGCTGATGTTCTCTACAAAGAGAGAGCAGTTTTTAAATTTAATCAGCACAAGAATCTTTGGGGCGTGCTAATATGCAGATCACTCAGTCCCACCTTGGGTCAGGCTGGTCTCAGGCCTGGGCATCTATGGCTCCCACCAGCCCTCCTCCCAGGCGCTAGACACCCCCCCCCCACCCTGCACAAAACGACTCTGACAGAGCTGGTGTGTGGACCAGTCTTCGGGAAACCCTAGGAATACAAAATGCTATTTTTATCTCAAATGGGAATAGCTAAACTGGGGTGTGAATTTTTTTCTCTTTATTCACGTTCAGATGGAATTAACTGGGTCTAGAAAATGTCTGAGCTCTTAATTTCCTATTACTCCTCTTGGGATAATAGTAGAAGCCAGAACAGACTTTTTATCCAGGACTTACTAGGCTAATTTGCATGACATTGCATCCACATTTGCATTTTTACTCTCGCAACACATCCAGGAGACAATACTATAATTATCTTTATTTTTCAGAGGAGGAAAGAAATAACCTGTCTGAAGTCATCCGTCTAGTAGGAGACAAAAGTGGCATTTGAACTCAAAGCTGCTTGGGTGCTTACCTGACATGCCATGCCGCCTTCATACACCGGAGACCCCGAAGAGGTGGCAGGTTCCCATATGCAAGGTGAACATCAGCAAGTCCAGGCACCCCTGCAGAGATGTTTCCCAGGGCATGGATTTGGCGTTGAGAAATCACTTCTCTTTTCCTCCAACCATGACAGAGATCTCTATCACAGTGGTCCCCAACCTTTTTTGGGCCACTGACCGGTTTAATGTCAGAAAATATTTTCATGGACCGGCCTTTAGGGTGGGACGGATAAATGTATCACGTGACTGAGACAAACGTCAAGAGTGAGTCTTAGACGGATGTAACAGTGTAACAGTGAGTCTGGTCATTTTTTTTTTTTTTTTTTTTTTTTTTTTTAGAGAGGAGGGGAAGAGAGAGAGAGAGAGAGAGAGAGAGAGAGAGAGAGAGAAGGGGGAGGAGCAGGAAGCATCAACTCCCATATGTGCCTTGACCAGGCAAACCAGGGTTTTGAACCAGCAACCTCAGTGTTTCCAGGTTGACGCTTTATCCACTGCGCCACCACAGGTCAGACGAGTCTGGTCATTTTTTAAAAGTAAAACATCGTTCAGACTTAAATATAAATAAAACAGAAATAATGTAAGTTATTTATTCTTTCTCTGCGTACCGGTACCAAATGGCCCATGGACCAGTATTGGTCCGCGGCCCAGGGGTTGGAGACCACTGCTCTATCAGATCCCCTTCAACTCCTAGAATGCTGTTGACTGTAGGTGGAGGTTGAATTGTTTAGGTATTTGATGCATGGGGCTGAGTGGTCAGGACCGAAATTTGGATCCAAACAGGATTCGGTTTGTTTTCAGCATGGTGCCCCTAGAAGAGGGTAGATTTTATGGCCATGAATGTTCAGACATACAGATCCGGCTGGCCTGAGTGGAAGATCATGTGGGCAGCAAGGTCACTACCTGATGGTCCCCTCTCTCCCTTGCAGAGGTCAGAGACGTCTCCGGCAGATCATACTTATTTTTGTCTCCTCCACCTTGTGATGGTCACCTGTACTCTGTAGCAGGGCGGCTCATGGCAGCCAATGCAATCTGTTTTCTTTCTGAAATGGACAGAAATGAGATCTGATGTATGGCTCCCCCTGTTGCTGACTTCCTAAGAGGGACACTGTGGTTGGTGGGCAGGATCATGACCACTCAAAAATATCCACATCCTAATCCCTGGAACCTGTGGATATGCGATTTAGGTTGCAAATGGACTGACTTGAAAAGATGAGACTAAGATAATCACAAAGCTTCTTTGTGTGTGTGTGTGTGTGTGTGTGTGTGTGTGTGTGTGTGTGTGACAGAGAGAGTCAGAGAGAGGGACAGGTAGGGACAGACAGACAGGAAGGGAGAGGGATGAGAAACATCAATTCTTTTTTTTTTTTTTTTAAGTTTTTTTTTTTTTTTTTTTTTACTTTTATTTATTCATTTTAGAGAGGACAGAGAGAGACAGAGAGGAGAGAGAGACAGGGGGGGAGGAGCTGGAAACATCAACTCCCATATGTGCCTTGACCAGGCAAGCCCAGGGTTTCGAACCGGCGACCTCAGCATTTCCAGGTCGACGCTTTATCCACTGCGCCACCACAGGTCAGGCAACATCAATTCTTTGTTGCGGTTCCTTAGTTGTTCGTTGATTGGTTTCTCATATGTGCCTTGGCCGGGGGCTACAGCAGACCAACTGACCCCTTGCTCAAGCCACAGACCTTGGGCTCAAGCTGGTGAGCCTTGCTCAAAGCACATGAGCCCGTGCTCAAGCTGGCAAGCTCGGGATCTCGAACCTGGGTCCTCCACATCCCAGTCCGATGCTCTATCCACTGCGCCACCGCCTGGTCAGGCAATCACAAAGCTTCTTAAGCCTCTATGGACCGGTATAACTTTTAAATCACATACTAATATATCGATATTTTATTAATTTAATCTTTTACCACAAGGTGGCGTATACATCTTATTATATAATGCCTTCTTAGTAACCAACAACATTCTTGGTAGCAGTTATCAACTCTAACCTGAGATATCAAAGTAAATGCTTTTGCAAGTTTTCTGCAGATAGAGGCATAGGAACCATCTTGTGCAATTGTCATTATTTTTTTTTTTGTTCTATTGGTGTTTGGTAAACAAGAAACAGCCTACATAATAGCTCTTGGTTTGCATATCAATAATCTCTTATTTGATTGCATTTCAACCATCATTTCGTTATTATTTTCATATAATATAGCATTGTGACTTTGAGTCACAGTGAGCTATAATGGTAGGGTTCGGTGTATCTGCGGTAACACCTGGCTGTTATATAAGAGATTGTTCATTGCATACTATAAGCTGCAAGCATCAAATACTTTGTTGGAATTTAAAACTGATATTGCATCTTGTTTATGTTGAGCGAAAAGGAATCAGTAGGAAAAGAGGACACCCATTTCAACTTGTGTAGATAAACAATTAGAGGAGAAAGAGACCAAACACAATCCTTCCGGTGAAAGACGTGTGAACAGATGAACCAGCACTCTGCCCAATATTTTCAGATAAGAGGGACGCTGTAAAAAGCTGGATGTAAAGGGGTTCCAAAAATAAAATGTTCGAAATGCAACATATATCAATGTTGAACACCAACCACAAACTGTTTCATGGAATTCCATACCTAAGCTTTTTTTATACACACAAGTGCAACATTGTAAGCCATTGTTACTTCAAAGTTACAAAACATATTTGTTACAATAAAATGGTTGAAACTGTTGAATTCATTGTTAATTTGTATTTATAGGCTGATATTTGTTGATTTCATGTTACATAAATTTTCTTATAGTCATGAAAAAAATTCAGCCCATAGAGGGTTAAAAGAAGGGAGAAGGGCTTGACCAGGCGGTGGTGCAGTGGATAAAGTGTTGGATTGGGATGCAGAAGACCTGGGTTCGAGACCCCAAGGTCGCCAGCTTGAGTGCGGGTTCATCTGGTTTGAGCAAAGCTCACCAGCTTGGACCCAAGGTCGCTGGCTCGAGCAAGGGGTTACTCGGTCTGCTGAAGGCCCACGGTCAAGGCACATATAAGAAAGCAATCAATGAACAACTAAGGTGTTGCAAGGAAAAACTAATGATTGATGCTTTTCATCTCTCTTTGTTCCTGTCTGTCTGTCCCTGTCTATCCCTCTCTCTGAGTCTCTCTCTGTCTCTGTAAAAAAAAAAGAAGGGAGAAGGGCCTGACCAGTGGTGGGGCAGTGGATAGAGCATTGACCTGGAATGTTGCAGCCCCAGGTTTGAAACTCCTAGGTTGCTGGCTTGAGTGCAGGCTCACTAGCTTGAGAGTGGGATCATCAACATGATTCCAAGGTTGCTGACTTGAGCAAGGGGTCACTGGCTTTGCCTGAGCCTCCCACTCCCTATCAAGGCACATATTAGAAGCAATCAATGACAACTAATGTGACAAAAACTACAAGTTGATGCTTCTCATCTCTTTCCTTTTCTGTCTTTCTCTTTCACTAAAGAAGGAGAAGGAGGAGGAGGAGGAGGAGGAGGAGGGAGAAGGAAGCAGAAGAATCAAACCAGGGATACGAAATGATGAGAAATATTTGGCCAGCCATGGCTAGTTTTGAAGGTGGAAGGGGGCCATGAGCCAACGTGCAGCCTCTCTTAGATAATCTGGAAAAGGCACAAAAGCAGATTCTCCTCTAGAACCTCCAGGAAGACACGTAGCCCTGATGACAACTTCATATTAGCTTTATAGAGACCCCCCCATTAGAATTCTGACCACCAGAGAGAGAGCAGTGAGATAATGCACTGTGTCTTGAAGCCACTAGGTTTTTGGCAATGTGTTACAGCAGCCATGGGAGACTCATACTGGCGCAGAGCAATGACGCTGGGCATGATGCTCAGGGGCCCATGTGCAGTGCGGAGCCTGCTCGACATTCATGGCCACCTGTGTTCTCCCCACACCACACAGAGAGACTGAGAGAAAGACACTGGGTGGCCAGGCTGAGAGAGAAAGAATGAATCCAACCTGAGGAGAGAAACAGAGCCAGGAGGCTCTTGAAATGCATGCACACCAAGTCTGCGTTCTGAGGGCTTCGATCCTGGCCCCTCCTGAGGTTCGGTGAGCAGTTCCATATTCTTGTAGCAAGCCTTCCCCTTTGCTTCAACTGCTAGCTGCATTCCTGCTCCAGCAGACTCCTAGCGACCCAGGAAGCACTAGGTTACAGCCACTGTTCTCCCAGGTAACTGGGAGACACTTTCATGGAACTCCCCAGGGAGCTGAGATTTGGATTATGCCCAGTTTACAAAGAGGTGTGGTGGTGCCAGTGTCCCTGGAGGTTGTGAAGGTTGTGATGAAAAATGAGGTTAGATTCACATCCCGGATGAGCCCCCCCCCAAAAAAAAAATGAGGTTAGAGCCTGACCAGGCAGTGGTACAGTGGATAGAGCGTTGGACTGGGATGTGGAGGACCCAGGTTCGAGACCCCGAGGTTGCCAGATTGAGCATGGGCTCATCTGGTTTGAGCAAAAGCTCACCAGCTTGGACCCAAGGTCACTGGCTCGAGCAAGGGGTCACTCGGTCTGCTGAAGGCCTGCGGTCAAGGCACATATGAGAAAGCAATCAATGAACAACTAAGGTGTCACAACGAAAAACTGATGATTGATGCTTCTCATCTCTCTCTAACCCTGTCTATCCCTCTTTCTGACTTTCTCTCTGTGTTAAAAAAAAAAAAAAATGAGGTTAGAGTCTCTGAGGTTCACGAATGAGAATTTACCCCCTTCTACTCACCTGACCCAGAGCCATGTCAGGAAGGCAGCTCTGGCGGCTATGAAAGGAGTTTCTACAAGGAGAAGCCACTGTGGTATATTAAAAGAAATTTCTTTGATGGACCCTAAAAGTCCCGATAGACAATCTGACTCCAGGCCTTTCTTGTTGCCTTGGGTCACAAAGCCCAGGATGATGACTACATAGCCAGCATCATGGTAAACACGGTGCTTTTCCCTTTCCCTGTGAAACACCCTGGCATGTGGGGGGTAGAATTATTTTATATTAGGTCTGTGATTTCAGGCCGTGGCCGGTTGGCTCAGTGGTAGAGCGTCGGCTGGCATGCAGGAGTCCCGGGTTCGATTCCCGGCCAGGGCACACAGGAGAAGCGCCCATCTGCTTCTCCACCCATCCCCCTCTCTCCTTCCTCTCTGTCTCTCTCTTCCCCTCCTGCAGCCAGGGTTCCATTGGAGCAAGGTTGGCCCGGGCTCTGGGGGTGTCTCTATGGCCTCTGCCTCAGGCACTGGAATGGCTCTGGTTGCAGCAGAGCAGCGCCCCAGGAGGGCAGAGCATCGCCCCCTGGTAGGTGTGCTGGGTGGATCCTGGTTGGGCGCATGCGGGAGTCTGTCTGACTGCCTCCCCGTTTCCAACTTCAGAAAAATACAAAACAACAACAACAACAAAAAGAATGCAGAAGCTTTCTGGCTTGCAAGGACAACTGGGTCATTTAGTTTAACTATAGAATAAAGATTCTCTGAAGAACTTCCTTTCCCTTTCAATAAGAGACAATATTTAGCCTGACCAGGCAGAGGCACAGTGGATAGAGTGTCAGACTAGAATGCCGAGGACCCAGGTTCGAGACCCCGAGGTTGCCAGCTTAAGTGTGGGCTCATCTGGTTTGAGCAAAAGCTCACCAGCTTGTATCCAAGGTCGCTGGGTCAAGCAAGGGGTTACTCACTCGGTCTGCTGAAGGCCCGCGGTCAAGGCACATATGAGAAAGCAATCAATGAACAACTAAGGTGTCGCAATGTGCAATGAAAAACTTATGATTGATGCTTCTCATCTCTCTGTTCCTGTCTGTCTGTCCCTGCCTATCTCTAACTCTGTCTCTGAAAAAAAAAAAAGAGAGAGACAATATTTACATACCCTACCCTGATTTATTTATTTATTTTTTACAGGACAGAGTGAGAGTCAGAGAGAGGGATAGATAGGGACAGACAGACAGACAGAAACAGAGAGAGATGAGAAGCATCAATCATCAGTTTTTCGTTGCAGACACCTTAGTTGTTCATTGATTGCTTTCTCATACGTGCCTTGACTGCAGGCCTTCAGCAGACCGAGTAACCCCATGCTCGAGCCAGCAACCTTGGGTCTAGGTTGGCGAGCTTTGCTCCAACCAGATGAGCCCGTGCTCAAGCTGACAACCTCGGGGTCTTGAACCTGGGTCTTCCACATCCCATTCCGATGCTCTATCCACTGCGCCACCACCTGGTCAGGCCCTATACTGATTTTTAACTCTTCCTCCCTTTGCCTAGAATCCTAAAAGTAACATATACCTCTAGGCAAAGGGAGGGGAGATAGACTGTTGGTCAAATAAGTTTGTAAATATGATACATATGTTTGTTTGCTTATAGTTTGCATTGGGTGTGGGGGACAGGCTGGAAGCAGGCAGGGTCCTTATAGCCTAAGACTTAGTTTTAAGACTAAGCCTTTCCCACCCTTTTAATCCTAAAATCTTCTCAACACTAAGCTTTTCCCCACACCCTTGAATGTTGCATGATGGGGGGTGGTACACTCTTATGAGGAATCTCATTTATGCCTCAGATAAGTGACTCTGTATCAGAAACTTCCTTATTTGTATATTGGATTAAAGGTTTTGATTTCTACACTATAAAATGGGCAGAGGAGCCTCACCTGTGGTGGCGCAGTGGATAAAGTGTCAACTTCGAATGCCAAGGTCGCCGGTTCGAAACCCTGCACTTGCCTGGTCAAGGCACATATGGGAGTTGATGCTTCCTGCTCCTACCTCCGTCTCTCTCTTTTTTTTTTTCCTACCCCCCTCTTTCTCTGTCTCTCCTCTCTCTCTAAAAAAAAACGAATAAATAAAATGGGACAGAGGAGCCCATGCTGGAAAAGAGAAGAGAAGAGAAAGGCCACGTGGAGGAGAGGAGAAGCAGCCAAGATGGTAGAGTGCTGAAGGAGAAGCCAGTTTGTGCAGAGTTTGTGCGGAGAGAAGGAGATGGGGAACAGAGGTGAATAAGTCTGGTGAGGTAGAAACCTTTGATTCTAGGAAGCTCAGGTGAGTCAGTGGCTTTGGGAGCCCTGAATGGAAAGGGAAGTGTTTTCCCACTGTGTGTACTTCTTGCCTGTTGGGCGCAAGCTAGGATTAAAGGTAATGGCCCACCAGTTCTTGGCTCCGTTGTGTCATTACTATCTGTCCAAATCAAATGTGAACCTGCATGGGCCAGGTGGCTGAGATGGTGGCCGTGGCTACTGGCTTTACATAGACACTAAAAGATTTGTGAATGTCTTTGATATGTAAAATGACATCACTATTGTGTTACCTTGAAAGTTTTAGTGTTTTTTATAGATCCTCTAGACCAGGGGTCTCAAACTCACGGCCCGCTGGCCGCATGCGGCCCACCGAACAATTTTGTGTGGCCCGCAGACTAATCCACGAAGTTCAAAATATTTTGGATAAAATTAGCCCTGGCCGGTTGGCTCAGTGATAGAGCGTTGGCCTGGCGTGCCGAGGACCCGGGTTTGATTCCCGGCCAGGGCACACAGGAGAAGCGCCCATTTGCTTCTCCACCCCCCCCCCTCCTTCCTCTCTGTCTCTCTCTTCCCCTCCCGCAGCCAAGGCTCCATTGGAGCAAAGATGGCCTGAGCGCTGGGGATGGCTCCTTGGCCTCTGCCCCAGGCACTAGAGTGGCTCTGGTCGAGGCAGAGCAACGCCCCGGAGGGGCAGAGCATTGCCCCCTGGTGGGCAGAGCCTCGCCCCTGGTGGGCGTGCTGGGTGGATCCCGGTCGGGCGCATGCGGGAGTCTGTCTGACTGTCTCTCCCCGTTTCCAGCTTCAGGAAAAAAATATATATATATATTTTGGATAAAATTAAGTAAGCCTAGGGGCCTACTTGTATTTTTCATTTCTCTAGCATCCTAGCTAGATATTAGCTTAGTTAACAGCAGTTGTGATGCGAACTACAGTTTCTGGTCGTTTTGTGACACTGAGTAAACTGCATGTAAGATTGTGCTTGTTGTACTGATTTTTTTTTTGTTTTCAACTGCAGTGAGAAAAGTGTTGCGTAACAGTTGCCTTTTGTAGACCTAGTGCGGCCCGCCAAACGGCTGTGATCTTGCTCTGCGGCCCACATGCTGAGTTGAGTTTGAGACCCCTGCTCTAGACAAATGTTATAAGCTTGTTAATGACTGTGTCATGCTCCCCTTCCTTTTCCCCCTACCTGTATGTGGTCAAGGGTATATAACCTGTCACCTAAGCTCTTTGGATTTCAGTTTGCACTCAAATGAGGAAGCCGCATTAAGTAGGGCCACCAGTTTATGTAATTTGGAGAGACCCTTTGATGTTAAAAAAGTTTAATTATAATTATAAAATTAGGAGTGTCTGCCTTGTGGTGACGCAGTGGATAAAGCATCAGCCTAGAATGCTGAGGGCGCTGTCAGGCCAGGGGCCGCCGCCATCCTGGCCATTCGCTCGCACATGCAGGTTCACACTAAATTCGGGCAGCTGGTAAAGCAACAGTGGAGCCAGAAAATGGTGGGCCATTCCTTTATTCTAGCCTGGCACCAGCCAGTGAGTAAACACACACAGGGCTCCAAAACCCTGACACATTCTCTGGTTTCACAACCGGGAGAATCTTCTCCGGTTTTTCCTAGAATCAAAGGCCTCCACTAGTCTCAATCACCTCTGGCTCCCCAACTGCATACCTGCTCCCTTCTTCTCTCTGCACAAACTGGCTTCTCCTTCAGCACCCTGCCGTCTTGTCTTCCTTCTTTTTCCCTGACATCTTGGCTTCTTTCTTCCTTCTCCTCTCTGCTCTTTTCAAAACCTTTTGGCACAAAACCCATCTTCCATGCCGGACCATGTGGTGGCACAGTGGATAGAGCATCGGACTGGGATGCAGAAGGACCCAGGTTCAAGACCCCGAGGTCTCCAGCTTGAGCGTGGGCTCATCTGCTTTGAGCAAAAAGCTCACCAGCTTGAACTCAAGGTCGCTAGCTTGAGCAAGGGGTTACTCGGTCTGCTGAAGGCCTGGGGTCAAGGCACATATGAGAAAGCAATCAATGAATAACTAAGGTGTCACAACGAAAAACTAATGATTGATGCTTCTCATCTCTCTCCGTTCCTGTCTGTCTGTCCCTATCTGTCCCTCTCTCTGACTCTCTCTCTCTCTGTCCCTGTAAAAAACAAAACAACAACAAAAAACCCAAAAAGCAAAACAAACAAAAAAACCCCACAAAACCCCAGACTTCCCAGTCAAGGCACATACAGGAAGCAACATTGAGTTGATGCTTCCCACTCCTCCCCACCCCATTCTCTCTCCTCTCTCTCTCTCTCTCCTCTCTCTAAAATCGATGAATAAAATCTTTAGAAATTAAATGAAATTAGTAGGAAACAAACAGCAGACCAGATTTGCCCAAGAGCTGTAGTTTGCTGACCCCTGATCAGCATCAGAGGGGGACATATGATTTATAAACACAACACCTAAAACAAAAAACTTATTAGGTTCCCTCCCAGGGCATAGAAAAGGGTAAGGTAGGACCCCACCTCAAGCTATATGACTCTCACATTTAGGGTGCATCTGTTTGCACCCAATTAGGATAAATGGTTTTATTTGTTTGCATCTATTACTTTTTCTCCAGATATAATTTATACCAGATTAAGATCGCACACTGCCTCATGACTACATTCATCTCTGAGTCTGTCTGTCTACACAGCACCCGATAGCTCAGGGGTCCCCAAACTTTTTACACAGGGGGCCAGTTTACTGTCCCTCGGACCGTTGGAGGGCCGGACTATAAAAAAAAAACTATAAACAAATCCCTATGCACACTGCACATATCTTATTTTAAAGTAAAAAAGAAACGGGAACAAATACAATATTTAAAATAAAGAACAAGTAAATTTAAATCAACAAACTGACCAGTATTTCAATGGGAACTATGGGCCTCCTTTTGGCTATTGAGATGGTCAATGTGCTCCTCTCACTGACCACCAATGAAAGAGTTGCCCCTTCCAGAAGTGCGGCAAGGGCCGGATAAATTGCCTCAGGGGGCCGCATGCGTCCAGTGGGCCATAGTTTGGGGACCCCTGCGATAGCTGGTAAGTGGTTGAGAATATTTATACTGCTTCTTTTTTAACTCTATCAAAAAAAACTTTTTTTTCACCAGTACTCTCTGTGTTCTCCTTTGGAAATCAATCAAGCAGGTCTTTGCACCCAATTTGGCTCCCATTAACTAAATAGATAAGCTTAATAATAGGTGTGAAGCACTGTACTAAGTGTTTTATTTTATTTTATTTTTTTTTAAAGGTTTTTTTTTTTTAATTTTATTTATTAATTTTTAGAGAGGAGAGAGAGAGGGAGAGAGAGAAAGGGGGAGGAGCTGGAAGCATCAACTCCCATATGTGCCTTGACCAGGCAAGCCCGGGGTTTTGGACCGGCGACCTCAGCATTTCCAGGTCAATGCTTTATCCACTGCGCCACCACAGGTCAGGCTGTACTAAGTGTTTTAAAGACATTTTCTTATTTAATCTTATTGGTAACACTGGGAGGCAATGGGGGCAGGGAGCACTGTTCATTGCCTGTTCAGCATCCAATCTGCATTTTTTGAAATTCAGAAATGCATGTAGCTTATGTCAGTGGTCCCCAACCTTTTTTGGGCTACGGACCAGTTTAATGTCAAAAAATATTTTCACAGACTGGCCTTTAGGCTGGGACGGATAAATGTATCACATGACTGAGGCAAGTGTCAAGAGTGAGTCTTAGACGGATATAACAGAGGGAATCTGGTCATTTTTAAAAAATAAAACATCGTTCAGACTTAAATATAAATAAAATGGAAATAATGTAAGTTATTTATTCTTTCTCTGCGGACCGGTACCAAATGGCCCACGGACCGGCACCGGTCCACAGTGGGGACCACTGGCCTATGTGACTGAAGGCAGGCCAACCCCATCTTCAACTGCAGGGATGGGCTCTGATTGGTCTAAACTTGGCATTCCCCTGCATGTGATTGGTTCAGGAATCTAGGCCTAAGCCAACCAGCTTTAGGCATTCTTGAGTAAATGGGTTTTCAGTCTATGGGTGGATATGAGACTTAAATTGCACCAACTACACTGAAAGAATGGGATTTTATTCCATGATGGAAGAAGGGACTCTATTGCTCATTGGACATGAACAATAAGGCATGTGGCCTTAATTACAAAGAGAAGTCAGACGCCATCTAATAACCACAAAAGAAGCTTGACTAGATAGAGAAATGGAAAGTTCCCAAGTCTTAGAATGATGACCAGATTTCAGCTTTTGGATAAACCATTATGGAAGGCCACCCTACCATTGGGCTTTTGCTCTGTGATGTGATACATTTTCTTACAGTTCATATAACTTTTTGTTCCTTACAGTCCAAACATCTGGGTGATGCATATAGATATTTACCTTCATTTTCCTTCCTTCCTTCCTTCCTTCCTTCCTTCCTTCCTTCCTTCCTTCCTTCCTTCCTTCCTTCCTCCCTCCCTCCCTCCCTCCCTTCCTTCCTTCCTTCCTTCCTTTCTTACTTTTAAGTGAGTGGAGGGAGGATAGTGAGACAGACTCCTGCAAGAGTCCGAACCAGGATCCACCCAGGAACCCCTCTCTGGGGCCCTGCTGATAACCGAACTATTCTTAGCACTTTAGGCCAACACTTGACCAACAGAGCTATCCTCAGTGCCTGGGGCCACTGGAACCAATGAAAACACTGGCTGTGGGAGGAGAAGAGGGAGCGAAGGGAAAGAGGGAGAGGGAGAGAAGTAGATGTTCGCTTCTCCTTTGTGTCCTGACCAGAATCGAACTCCAGGGACATTCATAGCAGGGCCAACGCTCTACTCACTGAGCAAGCTGGCCAGGGCCTACCTTCATTTTCATTTGAGAAAACTGAGCACAAAGATGTTATGTAATATAAATGAGTCACTCAACTAGTAAGTGGCAGATCTGGGTCTGTCTGATGTCCCTATTAGTTCCTTAATCATATCAGTATAAAAATTAACTTGAACATTCATACCCTACACTCCCATTTCTGCAAAGTAACTGATGACAATATAAGAATAATAATGATAATAACAATAATACTTATTAAATAGCTACTACCCACCAGGTACTGTTCTAAGGAACTCACTTGCATTAATTCTTGCAGTTATAATTATTCCCATTTAACAGATGAGGAAACTAAGGCACAGAGAGTTTAAGCAACCTTTCCAAGGTCACATAGCTAATGAGGTCCAACTATAAATGCTCTTACTCACTATGCTAAATAGAGAAATGCACTTTAGTACCAACTTCCCTTGGCTAAGCTGAGAAGCTTGTTGCCACAGATCCTCCCACACTCTGTTATCTTTCAGGCTACTTATTTGCAAAACCAGCCCAGTTCCTCTAAACATTAGGGTTTCTAAACCTTGGGGCATAGCAGGGAGGCAAAAAACAGAAGCCATTATTTTTCCATGTCCACTTTCTTTTTTCTGTGTCCACTTATTTCCTGGTATATTTTTCTTAGTGGCTTTTTCTTTTCTTTTTTTAAAATTGATTTTAGAGCCTGACCAGGCGGTGGCGCAGTGAATAGAGCGTCCAACTGGGATGCGGAAGGACCCAGGTTCAAGACCCTGAGGTCACCAGTTTGAGCACGGGCTCATCTGGTTTGAGCAAGGCTCACCAGCTTGGACCCAAGGTCGCTGGCTCGAGCAAGGGGTTACACGGTCTGCTGAAGGCCCGTGGTCAAGGCACATATGAGAAAGCGATCAATGAACACAAGGCTCAACAAAAAACTAATGATTGATGCTTCTCATCTCTCTGTTCCTGTTTGTCTGTCCCGGTCTATCCCTCTCTCTGACTCTCTCTGTCTCGGTAAAAAATAAATAAATGAATAAATAGAAATAAAAGTAAAGTATGTTAAAAAAAATAAAATTGATTATAGACAGAGGAAGGAGTGGGAAACATCAACTTGTGCCTTGACCCAGAGTTTCAAACTGGCAACCTCAGCAGCATTCTTGGTCAACTTTATCCACTGTGCCAGCACAGGTCATGTGGTGGCTTTTTCTACTTTGCTTTTGTATCTGTACCACCCCCTACTTATGTTATGGCTTTAATGAATTACATTCTTGGAACATTCACCTCCCTTCTTCTCTCTCCTGCCTGAAGCTGAGTAAACCAGCTGGCCATAGGTTCATCTCCCGTTGTTTCTTCTTGCACATCATTAATTTAGGAGCTGAAAACAATTATAAGTTTACAGCCAATGTATGTCTAAAGGATGCTTCCCACAGGCCCAGCATTATTCTGGGAGCTTACCATACACTCCTTGCGACAGCTTCTGAGTCAAAGTTCTATTATTATCACCCATCTTTTAAAGATGAAAAAAAACTGAGACACAGAGAGATTAATTAATTTGCTAAGGTCACACAACAGTAGAAGCAGCAAAGATTTTTTTTTATACAGAGACAGACAGAGAGTCAGAGAGAGGAATAGATTGAGACAGACAGACAGGAATGGAGAGAAATGAGAAGCATCAATCATTAGTTTTTCGTTGCGCATTGCGACACCTTAGTTGTTCATTAATCGCTTTCTCATATGTGCCTTGACTGTGGGCCTTCAGCAGACCGAGTAACCCTTGCTCAAGCCAATGACCTTGGGTCCAAGCTGGTGAGCTTTTGCTCAAACCAGATGAGACCACGCTCAACCTGGTGACCTAGGGGTCTCGAACCTGGGTCCTCTGCATCCCAGTCCGACTCTCTATCCACTGTGCCACCGCCCAGTCAGGCGAAGCCGCAAAGATTTCAACGTAGAAAGTCTGACTCATTACTCATACGGTGGACCATGGCATTACAATTACTAGGGGAAGAAGGGAAATCTGTATGATATCAGAGTTTTTGAAATACTATTTAAAGCACACCAGTCTCCTGCTGGGCTGATCCTGTGTTTGCTGATGGTTCTATCAAATGAGGACTTACATTACTCAGACCTGACATTTTCTTTGCTCTCAGCCTGATTTCCTCAGCTTAAAAAGTTCTTTGCAGCCTGACCTGTGGTGGCGCAGTGGATAAAGCATCGACCTGGAAATGCTGAGGTCGCCGGTTCGAAACCCCGGGCTTGCCTGGTCAAGGCACATATGGGAGTTGATGCTTCCAGCTCCTCCCCCTCTTTTCTCTCTCTCTGTCTCTCCCTCTCCTCTCTAAAAATGAATAAATAAAAAATAAATAAATTAATTAAAAAAAAGTTCTTTGCAGCCTTTATCCTTGGTTCTTTATCCCTCCAGACCAGGGGTTGGGAACCTATGGCTCACAAGCCAGATGTGGCTCTTTTGATGGCTGCATCTGGCTCGCAGACAAATCTTTAATAAAATAATAATAACGTTAAAAATATAAAACATTCTCGCCCTGTCCGGTTGGCTCAGTGATAGAGTGTCGGCCTGGAGTGCAGGAGTCCCGGGATCGATTCCCGGCCAGGGCACACAGCAGAAGTGCCCATCTGCTTCTCCACCCCTCCCCCTCTCCTTCCTCTCTGTCTCTCTCTTCCCCTCCCACAGCCTAGGTTCCATTGGAGCAAAGATGGCCCGGGCGCTGAGGATGGCTCTGTGGCCTCTGCCTCAGGTGCTAGGATGGCTCTGGATGCAACAGAGTGATGCCCCAGATGGGCAGAGCATCGCCCCCTGGTGGCCATGCCGGGTGGATCCTGATCAGTTGGGCGCATGTGGGAGTCTGTCTGACTGCCTCCCCGTTTCCAGCTTCGGGGGAAAAAATAATTTTATATATATATATATATAAATTTTATATATATATATAAAATTCTCATGTATTACAATCCGTTCATTTCCTACCGCTCATGTTCATGGTTGCAGGTGGCTGGAGCCAATCACAGCTGTCCTCCGTGACGCCAAATTTTTATTGGATAATGCGTAAGGTACACGGGTTGTTATATGGCTCTCATGGAATTACATCTTTATTATATGTGGCTTAAGTGTCTGTTTGTTGCCAATAGCTTATTGGTTGCTTGCGTAACTGTACTAGCCAATGGGGTGAAGTTGCCACGGCTGAATGCAAATTGAGCGTGTCAGGGGGAAGGTGAACATTTGTTTGCATTGGCAATCATCTGTTTTACATAAAAACTATGTCTTAACGTAATTTCTTTTAAGAATGCCTCCTAGAAAATACAGCACTGAAGAGGAGAGAAAAGGAGCTAAAGCTGCACAAAAATGGCTTTCTCGAAAAAAGAAACCACTGAGCAGAGAAAGACAAGGCTTGCTTCAGTCGCAGAGCAAATGCGTCTTTCTCGGCAAAATGAGACTTATGAGCATAGAGAAACAAGGCTTGCCTCAGATGCAAGACAAAAAAGCCTGTCTCAACAAAATGAGTCCCTTGAACAAAGGCAGGAGAGAAATGCAAAAAAAACGACAGAGTAATGCTGACCGAAATGCAAAAAGGATTAAAAGTTTCAAACGGAGAAACTTTAATTTTTGAGCATTCCTCTGGTGACATGAATATTAAATATGAACACTGTCAGTCCTTAAACTTCAAGTTAGAAACTAATCGATTTGACGGTGGCAAGAAAGGATTTTCTCAATGTTGCAAGTACGGAAACATTGTAGTTCCACTAATTGAGAATTATCCACCACTCTTGAATAAATTATTGACTAATCAGCATCCAAATAGCAAACAGTACATGAATAGCAAGTAGAAGGGGGAAACCCCGTGGGGCACTAAGCAAAGGGGCGTCCTCACCACCTGCCCTGGGTAATTCAGTTTGAATTAGCAGACACCTTTGCACAAATCATTTTAATTACAATTTATAATAGCTAGAACAGCAGTCATTTCGTATGACCGCCGGGCTTTCTAGTTTTAAAATATGTGGCATTCATGGCTTTCTCAGCCAAAAAGGTTTCCGACCCCTGCTCCAGAGCTCGGCTGTCCAACATGGAAGCTGCCAGCCCCATGAGGCTACTGAGCACTTAAATTGGGGCTAGTGCAAATTGAGATGTGTTCCAAGCATCAAATGAGCAATGGATTTTGAAGACTTATCATGAAAAGAAAGTACAATATCTCATCAATAATTTTTTTATTGCTCACAGATTGAAATGATAATATTTTGTACATTTTAGACTAAATAAGATATATTGTTAAAATTATTTTCAGTTTCTTCTTACTTTGTAAATGCAGCTCCTAGAGATTAATTATTACCCATGTGGTTTGAATTCTATTTCTATTAGCACCTTTCTAATGCTCCTTCCTCTAGGAAGCCTTCCTAACCACTCCACCTAGAATGAGCCGTCTCACCTTAGATGAGTTCTCACCACAGGTAATTATTTCTCTATCACCTAAAAGTCTGAAAGGGGGCTGCACAGGGTTGGGGTGCAGTTTCACAGTGTCTGGAACCCAGGCTCCTACCTTTTGCTCTGCTTTGCATAGTCTTCATTGCATGGTAAGAACAGGTGCTCCAACATTCCTCTTTCCTTAGATCTACGACTGTAAGACTTCAAAAAAAATTCATTTTAGAGAGGAGAGAGAGAGTGGGGAGGAGCAGGAAGCATCAACTCCCATATGTGCCTTGACCAGGCAAGCCCAGGGTTTTTAACCAGTGACCTCAGCATTCTAGGCTGACGCCTTATCCACTGCGCCACCACAGGTCAGGCTCAGATTTATGACTTTAAAAGAAAAAAAGAGTGCCTGACCTGTGGTGGCGCAGTGGATAAAGCGACGACCTGGAACAGTGAGGTCGCCGGTTCAAGGCCCTGGGCTTGCCTGGTCAAGGCACATGGGAGAAACACCTACTCTCGCTTCTCTCTCCCCCTTCTCTCTCTAAAAATTAATAAATAAAAACTTTAAAAAAATAAGAATTAAATAAGTAAAAGAAAGAAGAGGTATGGTGGGGAAAACCATCATTTCTGTTTCATCTCGTTTATGCAGGGTCTTATTTGTTAGCACTGGTCACGTTTTTGTTATTTAGTTATCTGTTTCATTTGGAATATGCTCTCTCCTATAGGCAATAAGTTGGGAAAGGGTGAAGACTTGACAGTCTTCAATGCTGGGTCCCAATACCTGATAGACTTCTTGGCACAGATTAGACACGTAGTAAATATTTGTTGAATAAATCAGTTTGTTAAAGCCAAATCATTTCTAGTAGATAAATCTTATAGGTAATGAGTGAGAATTACAGCATTTTGCCCAGCACAAAGTCAGGGTATTAAAAGAAAGAGTGACCCAGCCCTGGATGAATAGCTGGGTTGGTTAGAGCATCATTCTGATACACCCAGGTTGCGGGTTCGAGCCCCAATCCTAGTGCATACAGGAGCCGATCGATGTTTCTGCCTCTCTCTCGCCTTCCCTAAAAATCAATAAAAAAAGAGAAAGTTATCCAAATGATTGCTGGGCGGTTGGTTGGCCTGGCAGCACCTATAACTTCCCCTTAATATTAAACCACAATGTGCCCCAGTAAGCAGTTTCCAGATAGAATGAATCCTGCCTTTGTGTAGATGGGACTCTTCACCAATCTTAGAAAACTCTTGGAATGTTCCTGGAATTGTGATGACAACCCACTGAGACTCCAAGCACCATTGCCAAATTCGTCTCCCTAAATGCCACAGAGATCCTTTCCAAAAACCTCCCTGTGTTGTCATTTTACGATAAAAACCAATCCCCATGACTGTCATTCGAGGATTTCTCTTTTCTGATTAGCATCATCTCTCTTAGCATATGGAGCATGTGGCTGTGGCATCCCAGAGACCTACACTCACATCTTGCCTCCTCTCTTACTAGTTCTGCTGTGGTTTCTATTTCTTCATCTATAGAATGAGGATAATAATACCCACCTCCTAAGGATGCTGGGAGGTTAAGACAGTGATTGTCTTTAGCACAAAGCGGGGTGTGTCCACTCACTGCTGTTGGTCCTCGTTATTACTTTGGCTGTATTTATCCTTTCATCTGGCTAAACTGGCCTGATGACTACACCCTAAGGAGGAGTGGCCTATTCTTGCCAATATTAGCAACAACGAGGAGGAGGCTAAAACCACTTATATTTATTGAGGCCTGTTCTGTACCAAGCACCCTCTGGGCCACACTGTGACTTTCTTGGGACCTTCCTCCAGGAAAAAAACAAACAAAAAACTAGACTTCAGGACTGTGATAGTTCAATATTTTTCTTCTGGTAATAAGTTATTTCCATGGTCATTAAAAGTATCAGGGCACATAGGCACTGTGCCTGTTGTGTCTAATGGAAAACTTGGCCCTGGAATTTAATTGTCCTAAATACATTCCAATTTCACTGTCCCAACAGTCCCATAGAGCAGGGATAGGATGGAGCATTTTTTATGTCTAGGACTTATTACTAAAGACTCGGTATAATTTTAAATTTGTATAATTTACCACCAAGCTGTACCCAGATTGGCAAATGCTTCCATTTCCCAAAGACATACGATAGTAGGAGCCATCAAACCATATTCGATATCCTGAGCCTCACATTCCTCAGGTCTTTCATGATTTCTGATGCATTTAAATTTCAGGGGGAAGCCATTTCAAATTATTTCAAATGGGGTGCATTGAGAAAAATTTATTAATGTTTTGTTCTATCATGGTATTTCAAATTCATAAAATTCAAACGGTACTATATTGTTTGTTATATCCATTTTATTTATTTATTTATTTAAGCAAGTTTATTTTTTATTTTATTTATTCATTTTAGAGAGGAGAGAGACAGAGAAAGAGAGAGAGAGAGAGAGGAGAGAGAGATGGGGAGGACCTGGAAGCATCAACTCCCATATGTGCCTTGACCAGGCAAGCCCAGGGTTTTGACCTCAGCATTTCCATATCGACACTTTATCCACTGCGCCACCACCTGGTCAGGCTGTTATAGGCCATTTTAGAGTTGTGGCTACACAGATTACCCAAGACTGTCAGAATCCAGAGTTCAAGATCTCAGCCACAACATATTACCTTTGTACCCATCTCCTCCTTACCCCACTGTGGGTCAAATAAGTTTGCAAATATGATATATATGTTTGCTTGCTTATAGTTTGCATTGGGTGTGGGAGCAGGCTGTAAGCAGGCAGGGTCCTTATAGCCTCAGGCTTAGTTTTAAGACTAAGCCTTTCCCACCCTTTTAATCCTAAAATCTTCTCAACACTAAGCTTTACCCCACACGCTTGACTGTTGCATAATGTGGGGTGGTGCACTCTTCTGAGGAATCCCATTTATACCTCAGATAAGTGACTTTGTATCAGAGACTTCCTCACTTGTATATTGGGTTAAAGGTTTTGATTCTACACCAGGGGTAGTAGTCAACCATTTTTTTTGTTGTTGTTTTTTGTTTTGTTTTGTTTTTTATTCTTTTTTTTTTTTTTTTTAGTCAACCATTTTTAAAAATTTAATTGTTTATTTTTTCTTTTTGTTTCAGATTTTTATTTATTCTTTTTTTTTTTTTTTTTTTTTTTTTTTTTAGAGAGGGGGAAGAGAGAGAGAGAGAGAGAGAAGTGGGGAGGAGCAGGAAACATCAACTCCCATATGTGCCTGGACCAGGCTAGCCCAGGGTTTTTCTTTTTCTTTTTCTTTTTTTTTTTTTTGTATTTTTCTGAAGCTGGAAATGGGGAGAGACAGTCAGACAGACTCCCGCATGCGCCTCACCAGGATCCACCCGGCACGCCCACCAGGGGCGATGATCTGCCCACCAGGGGGCGATGCTCTGCCCCTCTGGGGCGTCGCTCTGCCGCGACCAGAGCCACCCTAGTGCCTGGGGCAGAGGCCAAGGAGCCATCCCCAGCGCCTGGGCCATCCCTGCTCCAATGGAGCCTTGGCTGCGGGAGGGGAAGAGAGAGACAGAGAGGAAGGAGAGGGGGAGGGGTGGAGAAGCAGATGGGCGCTTCTCCTGTGTGCCCTGGCCGGGAATCAAACCCGGGACTTCTGCACGCCAGGCTGACGCTCTACCACTGAGCCAACTGGCCTGGGCCTGGCCCAGGGTTTTGAACCAGCGACCTCAGCATTCCAGGTCAACGCTTTATCCACTGTGCCACCACAGGTCAGGCAGTAGTCAACCTTTTTATACCTACCGCCCACTTTTGTATCTGTTAGTAGTAAAATTTTCTAACTGCCCACCGGTTCTACAGTAATGGTGATTTATAAAGTAAGGAAGTAACTTTACTTTATAAAATTTATAAAGCAGAGTTACAGCAAGTTAAAGCATATATTGATAATAATAATTACTCACCAAGTACTTTATGTCAGATTTTCGCTAAGTTTGGCAGAATGTTTGTTTGTTTTTTTGTTTTTTTTTTGGTACCCCAGGTGGGACACGAACCAGAATAAATATTTTATTATTATTATTATTATTATTATTTTTACAGAGACAGAGAGAGAGTCAGTGAGAGGGATAGACAGGGACAGAGAGATGAGAAGCATCAATCATTAGTTTTTTGTTGTGCATTGCGACACTTTAGTTGTTCATTGATTGCTTTCTCATATATGCCTTGACCGTGGGGCTACAGCAAACCGAGTAACCCCTTGCTCTAGCTAGCAACCTTAGGTCCAAGCTGGTGAGCTTTTGCTCTAACCAGATGAGCCCGCACTCAAGTTGGCGACCTCGGGGTCTCGAACCCAAGTCTTCCGCATCCCAGTCCGACGCTCTATCCACTGCGCCACGACCTGGTCAGGCCAGAATAAATCTTTATAAAACAACTTACTATAGTTTAATCTATCTTTTTATTTATACTTTGGTTGCTCCGCTACCGCCCACCATGAAAGCTGGAATGCCCACTAGTGGGTGGTAGGGACCAGGTTGACTACCACTGTTCTACACTATAAAATGGGCCAGACCAGGAGCTCTCTCTCTCTCAGTTCCTGAAACTAGCATTGGAGAGGAAAAGCAGCCAATATGGCAGAGTGCTGAAGGAGAAGCCAGTTTGCGCAGAGAGAAAGTGATGGGGAACAGAGGTGAATAAGGCTGGTGAGGTAGAAACCTTTGATTCTAGGAAACTCGGATGAGTCAGTGGCTTTGGGAGCCCTGAATGGAAAGGGAAGTGTTTTCCCACTGTGTGTACTTCTCGCCCGCTGGGTGCGAACTAGGATTAAAGCTAATGGCTCACCAGTTCTTGACTCCATTATTTCATTATCATCTGTCCGAATCAAATGTGAACCTGCATGGGCTAGGCGATTGCGCTGGTGGCCGCGGGTACTGGCTTTACACCCAGTGAGCTCTCTTTGATTCTCTCAATATCTTTCTTGAGGCCCAGCTGGAATATCACCTCCTCCATGCTGTTTTTCTTGGTCACTCAGCTCACACAGGTCTCCCTTCCTAGGCTCTATTCCTATTGCAGTGTCAACCAGTGGTCTGCAGTTGGTAGGTCGTTAGTGCCAATTCAGTGCTAACAGGAATTCCCAGTTTGAGGTGTGGCAAAGAAGGAAACTTTTTTCAGTGCAAAACAGCTATATTGTAATCCAGCATGACTGTAAAAATAGCTTGTCTGTGAGGCAGCCCTGGGGCCAGGTGGCCCAGGGGACAAGTTCCCCACTGGCCAGGCATCTCTGTCCTGCTGTGATACTCGCTGGTCTGCTCCCCTCTGTTCTGTTCTATGCCAGTCTTCTCTGGCCTGCACTGGTCTGTTCCACTCTGCTTTGGTGGAACTTCTTCGGTGTTACAGCTCGGCCAGGCAAACAGCCTTCAGTCTTTGGTAGAAAGGAAAAGGGTGTTGTGCTTATCAAAATGACAGAATTAAACCTGTGGTTTTTATTTAAAGAAATGTGGGGAGGGGGAGCTGGCTTATATAGACAGAAGTCCCTTACCCTGGTCTCTAATTAGTCCATCTTCATACAAATGAGGACAACAAATCCTAACAATTTGATTGGTCCAAAAGGCACTATCCTGATTCATCAGAATAAAGTTGCTCTAATTGGTCAGAACGGCACATCTCCAACTGAATGGGGAAAGCCTAAATCTTATTGGTTAAAATAGGATTCCAAAAACTTTTATAAGGATTGGCTCAGTGGCAGAAACACAGAACAGGCAGACAGTTCTGTGCTAGCTGCTAGCCAGGGGACCCCAAACTACGGCCCGCGGGCCACATGCGGCCCCCTGAGGCCATTTATCCGGCCCCCGCTGCACTTCCGGAAGGGGCACCTCTTTCATTGGTGGTCAGTGAAAGGAGCACATTGACCATCTCATTAGCCAAAAGCAGGCCCATAGTTCCCATTGAAATACTGGTCAGTTTCTTGATTTAAATTTACTTGTTTTTTATTTTAAATATTGTATTTGTTCCCGTTTTGTTTTTTTTACTTTAAAATAAGATATGTGCAGTGTGCATAGGGATTTGTTCATAGTTTTTTTTATAGTCCGGCCCTCCAATGGTCTGAGGGACAGTGAACTGGCCCCCTGTGTAAAAAGTTTGGGGACCCCTGTGCTAGGCTCTGGGTTTTGTTTTGTTTCTTTTTTTGTTTTGTTTTGTTTTTTATTCATTTTAGAGAGGAGAGAGAGAAAGTCAGAGAGAGAGAGAGGAGAGAGAGACGGGGGGAGGATCTGGAAGCATTAACTCCCATATGTGCCTTGACCAGGCAAGCCCAGGGTTTTGAACCAGCGACCTCAGCATTTCCAGGTCGACGCTTTATCTACTGCGCCACCACAGGTCAGGCTTGTTTTGTTTCTTTTGATTCCAGTTAGCCACCAGGTGTCCTTCTTAGGGTCCTTTTTTTCCCCTTCAGGTCCACATTTTTTCCCTTTCGATCAGAACCTGTTGGCAGACAGTGTTGATTATCAATCAGGTCAGTGTGTCCCATGTTGTCAGTACCAGAGTGGCTTGGCTACCTTCTCTGGTCCCATCCACCTAGTTCCTTGGTGGTATCCTATGGCAGGACAGTAGCCAATAGAGCAACTAGAACCATTTGATTAGAAAAGGTCTCTCAGGTATCTGCCAAATTCAAAATTCACAGTCTTTTATAAAAGCAGGCAAAACAACTTGGGAAAGGTTAAACAACAAAGGGTCTTAGTTCATGAGAGAAATCATAGGTGATTGACAAAAGGTATCTGGCATCAGAAATAAAGGTTCCAACTATCATGAATTACACACATGGAGGAGATACAATGGCTTGATGGATTATTTCTTTCTTTTACTTTTCCTTTTTTTTTTTAGATGCTCTTTATTAATGACTTTCTTTTATTACAGTCTTTACAATGCTGACAGATACCCACACAATTCATATCATGACCCACAATTTTTAAAATCATCTCACCAGAAGATGAAATACAAATATAACTTCTCTGCATGCTTGAACATAGGGTTTAAAAAATTCATTTTTAAATGAAGAGGGACCTTCCCGGAGGCTGACTCAACTGAGCAGACCCTGCCCTTCTCAGCGGGCAGCCAGACCAGGAGGTACGGGGCACAAGCACAGTTGTGGGCGGAGGCCTGGCCTCACAGTCAGGGCCTGCTGCCTCCCTTTTTCATCTCCCCCATGTCATTTCTTCACTTTCTCTCTCTCTTTTTTATTTTATTTTTATTTATTTATTTATTTATTTATTTTTGTATTTTTCTGAAGCTGGAAACGGGGAGAGACAGTCAGACAGACTCCTGCATGCACCTGACTGGGATCCACCCAGCACGCCCACCAGGGGAGACGCTCTGCCCACCAGGGGGCGATGCTCTGCCCCTCTGGTGTGTTGCTCTGCCGCGACCAGAGCCACTCTAGCGCCTGGGGCAGAGGCCAAGGAGCCATCCCCAGAGCCTGGGCCATCTTTGCTCCAATGGAGCCCTGGCTGCAGGAGGGGAAGAGAGAGACAGAGAGGAAGGAGGGGGGGGGTAGAGAAGCAAATGGACGCTTCTCCTATGTGCCCTGGCCGGGAATCGAACCCGGGTCCCCCGCACACCAGGCCGACGCTCTACCGCTGAGCCAACCGGCCAGGGCCTCTCTCTCTTTTTAAGAACTCCCACAAGGGAAACTGGACCAATGAGAAAGGAATCTCTCTTAAAGCTGTGCTTTTGTAGCCTCGATACAATCCTTGGATACCCTCTTGATATATTAAGATGTTAGAGAAAATCTGAGATGTCTTCGAAGAAGCAGAAACCTGTGCCCTCTGCTTAACTACTTCTGAAGGAACTCGAATCAGGCAGGCAACCACCAGCGAGGCCGTGAACCCAGGCCTGTCCATGGCCCCCAAAGACAACGCTAGAATTCGAGGCTGAGCAGAGGCTACTAGCAGCGCCAAGTACAGCGCGCCGCCATCTTGGGGGCCGGGCCACAGAGGCCCGCGCTTCTGCGCCCTTTTTCTTCTTTTAAAGAGACAGAGAGAGTCAGAGAGAGGGATAGACAGGGACAGACAGACAGGAACGGAGAGATGAGAAGCATCAATCATTAGTTTTTCGTTGTGCATTGCAACACCTTAATTTTTCATTGATTGCTTTCTCATATGTGCCTTGACCGCGGGCCTTCAGCAGACCGAGTAACCCCTTGCTGGAGTCAGTGACCTTGGGCTTTTGCTCAAACCAGATGAGCCCACGCTCAAGCTAGTGACTTCAGAGTCTCGAACCTGGGTCCTTGGCATCCCAGTTCAACTCTCTATCCACTGTGCCACTGCCTGGTCAGGCCTTGATGGATTATTTCTACCCTTCAAGCAACCAATACTCAAATTTTTGTAGGAGATTTAAAATATTTGGTTATACAGAGCATCACTAGCTTGATAATAAACTATATTGAACAAATAATAATAACAATTTGCAACTCAGACCTTAAAATAGCTCTGAGCCCAGTTGGGAGCCAACTGAAAATGTCAGAGAATTTAAGTCTTAACCAGCCATAGACACTAGAAGCAAAACTGGAATGTCCCTTAAGGTAGTGGTCCTTAACCTTTTTTGGGCCACAGACCGGTTTAATGTCAGAAAATATTTTCACAGACCTGCCTTTAGAGTGGGACAGATAAATGTATCACATGACCGAGACAAGTGTCAAGAGTGAGTCTTAGACGAATGTTACAGAGGGAAACTGGTCATTTTTTAAAAATAAAACATCGTTCAGACTTAAATATAAATAAAACGGAAATAATGTAAGTTATTTATTCTTTCTCTGCGGACTGATACCAAATGGCCCATGGACCGGGGGTTGGAGACCACTGCCTCAAGGAATCTGGCAAGGATAAGGAGTTAGATTGTTTCTAATTCTACCTGGGAAGAAGTATGTATCCAGGGACAGTAGCAGGTGTTGACTATGGCACAAACCCTTTGGGCTACGAGCACATAATTAAAGGGTGTTTCTGTTGTCAAGGACTATGTGTACTCAGGAGTCTAAAGATGTTTGCCGGGATGTCATTATTCAAAAAAGTGAGCAGTTTGACAGTTCTGGTTAAGTTTCATATATTTAATTAAGTAGTTCCAAGGCCACCTCATGAAAATAAAATTCTGAGAAAAGGATTACTCTCACTTTCTGAAAAGCTTGCTAGCAAGACACATCCTACAGAAAGGCCATGAGAGTATCTTCATAAACAGAGGTATCCACAGCAGGGTAGTAATCTCCTATGATCAAGCCTTCTTTTTCCTTTGATGAGAACTTGGAGCGGTGGCTATTATTATTCCGAGGATAGTAAAAAAGGATGTCAAGTGTCCCAAAAGGCTTTGTCCAGTCAGCCTCCAGTTATCTAGACAGCCAAATGCCCAAAACTGATTTATGTATGCAAAGACAAAATATAACCTGTGGGGCACAGAAGGTGACTACAAGAGTTTGTTTGTTTATACATTCATTAACAGGAAGGGAGTGAGAAGATCTTCTACTCCAGAAGTATATTTGAACATCATGGAGTGAACATTTAGGTTCACAACAGTATGGGCTGTTTTTCCTCACGATGGCCTTACAAAGGGGAGTTCCAAAGCAGAAATGAAATAAATGCAACCATATTTAAGGAGTTTAAGACACAGGTAGCCATGTGATAAGGGATGGCTAGCAACTAATTCAACTGTGGGAGATGGTTGGGTCCCATCTGGAGAGAATGTGTAACTAATGCAAAAGGTGGGTTTAGGTAGACAGAGGGAAGAGTGGAAGTTCCTTCTGCAATTTAACCTGATAGGTTTCAGAGGGAGGAGATTTGGTGAAATTAATAGTAAAGTTAGGGGCAGTTGATAAATTGCTAACAGAAATAACGATGGGGTCATCAGTTTTACCAGAAGTAAAAAGAGGTAATGGATGGCAACCCAGCAGATAAGTTCCACGAGAAAGCTACGTGTTTTTTTTTGTTTGTTTGTTTGTTTTTTTGTTTTTTTTTTTTACAGAGACAAAGTCAGAGAGAGGGATAGACAGACAGGAACGGATGGAGAGAGATGAGAAGCATCAATCATCAGTTTTTTGTTGCGACACCTTAGTTGTTCATTGATTGCTTTCTCATATGTGCCTTGACCGCGGACCTTCAGCAGACCGAGTAACCCCTTGTTCGAGCCAGCGACCTTGGGTCCAAGTGGTGAGCCTTTTGCTCAAACCAGATGAGCCCGCGCTCAAGCTGGTGACCTCGGGGTCTCTAACCTGGGTCCTCTGCACCCCAGTCCGATGCTCTATCCACTGCGCCACCACTTGGTCAGGCAAGAGAAAGTTAAGTTTTGAAACCATTATACAATAATACATCTAAGCCCAAGTTTTCCCATTTACAAGGTTAGAACAGCAAAAATCAGGAAGTACTGTATAGTTGAGGGTTCAATGATGTGGAATAATTAGAACATACACAATTTTTTTTCCATTCGTCAGTTGGTAGACATTGGAGTTGTTTCTACCTTTTCACTATTATAAAGGATGCTGCTTTACACATTCATGTACAAGGTTTTGTGTGGACACTTTTTCACTTCTCTTGGGTGCAGACCAATGAGTGAAATGGCTGGATCATATGGGAACTCTGTTTAACATTTTGAGGCATTGCCAGGCTGTTTTCCAAAGTGGTTGAAATACTTTCTATTCCTACCAATAATCTATGAAGGTTCTCATTTCTCTACAGCAATGAAAAACATAGGAAAAGTGATCAGCTTGTTGTGAGAGGGTTAAAGTGAATAAAATACCCAAGAAGTCACTGTTATAGCAACTATGAAATAAACGTATGAGTTATACATAGCAGGAGTTGACTTACTGGCCCAGTCCCGGATTGTGGGAAAAGTCATCTGTTTTGAGCACCACCTGCTTTTTATCTGAGTAGTTTTCTTTTCTGGATAACTTTAATTTGAGGTCTCCTACAGGCTGCAGGGGAATGCACCTCAACCAGGGGAATGAGGTGTAAGTTTGGGAGCCTTTTATTTTATTTTATTTTTTAATGTTTATTTTATCAATTTTAGAAAGAGGAAAGGAAAGAATGAGAGAGAGAGGAAGATCGATCTGTTCCCGTATGTGCCCTGACAGAGGATTGAACCAGCAACTTTTGTACTTTAGGACATTGCATTAACCAACTGAGCTATCTTGCCAGGGCAAGTTTGGGAGCCTTTTAAAGTGAAAAACATAAATTTATGTATCAATACTTTTTTAACCTTGCAACTCAGGGATTAGTTAACAACACCTTGTATGGTCCCTTCCAGCGAGGCTGAGTGAGTCCTTGTGGATGTCTTTTTTTTTTTCCTAAGTGAGAAGTGAGGGGGGGGGGCAGTCAGTCAGACTCCTGCATATGCCTGACCGGGACCCACCTGGCATGCCCACCAGGGGGCGATGCTCAGCCCATCTAGGGTGTTGCTCCGTTGCGGCCGGAGCCATTCTAGAGCTTGAGGCGGAGGACATGGAGCCATCCTCAGCGCCTGGGCCAACTTTGCTCCAATGGAGCCTTGGCTGTGGGAGGGGAAGAGAGAGATAGAGAGGAAAGAGAAGGGGTGAGGGGTGAAGAAGCAGATGGGTGCTTCTCCTGTGTGCCCTGGCTGGGACTCAAACCAGGGACTTCCACATGCCAGGCCAACGCTCTACTGCTGAGCCAACTGGCCAGGGCATGGATGTCTTTTTTGATGAACCATGTATCCAGGTTGCAGGCTGTGATGTTCCTTGCTTCGTCTCCTGGGAGCATGCTGTGAAGATTGCTCTACAAGCTTGCATTAATTTCGAGACCCTGCCTTGGCAGGGTTGCTCAGTTGATTAGAGCATTGTCCCAATATGCTGAAGTTGCAGGTTTGATCCTTGGCCAGGGCACGTACAAGAGTCAACCAATGAACACATTAATAAGTGTAAGGCCTTGGCCAGTGGCTCAGGGGATAGAGCATTGACCTGGCATATGGATGTGCTGGTTCGATTCCCAGTCAGGGCACACAGGAGAAGTGACCATCTGTTTCTTTTTCCCTCCCTCTCCTCCTTCTCCCTCTCTCTATCTCTCTTTTTCTCCTACAGCCATGACTCAATTGGTTCGAGCACATTGGCCCCAGGTGCTGAGGGTAGTGCCGTTGGTCCAAGTCAGCCTCAAGTGCTAAAAATAACTGAATACTCAAGCATTGGCCTGAGAGTTGGGGTTGCCAGGTGGATCCCAGTCAGGGTGCAGGCAGGAGTCTACCTCACTATCTTCTTACCTAAAGAAAAAAATTTAAAATAAAAAATAAAAATATCCTGACCTGTGGTGGAGCAGTGAATAAAACTTCAACCTGGAACGCTGAGGTTGCTGGTTTGAAACCCTGGGCTTGCCCAGTCAAGGCACATATGGGAATCAATGCTTCCTGCTCCTCCTCCTTCTCTCTCTCTCTCTCTCTCTCTCTCTCTTTAAATGAATAAATAAAGTCTTAAAATAAATAAGTGTAATAACAATCAATGTCTCTCTCTGTCTCTCTTCCTCCTTTTCTTCCTCTAAAATCAATAAATAAAACATTTTAGGAAAAGATTCAACATGTTTTATCAATTGAATTTTACTTATCCTGTCAGTTTTTTTCTGTAACACTAGAGGACTAGGGGTGATAAGTATTTATATAATGGAAATGCTAGAATATCAGCCAAATTTTACACACCTGCTATATAATTTGTCTGGTAAAGTGGGCTCCCCTTTCTCTATGGAACTCTGTGGAGATTTTTTTAAAATTAATTAATTAATTAATTAATTCATTTTAGAGAGGAGAGGGAGAGACAAAGAGAGAGAAGGGGGAGAGGAGCTGGAAGCATCAACTCCCATATGTGCCTTGACCAGGCAAGCCCAGGGTTTCGAACCGGCGACCTTAGCATTTCCAGGTCGACGCTTTATCCACTGCGCCACCACAGGTCAGGCCGTAGAGATTTTCTAAGCAGGAAAAGTCCTTTCTAGAAGTATTTTAGTTACTGCTGTGGCTGTAGCCCTCCAATGTAGGAATGCTTCTACCCAGTGAGAACATCACTGATACACTTTTATCCACGGGGTGGTGGGGTGGTGGCAACAGGATTGAAACCCACCTTTCAAACATCAGATAGGCCTCACTAGTTTCATTTTCCACTTTTGGTAATGAGAGATTTCCTTATTTTAGTTATGCATTTAATCATTCAGTTAAAAAAAACACACACAACAGCTTCACAAGCAATTATAAAAGTAAAATGGTTAGAAGTAAAATTTAGCTCTTTAAATATTAAGGTTTGGTTTACATGAACAATCAAAGACCTGAGATGCAGAGTACCTTGTTACTGTCCCTTTATAATCTATGAAGGGCATACCAATAGTATAAGAAAAAAATCTGGCCGTGGCTGGTTGGCTCAGCGGTAGAGCGTCGGCCTGGTGTGCGGGGGACCCGGGTTCGATTCCCGGCCAGGGCACATAGGAGAAGCGCCCATTTGCTTCTCCACCCCCCCCCTCCTTCCTCTCTGTCTCTCTCTTCCCCTCCTGCAGCCAAGGCACCATTGGAGCAAAGATGGCCCGGGCGCTGGGGATGGCTCCTTGGCCTCTGCCCCAGGCACTAGAGTGGCTCTGGTCGCGGCAGAGCGACGCCCCGGAGGGGCAGAGCATCGCCCCCTGGTGGGCAGAGCGTCGCCCCCTGGTGGGCGTGCCGGGTGGATCCCAGTCGGGCGCATGCGGGAGTCTGTCTGACTGTCTCTCCCCATTTCCAGCTTCAGAAAAATGCAAAAAAAAAAAAAAATTAAAAATATATACTTAATAAAAAGCATCCCATTGTTTTTTTTGGGGGGGGGGGACAGTATTTTCTTTGTTATCACTGAGCACACAAATAAACAAGTTTGCGGGTTGCAAAGGAACTCCATCTTGGCCAACAAAGTTAGAGATCTTCTTGCATGATTTTTGTCTAGAGGCTTAGCCAATTGCAATTCTCTGCACCATAATTTTGGTATATATAATCAGCCAAAGTACCAAATGGTGGCTGATTGGCACGTGAAAATTGAGAGCATGGGTTACCCACTTAGCACTTCTCTTTATGAGTGTTCCTTCCTCCCCCACCCCCCAGCAAGTGCTGTTAGCATGAACATCCTCACAAACTTAATGGTCTAAACCAAACCTGGAGGATGCCCTCCCCAATACCAAATGCGACTGGAGGATACCCTCCCTGGGTACCAAACACAACAGAGGACAGCGCTCCCTAGAGAATATCCTCCCTGGTGTCAAATACAACTAAGGGATACTCCTTCTAAGTACCAAACACAAATTCTATGGAAAAGGTCTTTTGGTCCAAATGTATGAACCAAGATCACCAGGTGAAGGTTCTCTACCTAAACTAAACAAAGCCTCTGAGACCTCAGCCACAGGCGTGAGAGGCCCTGAATCTGAGAGGACTTACCCAAGGTCCTCAGGTGCTGCTAGGAAGACATTTCGATCACAAGGAGTTTGTTCAGGCGTCATACTAGTTGGTTTCAGGATAATGTCAGGAGATTCAGTCATACCTTCAGAGCCCCGAGTTGGGCACCACGGGATGTCAACTGATAGTTGTTGGCACCAATTCAACACTATCAGGAATCCCCAATTTGGGGTGCAGTGAAGAATGAAGCTTTATTCAGTGCAAATAGTTCGATTGTGATACAGCATTGTTGTGAAAACAGCACAGCCATGAGGCAGTCCTGGGGCCCAGTCCCTCTCTGGTTAGATAGCTCTGCTCTGCTCCCCGCTGGTCTGTTCTGCTCAGCTCCATGTCAGTCTGCTCTGGCCTGTGCTGGTCTGCTCCATTGTGTTCTGGCTAGACATCTTCAGGGGAACCACAGTCTTCAGTGGAAAGGGAACATGAGTTCTCAAAGTTAGAGTGGGAGCTGGCTTATATAGTTAGAGATCCTCAACCCTGGTCCCTGATTGGTCCATTCTCATGCAAATAGGGTTCCAAATCCTCACCATTTGATTGGTCCAAAAGGAACTGTCCTGATTGGTCAGAATGGAGCAATTTTGAACGGCTGAAGCTATGCAACTCCAATTGAATGGGGGAAGTCTCAGTCCTATGGGTTAAAACAGGATTCCAGGGACTCCTTTATAAGGGTTTGCTCAGTTGGCAGAAACAGTGTAAGCAGGCAGTTCAGGGCAGAGGCAGGTAGTTCAGTTCAGGCTTCTCCCTGAAGTGTAGTTTGCAGGAGAGGCCCCTGTAGAAATAACTGCTAGGCCCTATTTTTCAGTTTTTGTTTTAAATTTGAACCCAGTTGGCCATGAGGAGCCTTCTCAGCATCCATCCAGTAACCAGGAACTGTTACTCATAATTCTTATCACCTGCCTCGGACTGTTAGCACCTCCATGCTCCCTACAACTCTCCATGCCAGCACTTCCTTTCTTCTCTCTCTTATTTGAACTTCCTCACCCTCTCATTCTGGATTTGCATCACAGCACATAATAGCAGCTAACATATGTCAGGGCTCTGCATGCATAAACAACACCACTGGAAATGGGGACTATTACCCCCCCTCATTTTGCAGGTGAGGGAACTGTGGCACTGAGAGTTAAGTGGCTTGTCCCTGATCACACAGGGAGTAAGTGGCAGACCCGGTATTAACCACGTACCCCCCAGTTCCAGACCCTGCACGCTTAACCATGCATTGCTACCTAACTACCTATACATTTAAAATTGCAAAGGGGACAGAGGGATTGTTTTTTTTTTTTTAAAAAAAAGCTTTTAATGAATTTGTATTTATTGATTGATTTTAGAGAGAGGATATATATAGAGAGAGATAGGGGGAAGGTGGGAAGCATCAACTTGTAGTAATTGCTTTTCATATGTGCCTTTACCGGGTAAGCCTGGTTTTGAACCAGCGATCTCAGCATTCCAGGTCAACACTTTGTCCACTGCGCCACCACAGGTCTGGTCTGTTGTATTGAATTTAGAAAGAGTAAGGAAGGGAAGGGAGAGAGGGAGAGAGAGTCGAAGACATCAATCTGCTTCTGTCTGAGCCCTGACTGGGTCTTGAACGGACAACCTCTATGCTTCAGGACAATGCTCTAACCAACTGAGCTATCCAGCCAGGGCTGCTATTTGTAAACTGTCTATACTTTACAGTCATTTTTTTTTTTTTAATTTAGGTCCACGGAGAAGGAAGAATCAGGAGCAAAGGTTTCTCTGGCCAGAAAAAGGCCTGCGCGGTGGAACAGGCAGCACAGAGATTAAGGACGGGTGCAAGAATAATTAGAAGCCATGAATGTAAGAGATCTCCAATCAGTTCCCAGCTTTTTTGGCGATAGTTAAATTGGAGAGGGTGTTAACACTGAAAGTCCCTTCAGGAGGCTAATCCAGTGAGTTCTGTGGCCTGGCCACAGCAGAGAAGAAGAACAGTTTCTTCTTCTTTAGGGAGGGAGATTCCTGTGCCCCCACAGCCGCCCTCAGTCCTCGGAGTGGTCAGATTTGAGAACTGGCGTCGCAAAACTCAAGCTCTGGCCATGGACGGATAAGGTAAAGTGGATGTGCTTGGGATGTCTCCACGAGCACATGCACTCAGAACGAAAAGACTTCCCTGATGTAGCTAAAGTTTCGGACAGGGAGTCTCGGTGGAAAGAACTCAAGGATGGCTGGAGGCAGGGGACTTACCGCACCGTGCGCTGAAGTGGGTGGAAGGTTGGAGATCCTGGTTCTTTCTCAGAGGGGACGGGAAGAGGAGAGGTCCTTGCGGACTTCAAACTCCTCCCGGGTTTTCGGCACCAAAATGTAAGATATTTTTCTCCCGCCGAGAAGGAAGGAAGGGGGCCGGAGCAACGAAGTGTGGAATAATAAAAGGCTTTATTTAGTACAGAGCGCGCATCCCACCTGACAAGGTTCCCTGGCCCTGAGGAAAGATGGAGGCCAAGGAAGTCGCCACTTTACATCCATTTTAAAAACTAGTGCTTTTCATTCATATAAGTATCATGGACAAAAACATCTTAATAAAGCTGGGCCAAAAATATATCGTGGAAAAAACCAAAATCATGGATAGAGAAGAAACCTGATAAATGTTACCTTATCCAGGTCATCATCAAGGTCAACATCAACAGTGAGGATCATGCTGATAACGTGCATCTTTGATTTGATGTGACGAGAACGGCGATTCATCTGTGAAGTCTTTCTCCCCAAATTCATCACCCCAGGCTCATCCTGAGGAAACATTAGACAAATTCCAACTGAAGGACATTCCATAAATACCTGACTAGTACTTCTCAAAACTGTCATCAGAAGCAAGGAAAGTGGGAGAAACTGTCATAGCCAAGAACAACTTCAGGGCATACGACAAATAAATGGAATGAGGTGTCCTGGATAGGACCCTGGAACAACGACAAAAAAAGATGTTAGGTAAAAACCAAAAAAAACTAAATAAAATATGGGTTTTAGTTAGTTGTAATACATCAACTTTTTTCTTTTTGGGGGGGGATAGAGAGAGGGAGAGAGACAGAAAGAGGAACAGATAGGGACAGACAGACAGGAAGGGAGAGAGATGAGAAGCATCAATTCTCTGTTGCAGCTTCTTAGTTATTCATTGACTGCTTTCTCATATGTGCCTTGACTGGGGGGGGGGCTACAGCAGAGTGAGTGACCCCTTGACCTAGAGCTCAAGCCAGTGACCTTGGGCTTCAAGCCAGCAACCTTTGGGCTCAAGCCAGCAACATGGGGTCATGTCTATGATCCTATGCTCAAGCCAGCAACCCTCTTCTCAAGCTGGTGAGTCCACACTCAAGCAAGATGAGTCTGTGCTCAAGCAGGTGACCTTGAGGTTTCGAACCTGGGTCCTCTGTGTTCCAGTCCAATGCTCTATCTACTGTACCAGAGTCTGGTCAGTTTTTGTTTATTAATTGTAACAAGTGTATCATACTGATTTAGATAATCAAGAATACTGAATGCAGATATATGAAAACTTCCTGTACTATCTTTACAGTTTGGGGGCATATCTAAATACACGTTATTTTAAAAGATTATATCATGGAGCCTGACCAGGCAGTGGCACAGTGGATAGAGTGTTGACCTGGGATGCTGAGGGCCCAGGTTTGAAACCCTGAGGTTGCCGGCTTGAATGCGGGGTCACTGGCTTGGATGTGGGATTGCTGACTGGAGTGCAGGATCATAGACATGATCCCATGATCACTGGTTTGATCTCAAAGGTCACTGGCTGGAGCCCAAGGTGGCTGGCTTGAGAAAGAAGTCACTGACTCAGCTGGAGTCCCCCTGGTCAAGGAAAGTATGTATATGAGAAAGCAATCAATAAACAACTAAGGTGCCACAATTATGAGTTGATGCTTCTCACCTCTCCTTTCCTGTCTGTCTGCCTCTCTTTCTCTCTCTTCCCTTTGCTAAAAATAAAATAAAATAAAACAAAAAGATATATCATGGCCTAACCAGGCAGTGGTGCAGTGGATAGAGCATCGGACTGGGATGCAGAGAACCCAGGTTCGAGACCCCGAGGTCGCCAGCTTGAGCACGGGCTCATCTGGCTTAAACAAAAAGCTCACCAGCTTGGACCCAAGGTAGCTGGCTCGAGCAAGGGGTTACTCGGTCTGCTGAAGGCCCGCAGTCAAGGCACATATGAGAAAGCAATCAATGAATAACTAAGGTGTTGCAACAAAAAACTGATGATTGATGCTTCTCATCTCTCTCCATTCCTGTCTGTCTGTCCCTATCTATCCCTCTCTCTGACTCTCTCTCTGTTCCTGTAAAAAAGAAAAAAAAAAAAGATATATCACGGGCATTTTGTGCCACATCAGCTTTTTAAGTGACTGCATGGTGTTCCTTACTACGGAACCCGCCATTTTTGCTGGTTCCATTATTCGCCAGTGCCTTCTTAGGCAGATGCATTCTCAACAGGAAGCTGGTCTCCCTAAAAGCTGCCATAGCTTGATACAAAGATCAGAAACACGCCACCCCTCGTCAGATCTCCAGCCTCCTGGGCTCCCCCTTTGTGGGAAAGAGGGATGGGTCGTGAGTGAGGCTGGTAGTAGAAGCAGGCGCTTCAATTCCCAGGCCTACTGCTAACTACAGGCTGTTCTCCCTAGGCTTGACTCCTGCTCCGGAAAGCCAGGGCATTGGGCTTCATGCCCTTGATCTCCATCAGACAAAATCCAGTGTTTGCATCTAGACTCTGGAAGATATGACTTTGGAGCATGATAGGCTTAAAAAAGAAATAATCAAACAAGGAACTGGGCTTCAGAGAGGTGAAATGACATTCCCAATGTCCCAGCTGAGAGTCAGACAGGGCTGGGACTTGAACTCAGGTTCCCCGGATTCCCAGGTTAGTCCTGGTGAAGCCGAGCACCCTGGATGCATCCAGTGCTCCTTTGTGCTTTGGGAGGAGTCTGTGCTTTGTTAGGGTTTGGGTTTGTGTCTGGTCCACCTGTTGCATTGTTTCTCATATATCAAAGTGAAACATAGATACCACATGAAAGAAGAAAAGGAGCTACCATCTCAGAGCATACTCTATGCAGATTGATTTTTACTTGTTTAATCCTCACCTCAGATGTCACTGCCTCCAGGAAGCCTTCCCTGACCACCGAAGACTGGATGTTCCTCTGTGTAGTTCCATAGCCCCTTATCATGGTACTCACCATATTGTTATAACTGCTTGTTTAACATTCTGTCTTCTTCTGAGTTCAGAAATGGGGTCTCAAGGGGACATCCAGTCGAGATGGCGGCATAGGTAAATGCTGTACTTGCCTCCTCCCACAACCACATCAAAATTAAAACTAAACTACAAAACAACCATTATGTAGAGCCACCTAAAATCTAGATGAATGGAAGTTCTACAACTAGAAATTTAAAGAAGCCACATTGAGACTGGGGTGGAGGGGAAGGGGGAGGGGAACGAAATCAGCTGATCTCACACCCATGTAGGGCAGATAAAAATCTCAAGGGAGGCCTGACCTGTGGTGGTGCAGTGGATAAAGCGTCGACCTGGAAATGCTGAGGTCGCCGGTTCAAAACCCTGGGCTTGCCTGGTCAAGGCACATATGGGAGTTGATGCTTCCTGCTCCTCCCCCTGTTCTCTCTCTATCTATCCCCCCCCTCTCTCTCCCCTCTCTCTCTAATAAAAATGAATAAGTAAAATCTAAAAAAAGTAAATAAATAAAAAAAATTAAAACAACAACAACAAAAAATCTCAAGGGATATCTCAGTTCCAGAGGTCCTCCCTGAGGGGCATGGGGTCCCAGCCTCACACCAGGTCTCCCAGCCCAGGGTTCCAGGCCAGGAAGAGAAGTCCCCATAACTTCTGGTTCAAACTAGTCATGATTCACGCCCTAGAGTTGGGCCCATTTCAGTTTGCATAAAATTTCTTTTCTTTTCTTTTTTTTTTTTATATATTTTTCCGAAGTTGGAAACGGGGAGGCAGTCAGACTCCTACATGCGCCCTAGCAGGATCCACCCGGCATGCCCACCAGGGGGCGATGTTCTGCCCATCTAGGGCGTTGCTCTGTTGCAACCAGAGCCATTCTAGCGCCTGAGGCAGAGGCCATGGAGCCATCCTCAGCGCCCGGGCCAACTTTGCTCCAATGGAGCCTTGACTGCGGGAGGGGAAGAGAGAGACGGAGAGGAAGGAGAGGGGGAGGGATGGAGACGCAGATGGGCGCTTCTCCTGTGTGCCCTGGTCGGGAATCGAACCCGGGACTCCTGCACGCCAGGCCGACGCTCTACCACTGAGCCAACCGGCCAGGGCTAAAATTTTCTTAGCAAGAAGAAAGGGACATGGTTTCTGGGGTGGGGGGCACAATTGTGAATGTCTTGAGGTCAGGAACGGTGTTTTGTCCACCTGTTTTGTACAGTCTCTAGCACGAGGACTTGCAGGTCAGGCAATGTTTGTTAAATAAAAAAAATAAATAAACCAGAGTGTTTATGCAACAGCGTGAGAAACATTTTTTCTGAAACATCGCTCATGATATAGATCTAATCTCTTAAAACGTCTGGGGAAGAAACATAGCAAAATCAGTAGAGTGTCTTTCTTTCTACCTGCAGAATAATGTTCCTCAAACATGACCATGTCCTAACGCCTGGAACCTGTGAAGATGTTGTGTTACGTGGCAAGGTGGAATTAGGGTTATTAATCATATAATCCTGAGATGGGGAGATCATGCTGGATTATCCAGGTAGAGCCAGTGTGATCACAGGGGTCCTTTTAAGAGGAGACAGGAGCATCATACCAGAATAAGGAGCTGTGATGACGGAAGCGGAGGTGAAGTAACGGGCTTTGAAGACAGGGAGGAGCCGCAATTCAAGAAATGTGGGTGGTCTCCCGAAGCTGGAAAAGGCAAGAACCTCCAGACCTGTGGATGGACAGGGCTCCAGAAAGGAAAAGAAAGCAACCCAGGCACACTGCCTTCAGCCCTGTGAGAGCTGCTTTGGATTTCTCTCCTCTGAGACAGGAAATATGTGTTGTTGAAAGACATTAAGTTTGTGGCCATTTGTTACAGCAGCAGTAGGACACTAATTCACCATTCTGGTGTCTAGTCCCTGACAGTGGTCCACGGTGAGCCACATCTTGAGTGTTCGCTCTCTGGGGGATGTCCCTCCCACATTGATCTTGTGCCACCTGGCACTTGCCAATGGATGATAACGGTGTCAGCTCCAGACCCAAGCATCAAGAGGGCTGGGCAGCTCTGCTTCTGCGTTTCTGGGGGTCCCAAGGCGCAGGATGTGAAGCTCCGCTGAGGGGCCTGTGTGGAGAGGAGAGACCCAGAGGCAGCTTGGAGTGCAGAGGGGCCCAGTCTCCCCAGTGTCCCAGCTTAGCCACCAGATGACTCAGCTCATCAGACTGCAGCAGCAGGAGAGACCCGAAGCAAGGTCAGCTATGGACTAGCCCAGGGAGCCCCGTCCATCCACAGGACTGGAGGGATAATAACATGGTTGTTGTAAGCCACTGTCCAATTTTAGCTGCCATGAGTTCAGGCTCTACTGTGGTGGGTGCCAGGGAACCGCTGGCTCATAGTATTGTCCTATATAACAGTCCCACTGTCAAGTTGAAGAAATTGAGGTCTGGAGGGAAGATAACTAGACCTGCTGGTAGATGGGAGAGCTGCCTTTAAACCTGTCTGTCTTACTCTGGAGCCCCAGGCCCTTTGCACTTCCCAGTGTAACCTCTCCTCAAAGCTCATTAGATAAAATTCAGAGGCCAAGATTGGTTGGTCCCAGTTGCTGCTTTGAAGCCATTGGTTACCTTCATGCTGGTTTCAGCAAACTCATAGCTCCGCTTCAGCCTTTTTTTTTCTTCATCGGGCTCTCAAGTCTCATCGGAGAAACAGGATTACTTACAGTAAATGAAAACCAAGACTTGTACAGGAAGCGCAGCCTGATCCATTACAGGGTTATTCTAGCCTGTAATGTACCTGTGCGCTCTCAGACACAGTCAGACTGTCTGGAGAGGGGCTGGGAGGGTTCAGACCGCTCTCTGCCTACTCCTGGAGCCGAGGCTCAGGGACACAGAACAGAGGAGGAGCAAAGACCCCTGAGGCTGTTCCTGGGGTCTCCCGGAACTGCAACCCCAGACTGTCCTCAGCTTGGCTGGTTCTGATGCCAACAGATGCTCTGATGCGTGGGTGTTTGTCTGCAGCCCAGGGACTTTGGATAACCTACTGCTTGTTTCCCGAAGGAACATGGAGGGCTTTCTATGCTGAATCACCAGCCACAGCCCTGACCCCAGCTGCCTGGGCTGTGCCGAGGTCCAGCAGCTGCTCTGGGTCCTTGCACCCTCTAGTGGCCACAAAGAGAAAAGAGCCACTTAGCAGATAAACAGAGATTAGGAAGCTGGGTCCCAGATGGCATTGAAAACTCAGACTCTCCTGCTCCTTCAGTACCAAGTAAACAGAAGGCACAACTCAGAAGAATGGATGGCCCCAGTCAGACATCTCTTTTCTCGAGAATGATAGTGCTGGCTCAGCTGGTTAGTTCAGTCCATTAGAGCGTCATCCTGAAACGCCAAGGTTGCAGGTTTGATCCCATCAGGACACAGACAGGAATCAACCAGTGAATGCACAGCTAAGTGTAACAATGAATAAATGTTTCTTTCTCTCTCTTTTCCTCTTCCTATTTCTGTCTCTCTAAAAAATCAATTAAAAATAAGAATACAAAGAACGACGGCACTGACTAGACACAGGCGTCCGTGGCCTTATCAAACATGCCCCAGCCATGTGAGCTATAAAAAGAACCTTGTTTTCTTATTTTTTAAAGACTTTTTAGCACAGTTTAAGGTTCACAGCAAAACTGAGGGGGAAGTACAGAGATTTCCCTTATACCTGCTGCCTGCACACACGCACTGTTCCTCTGTTATCGATATCCTGCACCAGACCAGTTCATTTGTTTTAATCGATAAACCTACATTGACAAGTCATCATCACCCAGAGTCCATAATTTACACGACAGTTCACTTTTAGCGTCGTACGTTCTATGGTTTGAACACATATAGAAGGACATGTGTCCATTATTATGGTATCATAGAGAGTATTTCAACAGCCTTAAAAATCCCGGCCCTGGCTTTGCTCAATGATACGGTGTTGGCCTGGCATGTGGCTGTCCTGGATTTGATTCCTGGTCGGGGCACATAGGAGAATTGCCCATCTGCTTCTCCACCCTTCCGCTTCTCACTTTTCCCTCTCTCTCTCTCTCTCTTCCCCTCCTTTAGCCATGATTCAAACGGTTCGAGCAAGTTGGCTCGGGGCACTGAGGATGGCTCCATGGCCTTACCTCAGGGACTAAAATAGCTCTGTTGCCAAGCAACAGAGTAGTGGCCCCAGATGGGCAGATCATCCCCTGGTAGGGGGCTAGCTCGGTGGATCCCATTTAGGCACATGCAGGAGTCTGTCTCTCTGTCTCCCTGACACACACACACACACACACACACACACACACACACATACACACACACACACACTCCTCTAGTTAACCCTCTCCATTAACTCCTGACAACCACTGACCTTTTCATTGTCTCCATAGTTTTGCCTTTCCAGAATTATATACAGTGGGCGTCATATGGTACGAAGCCTTTCCAGACTGATTTCTTTCCTTAGTGATATGCATTTACAGCGCCTCCATGTTTTCTCATGGCTTGACAGCTCATCTCTAGCTGCCACTGAAAATATCCATATTCTTCATATCAGTGGAATAATAAAGCATTTATCCTTTTCCGACTGGTTTATTTAACTTAGTATAATGTCCTCATGGTTCATCTATATGGTAGCACATCACAAATTTTTTAAGACTGAATAATATTTTACTGTATGTACACACCATATTTTCTTTATCCACTCGTCTGCCCAGGGACACTTGTGTTGCTTCCATCTCTTGGCTATACTGTGAATAATGCAGCGATGAACCTGAATGGGCAAATAACTCTTTTGAGATCCTGTTTTTAATTCTTTTGGGTTATACCCAGAAGTGAGGTTGCTGGGTCATGTGGTCATTCTATTTTTTTTTTTAAAGATTTTATTTATTCATTTTAGAGAGGAGAGAGAGAGAGAAGGGAGGAAGGAGCAGGAAGCATCAACTCCCATATGTGCCTTGACCAGGCAAGCCCAGGGTTTCGAACAGTTGACCTCAGCGTTCTGGGTCGACTACTTATCCACTGCGCCACCACAGGTCAGGCTGGTCATTCTATTTTTAATTTTTTGAGCTACTGCCATACTGTTTTCCATAGCAGCCATACCACTTTACATTCCCACCAATGGGTACAAGGTTTCCAACTTCTCCATATCCTCGCCGACACCTGTTAATTTCTGTTCTTTTGATAGTGGCTATCCTGATGGGTGTGACAAAATCATTTCATAATTAAAAAGTAATACATATTCTTTGATTGAAATAGCATAGAACATAGTATAACTTTTTTTTTTTGTATTTTTCTGAAGTTGGAAACGGGGAGGCAATCAGACAGACACCCGCATGCGCCCAACCCGGATCCACTTGGCACACCCACCAGGGGGCGATGCTCTGCCCATCTGGGGTGTCACTCTGTTGCAACCAGAGCCATTCTAGCACCTGAGGCAGAGGCCACAGAGCCATCCCCAGCGCCCGGGCCATCTTTGCTCCAATGGAGCCTTGGCTGCGGGAGGGGAAGAGAGAGACAGAGAGGAAGGAGAGGGGGAGGGGTGGAGAAGCAGATGGGCGCTTCTCCTGTGTGCCCTGGCCGGGAATCGAACCCGGGACTCCTGAACACCAGGCCGACGCTCTACCACTGAGCCAACCAGCCAGGGCACTATAACCTTTTTTAAAAAATATTTTAGGCCCTGGCCGGTTAGCTCAGTGAAAGAGCGTCGGCCTGGCCTACGGGAGTCCCGGGTTCGATTCCCGGCCAGGGCACACAGGAGAAGCACCCATCTGCTTCTCCACCCCTCCCCCTCTCCTTCTTCTCTGTCTCTCTCTTCTCCTCCCACAGCCAAGGCTCCACTGGAGCACAGTTTGCCCGGGCACTGAGGATGGCTCTGTGGCCTCTGCCTCAGGCGCTAGAACGGCTCTGGATGCAACAGAGCGATGCCCCAGATGAGCAGAGCATCGCCCCCTGGTGGGCGGGCTGGGTGGATCCTGGTCGGGCGCATGCGGGAATCTGTCTGACTGCCTCCCTGTTTCCAACTTCAGAAAAAAAAAAAAAAAAAAATTTATTGATTGATTTTTAGAGAGAGAGGAGTGAGAGAGAGAGAGAGAGAGAGAGAGAAGGGGGAGGAGCAGGAAGCATCAACTCCCATATGTGCCTTGACCAGGCAAGCCCAAGTATTCGAACCAGCAACCTCAGTGTTCCAGGTTGACACTTTATCCCACTGTGTCACCACAGGTCAGGCAACTATAACGTTTTTGAACAATTGACATAAATGGTGCACATGTTACGTGTATTTTTTATTTTGAGAGAGAGAAAGACGGGAAGGGAGAGAGATGAGAAACATCAACTCATAGTTGCAGCACTTTTAGTTGTTGATTAATTGCTTCTTATATGTGCCTTGATGGGGGGGCTCCAGCTGAGCCAGGGACCCCCTTGCTCAAGCCAGCAACCTTGGGCTTCAAACCAGCAACCTTTGTGCTCAAGCCAATGACCATAGGATCATCTTAATGATCTCATGCTCAAGTTTGATCCCGTGCTTGAGCGACCCGGCGCTCAAGCTGGTGATCCTGTGCTCAAGCCAGATGAGTCCAGGATCAAGTCAGTGACCTCGGGGTTTCGAACCTGGTACCTCAGCACTCCATGTCGATGCTCTACCTACTGCACCAAAACTGGTCAGGCAAGTGTACACTTTGATTTTGAGTTTGACACATATATACACTTGTAAAACCATCACCACAATTAAGATAGTGAACATCTCCAATATCCTCAAGAGTGTCCTGTGTCCCTTTGTGTCCCTTCTATTCTTTCTTCTCTTTGCCCACTATTTCCTGTCTCCAAGCAACCACTGATACCTATGTCCAATAAGGACACACCTGAATTGGCTGCTACTGGTAGCTGCAGTTCTACATCAAGCATTGCTGAGATTTGGGGACCATTTCTAACCTAATGACACCCCTGACCTCTTCCATCCAGAAGCTGGGAGCATTGTTCTTTCTGTGGCTTTCTGAGGTCCTCATAAATACTAGGTTGTGTCATATGAAATGGCTGATAGTCATTATTTTTGACCCAGAAAAAGCCAATTTTGTCTGATTCAGCTTAAAAAGATAACAATTTGGGTATTTATTTACTCATTTTGCCAAAGGGATCTTCAGAGATTCTGTCCATAATTATTATGGCCAAGCAAAATTATTAGAGCAAGCAAAAATATTAAAATAAAGAGAAAAAGCGACACCTTTAATCACTGAAAAGGAAGACAGGATAAGTGTACCAGGAGTCACTGATAAGAAGTCAATGCACTTGGTAGTAGTCGTACTTTTGGTTGTGTCTAAGAATCTGGATGAAAAGGGAAACAGAAAGCATAGGCCTTGTGCTCTCAGATGAAAGAAACCAAGATCAGAAGGGGAGCCAAATATTATTCTCCAAAATCCAAGAAGAGAATGGTCATACTGGGTGAGTCATCATCTCTTACATTTCAGCTCTGAGAAAAATCACATTCCTCTCTTTAAGTTGGAGAAGTTAAGAGTGGCTTTTGGTTCCAGCGGGGAAGCATCACTCCAGCAAAAGGCAATTATTAGATCAAAGGGACAATTTAATGCATCTTTAAAAGCCACTAATTTGATGCAGATGTGACAATCAAACCCTGCTCCCGAGACTGGTTTGCTTGACCTTGAAAAAATATCTTGTCATTTTGTTCCATGCTTTAACTTTTCAAATCAATACTCTTTTTTTTTTTCTCTCTCTCTCACAGCATTAAAATATAAACAGACAAGAATGACAGAGACCCAGAAAGCTTCAGGAACTAGTAAGAGGTGATTTTACACAGGCTCTCCTCAAACCAGTTAAAAATATGGCACTGGGAATCTTGTCTTCAGTGAAAGCCAGATTCAAGACCCAGAGGCTCCCTTTATGCCGTTTTTCAACCTACAATTATCTCACAGATAAAGGTTTCTTCCTTTAGGTTAGTGGTTCTGAAATGAGGGGTGGGGGTGGGGTGGGGGGGAGGGGTGAATCACCAACGCACTGGCAATATTTAGATACATTTAGGGTTGTTGCAACTGGCGTTTGTGTGTGCTATTAGCATGTAGTTAGTGGGTGGAAGAAGGGGTGGAGGGGTTGGAGGGGAGGATGGAGAGAGAGAGGTAGGAGGAGAAGGGTAGTTAGACAAGAGAAGAGAAGAAATACAAAGTGAGACAAGAAAAGAGAGAGAAGACTGGCAAGGTGCCAAGCCTCAAGTAGGTGTTAGATCCAGCCAGACGTGAAATCTCCCCCTTGCACTTTTCAATTATGTGAATCAATCACTTCCCTTTTTAGCTTACGCTGGTTTCAGATGGGTTTCACTCCCTTGTAACAAAAAAACCCTCCCAGCTATCACACAGAAGGAAGTGACTGTCAACCGTTTAAGGAGGCTCTGTAAGGTTGAATACGGAGTGGCCTGCCTTGAGTCAGCTAGCCCCGATCACTCTCAGAGCCAGGGGAATATTCTGCTCCACACGGGCATTTTAGGTTTATGGGGTAACGCAGGAGTGAAGACAAGAGAGATGGGATCTCTGGGTGAGTGAGAAGACCCGGCAGGCGCAGGAGGAACCAGCTCCTGAAGAAGCAGACTGAAGTCCCATCTCGCCTGAGATGGAGACATCCTCGTCTGGGTGTCGAGGGAAAAAGTGACTCCAGAAGAGAGGTGCCCTTAAAGCCAACTTCGTTCCTTAGGATGCGGAGTTCAGGCGCAAGCACGCAGCAGGCAGGAAGGAGCCGGTTCCCAAGTTCGTTCCTCGCATCCTCTCTCTCTCCTCCCCGCCTGCCTGTAGAGGGCGGGCTGGGGTCCTCCCAGCCGACGACGTGAGTGGGGCGGGGCTCCATCTGCACTGCGCCAGCCGCTGTCTGAAGGCTGGGTGGGAGTAGGGCCTGGACCACTTTGGGAATCAGGATTCAGAGCTGACTCTGGGCGGAGGCAGCCCCAGCAGCTGCCTGACTGCACGCCCTCCCCGCTCCTAACCAAGACAGGCTCCTTGTTTCTCACCCAGTAGGAGTCCTACTGGAAGAGAGAGAGAGAGAGAGAGAGAGAGAGAGAGGAAGAGAATACTCTTAGCTCCTTTTCTTGCATGTGGGATGCAGAGACGTGGGAATAAATTACCCAGGCTTCCTTCTGCTTTGGCACACTGCATTAAGCAGGTATGATAAAATTGCATCCACCCTAGACAGTAGGAATAAGGAATTTAAGGTCACCAGAACACACTCTGGGATAGAAGACGATGGTCCCATCCAGTTGTTCTCAATCCTGCCTGCATGTGAATTACCTGGGGAGCTAAAAATCACCACCTGATGCCAGAGTGCCATGTCCAGTCCAGAGAGTCCAGGGATTGCGACTTAATGCAGATGAGACAAACAAGCAAACAAAAATCCTACTGAGCAAATAGTAACTTTAAACCTATAAGCATCCTATAAACCTGGCTGGGAGTCCTGATTTCAGCAGTTGAGTCCTAATTTTACCCCAACATCACAGAATCAGCTGTGACTCTGGCCAATTTCCCCAACTTCCCTGACCTTTAATTACACTGGGGAACAAAATTTTTGTTGCATCCACAAAAACACTTGTTCTTACCTAATTCGAGTGTGCTGATCTCAAATCTGACATTAGTTTTTCTCTGTAAGCTACAGGTTTTTTTGCAATTAAAGATTTTAGGTTTTCATCTTATTGTAAAATTTTCAACATTTAGTTTAACATAATGAAGTAGAATGTCATCTTGGGCATCATCTTTGTGAAAATATAATAATTTATATAATGCAGTAAATACACTAATACACTAAAAGATATGATTGCATCAGAATTTGTCTACAATTTCAAAATATATAGAACATATCAAAACATTTATTTTAATCATAAAATTTGTGCAAAACTTATTTAAATTCTATTTAGGCAAAAATTTGCGTTTGTAGCCCTTGCGTTTGTGTACTTGTTGAGGACAATCTTGTTTGATGCTCCAGCAGTAGTCTGCTCATCACTAACAGCTCCAAGACTTTTGGGAAACTTATCAAGGTGACTGTTCAGGAAATGAATCTTAATGCTCATGTTACATCCAATGTCGCGGAAAGCCAACAGCATCCTTTGAACCAGAAGTTCATAGGTTTCTGCTTTTTTGTTGCCAAGGAAGTTCTTTGTAACTGCCACAAAAGATTGCCATGCTGCTTTCTCCTCCTTATTCATCTTCCTGGCAAATTCTTTGTTACATATGAGGGTTCGAATTTGAGGTCCATCAAATACACCTGCTTTTATCTTCTCAAAAGACAAGGCAGGAAAAGCAGAAATAATATGTTGAAAGCATTCACTTTCTCTATTCAAAGCCTGAACAAACTGCTTCATTCAGCCAAGTTTGATGTGAAGTGGGGGGAAAATGATCCTGTCTCGATTAACTACAGGTTCATTCACAATATTTTGCATCCCTACTTCCAGAGCTTCACGTTTCAGCCACTCCTTCTGTGTCCAGTGTTTCTCCTGAGTTCAACTGTCCCACAAACACAGAAAGCAAGGATACTTTGTGAAACCTCTCTGTTGTCCTAACAGGAAATTTACCATTTTAAGATCCACACAAATGATCCAGTTATGCTCCTCATACTTCAGAAAGTCGAGGACAATTTTTATGTCATTCTTACTAAGTCATTCAATTCGGGTTGGCTAAACTGCTGAGGGGTTAATGACTGCTTGGCATCAGAAGAAGACCCTTCAGATTCTACAACCATTTCCTCATACATCTTATCAATATACACTTGATCACCATGTTCACTTTCTTCATCCTTAGAAGAAATAAAACCATTGAAAACTGGAACTGGGAATGTCTCAGAGTGTGGGATAGGTCGTATTGCTGAAGGAATATTAGGATATGCGATCATATGCTGTTTTTTCTTGCCGATGCCCTTTGAATGGATCAGACAGAAATAACAGTCATTGCTGTGGTTTTTAGGTTCACGCCAAACCATGGGAATACCCAAAGGCATTCCTTTGTGTTTTCCTTTTGTCCAGTCACAAAGCATTTCCTCACAATTATGACATACAATATGAGGAGCCCAATTCTTGTCTTGATTGCCAAGGGGAACTTGAAAATAGGCAATATATGCACATGTCATAAATGATGAAATATTGAGCCTTTGACGTTGTATATAACAGAAGGTGTCAGGACTATTCTTACATTTATGCCTACTTGAAGAAGCCATGATTCAATCTTAAAACAAAATAAGAGGGCGTTTTTATCAGATAATAATTCAAAAACAACTACATTTATGTAAAAGTGATGTTTGTAAAACATTAATTACCTGTGGTTATGTTCAATCCAAGAGTCATTGCCCTTCAACTCCAATTTAAAAACCAATGCATGCCATTAACTGTAACAAAAAGAAATTAAAATTGCATAAAAACTAGATCATGCACCAAAAAATGGATTTCAGATTTGAAATCAGCAATGCAGAAATATATAGAAACAAGTCTAAAACTTCATGCAATAGAAAATGTAAAAAAAATTGTTCCCCAGTGTTATCTGTAACAGAAGGATGATGGGGCAGCAGCATTCTCCTCTTGCTCTTAATTCTTCAACCGCTTTGGACTTCTGTCCCCAGAAACTGGCATCTCTCTGGTCTCCATTCTTCTACCCAGGTGGTCCCCTTTGACTAGCTCATTCCTAATCAGGCTTTGATACCCAGCTTTCGTATCATTTGCTCTGAAAACCTTTGTGTGCACACAACGTTCCCTCTGCCTGGAACAGTTTTTCACTGCTTGTGGCACAGACCACTAACTGTCCCTGAATCCCCCATTCACCTCTTATTTCTTTAGTACTAGATTCCTGTGGTTTAACAAAGCACACTCAGAAAAAGACTGTATTTCTCACTTGATTAAATTCTGCTAATGGAAGGTGTGCCATGTGATGCATCCAACCTCTAAGTCACAGCCTTAAAGGAAAGAAGCATGCATCTCATTTTTATTTCCTGCTGGCTGGAATATGTGTGTAATGGCAGGTGCTAAACCACACTCTTTGGACTGTGAGGTAACAATCTGGCTCCCTAACCCTGAGGAAGAGCTGGAACAGCCTTCGACAAAGGTGACTTAAATAAAAGTAAACTTCTGTCTTGTTTGACCCACTGCTAACTTGATCTTTGTTATGTTAACCTAAAGATAAAAAGACATTTCAAAGTGAGAGGTAACAAGCATTTATTTGAGATCAATAAGAATGTCTCTTCAGGAATCCATAATTCAGGCAGAAGCCCAAAGAGTGTTCCCATCAGGAGACAAAAGCAGTGGGTATTTATGGGAAGGGGAAAGGGGAACAGTTTACATCAATAGAAGGGAGGCATTTCTACTGGTACAGGGAAGCTAACATAGGATGCTGATTCTAAACAATGTTTTTCATTTTCAATCCAGTAGTCATCAGTCCAGTGGTCATAATGACTGCTTTTTTGTTATCTTTGCAAACGGTTCTTTGCAAGGCAGTTCCTCTGCCATGGTAGCTCTGGCTTCTTCTTCCTCTTTTAATTTTTAAGACTTTATTTATTGATTTTAGAGAGAGGAGAGAGAGAGAGAGAGAAAAGAAGGGGCGGGGAGCAGGAAGCATCAACTCATTCTAGTTGCTTCTCATATGTGCCTTGACCGGGCAAGCCCAGGGGGTTTTTTTTTTGGTTTTTTTTTTTTTTTTAAGTATTTTATTTATTGATTTTTTTAGAGAGGGAGGAGTGAGAGAGAGAGACAGAGAGAGAGAGAGAAGGGGGAGGAGCAGGAAGCATCAACTCCCATATGTGCCTTGACCAGGCAAGCCCAAGGTTTCGAACCGGTGACCTCAGTGTTCCAGGTCGACGCTTTATCCCACTGCGCCACCACAGGTCAGGCAAGCCCAGGGTTTTGAACTGGTGACCTCAACGTTCCAGGTCAATGCTCTATCCACTGCGCTATCACAGATCAGGCACTCCGGCTTCTTCTTAAAGTGGTTTGTTTATATTATTATTTACAGTTACAGCATCCAAACCAGTGTCCTAAGGAACATACCACGCAATCCCTGGCTAATACCTATTTAACTCTTCACACCTCAATATAAATACCCTTTGCAGAGAGGTCTTCTCTAATATTTTCTTATCTAAAATAGGTTCTTCATACCTACGTCTTCATCTAGAGTGCTAAATATTAGCCTGACTGGGCAGTGGCGCAGTGGATGAAGCATCGGACTGGGATGCGGAAGACCCAGGTTCGAGACCCCGAGGTTGCCAGCTTGAGCATGGGCTCATCTGGTTTGAGCAAAAGCTCGCCAGCTTGAGCCCAGGGTCACTGGCTCGAGCAAGGGGTTGCTTGGTCTGCTGAGGGCCCGCAGTCAGGGCACATATGAGAGGGCAATCGATGAACAACTAAGGTGTTGCAACGCTCAACGAAAGACTGATGATTGATGCTTCTCATCTCTCTGTTCCTGTCTGTCTGTCCCTGTCTGTCGCTCTCTCTGACTCTCTCTCTCTCTGTCTCTAAAAAATAAAAAAAATAAAAAATAAATATTTTATAAATTCTGTACCTGATAGATACGTGAATTCCAAACTGCCCTCTTGATGTTCCGCTTATCCGTCAGACCTCACCCCTACCGAACAATCGCCCCTGGGACAAAGGAATTCCAGGAAGCTGGTCAATCACCCCAAAGATGAGTATTCCAGAAAGCCGAACATACCAGCACACCCTTGCTCGAGGCTATCCCCAACCCTACAAAGTTTTACCTCAGTCTGTTTTTGGGGCCCTTCTTTCGGAGAAGCACCCCAGCAGGTCTTTCTCCTCTAATAAAGCCTGCACCGCCCTGGCCGGTTGGCTCAGTGGTAGAGCATCGGCCTGGCGTGCAGGAGTCCCAGGTTCGATTCCCAGCCAGGGCACACAGGAGAAGCGCCCATCTGCTTCTCCACCCCTCCCCCTCTCCTTCCTCTCTGTCTCTCTCTTCCCCTCCCGCAGCCAAGGCTCCACTGGAGCAAAGTTGGCCCAGGTGCTGAGGATGGCTCTGTGGCCTCTGCCTCAGGCGCTAGAATGGCTCTGATTGTGGCAGAGCGACACCCCAAGATGGGCAGAGCATCGCCCCCTGGTGGGCATGCCGGGTGGATCCTGGTCAGGCGCATGTGGGAGTCTGTCTGACTGCCTCCCCGTTTCCAGCTTCAGAAAAATACAAAAAAAAAAAAAAAAAAAAAAGTCTGCACACCTGGAGTTCCAGTGTCATCTCATTCTTACATCTGGTGCCAAAACCCAGGACAGGGTATCGACTGCCTGGACGATCCCCTTGCTGGCCGAACTTACAACCAGGGAAGCAGTGGACAGTGGCAGCTCGTCCAGGCTTACTCCCTGATTCTGTTCGGCTGTGTGAGCGCGGTTGAGTGACCAGCAGTCCAACCCTGTCCTGAACCCCTGCCGGACCAGGAAGGTAAGGAGTTTCTCCCTCCCTTTCCCCTCCAAATTTCTCTCCAAAAACACCCCTTCCTGGTCAGAAGGTTTTGACTTCGGACCCCATATCTATGAGTGGTCTGCCTCTACTCCTTTATGGACTTCTATGAAAGTCTAGGCATGCCTAGCCAGGCCCCTGTCCTACGTCCCGGGATCTCAGCCTTGGGGTGATGACCTCCTGTCTGAGACTCTCTTTCTACAGAGATTTTCTCCTCTCGGAACTGTGACTGAAGGCGGGGAGGCGCCCTTCTCTCACCAGTCTCCTCTACTGTGTGCTCCTCCCAGTCCAAACCGTTCAGCCAGACTCCCCTCGGAACATGGGCTCCTCCCAATCTCAGGCCTCAGAGGCTACTCCTCTACTCCTTCGGGACTCCTCCTTCAGGACTCCTCTACTCCTTCGGGACTCACCTTATTCTCTGAGGTTCACAGTTTGGGAGGTTTCTACTCCAAGCAGCCTGCTTCTACGAACTTCCTCGAAAGTCTGGGTGCCTAGCCAGGTTGCTTTCTACTACCATTACAATATCCTAAAAGATCTTGACAACTTTTGCTACCAGACGGGGAGGGCATCAGAGATTCCTTATGTGCAGGCCTCTCTTCTCCCTTTGCTCTTGTCCTTAATTTCTGTACTGCTTGTTCTACACGCAGGCCGTTTTTGGCCAGAGAAACCTCACCTAAAACCTCCACTCCTAATCTTTCCTTCTCCATGGACTTTCAACTCTCTCTCCCTACTGCCTGACCCCCATGGGCACCCCTTTCTTGGGACCCCTCTCTGGTCCCTCTGCAAATCTCTTTCTCTCGAGTCTCTTCCCTCCAGAAAGCCCCCTCCCTTTGCAGGATTCTGTTTCTCATTCACCTGCAAATACCATTCTCTCTTTCTCCTTCCCTGCTGGCCAGGGGCCCTCCCTTCTCCACTGTGTTCTTAAATCCCTCCTCCATCCTTAAAAACTGTGGCTCTGGCTGCGGTGCCTGTCTCTCTTCTTCGACCCCTCCCCACTGGCTTCGGCTGTATTTTACCCATTTTCCTGTCCCTACCAGCTTCCGCTATAGCTATGTTCTTCTCCTCAGGAGAAGTGCCCGGCAGGGTTCCTTTCTTCCTTTCAATAAAGCCTGTTACTCTGGTCTTTTCGAACTCCCATGGATTCCAACAGTACCTTTGAATTTCCTTAGTGATCTTAGGAAGTAGATTCTTATTAACCTTTTATCGACCAGGAAGTGAAGCCACAGAGAGAGGGACTCCTAGGCTCGTCTGCTTCTAGGGCCCATTACTACAGCATAGCCTGCAAATGCAGGTGTGCAAAAATATCCCTTCCTTAGTTATCTAGAGCTCAGGTTCATCCAAACTCACGTCCTTCCTGGGGCACCCACCCTTCTGTCCACAGTTGTGCTGTGGTCCTTGGAGTCTTCCTGGGGCCCAAGGGTCCCTCTGTCATTGACCCACAAGGGCTGCCATGGATCCATCGTCTTGGTTTACATGGCCTCTAAGGCTCTAGAATTCTCTGCTGCTTCTAGATCTTGCTCTGGGCTCCAGGAAGCCTGGACTCAATCTTAGCTCTGCCATTGGCAACTCACTTCATTTCTCCAAGCCTTTGTCTCCTGCCCCATGACGTGGGAACGGAAGGTTCTGCGGTGTGTTTTTGGTGAGATGCCCCAGCCAGCGGATCCCTCTCCACTGTCTTGCATTCTGCTCAGGCACTCAGCTTCAGGTGGAGCCTTCGATGGTGAGACCCACAGGCCACTGCTGCCACCACGTGTCTTTCTCCTGTCCTCCATCCAAAACAGTCTTTTTCTGCTCTGGGGATCCAGGCACCACCCTTCTTCCTGCTTCTGCCTCAGGCGGTCTGACTTACCAGAAAATCCATTTTATTTGTTTTAGGTAAGGCATTTATATGCTCAACAGATATAAAAGAGGATATAGTGAAAAGGCTCCCTCCTACACCTGCTTCTCTCCCCCCAGTGTCTCACTCTGGACATCAACATTGTTACCAACTCCCTTCGTCCTTGGGAGATGATGTCTGCATATCCTAGCAACTAGTTTTACACATCCTCTCCCTGCCCACATAAGACACACTGTTTTTTTTTTCTTTTTTCTGAAGTTGGAAACGGGGAGAGACAGTCAGACAGACTCCCGCATGCGCCCCACCGGGATCCACCTGGCACGCCCACCAGGGGCGACGCTCTGCCCACCAGGGGGCGATGCTCTGCCGCAACCAGAGCCACTCTAGCGCCTGGGGCAGAGGCCAAGGAGCCATCCCCAGCGCCCGGGCCATCTTTGCTCCAATGGAGCCTTGGCTGCGGGAGGGGAAGACAGAGACAGAGAGGAAGGAGGGGGGGGTGGAGAAGCAAATGGGCACTTCTCCTATGTGCTCTGGCTGGGAATTGAACCCGGGTCCCCCGCACACCAGGCCAACGCTCTACCGCTGAGCCAACCGGCCAGGGCCAAGACACACTGTTTTTAAATTTATTAAGAAACATTGCAAACATATGCTCCAGTAGAGAGAATGGTATAATGACCCCACCCTGGGCCAGCACCCAGCTGCACCCACTGTCAGCTCAAGGTCAGCCTTGTGTCCTCTCTACCCCACCCACTTTCTGATCCCCGTAGATTAATTTGACACTTCATTATTTCATTCATAAATATTTCAGAATGCATCTCAAACATATAAGGACTCTATTTTTTTTTTTTTGCAATAGAGAGACAGACAGATGGACAGGAAGGGAGAGAGATGAGAAGCATCAACTTGTAGTTGCTCTACTTTAGTTATCCATTGATTGCTTCTCATAGGTGTCTTGACCCGGGGCCCAGCCAACCCAGTGACCCCTCACTCAAACCAGTGACCTTGGGATCATGTTGGTGATCCCACACTCAAGCCAGCAAACCGTGCTCAAGCTCGCGTCCTCAGGGTTTCGAACCCAGGTCTTCAATCTTCCAGGCCGGCCCGCAATCTACTGCGCCACTAACGGTCAGGTTGCATCTTCTTCACATCACGGTGTATTTCGGCTTTCAGTCCACATGCAGTAATGTGCTTTTGACTTTTGGAAACAAAAGTGCCCCCCAAAGCACATAAGACATTAACTAGGTCAGATAAGTGATTAACCTCATCCTTCTTGTTTCCTCCCTTCAAAATAAAAAACCTTTCTCCCTGGTCGGATTGTTGGTTGACTGAAGTGCCAGCAGCGTGGTCCCAATGCACAGAGGTAGCTGGTTTGATTCCCAGTCAGGGCACATATGGGAACAAACCGATGTTTCTCTCTTTCTCTCTTGCTCTCTCTCTCTCTCTCTCTTGCTTTCTCTCTCTTTCTCTCTTCCACTCTCTCCAGAATCAATAAAAAACTTCAAAAATTTCAATTCAATAATTCTTATTAACATACTACTTCTGATTGGAAAGCGGGAAATGCACTGAATCAAGTAGTTACATTTTAACGCACGTGGCTGAGAAATTCCTTCTCCGGGCTCATGAATGCCGAGAATGCTGGCTCTATTTGGGAATTTGACAAAAACAAGTTTGTCCATCTCCTGCTTCTCAGAGCCTCCCAGAGCTCTTCTGTTCCCTAACCTTTGAGATTGTAGTGACGATGCAAATTGGGTCCTAGGAACTCCTGTACTCTCTCTTCTCCACCACACCCGGCCCCTTCTTTCCTCGTCTTGTCAGCTTCTGACAAGTGTTCACAGGAATCTAAAGTTCAAAAAGGTAAGTTCACGAAACTAAATGCCAAGGAGACTTGAGTAATCTTTCTTTATATAACAAAGCACTTCGGGTTCCTTTTCAAATGCCAAGAAGCCTTGCCATCTAACTTTCATTCCCATTTTTGAGAGAGAAGTGGGTACTGAGAAATATTGCTCAACTGAAAGAAAAACGGTAACTTAAATGTTTAAATAATAATTGGCTTTGGGTTTCATCTTTACTGGGGGGTGAGGCAGTAGGGAAGAGTGGGGACTGTGGTGAACTGGAATCCCTTTCTAAAAGGGCAGCTACTACTGAATTCCAGTTGCTTGTTGTTAGGCAAAATATGGGCACAATGTTCCCACATCTTAGGAATTTTCAAAAGAAACTGGAAATGTGGAATTTGAGGTTAAATCAATTTCTTGAATTTTAGATGACTTGATTTTTTTATAAAACATTTTGTCACCTGGCTGGTGGTGGTATAATGAACAGAGTATCAACCTGAGATGCTGAGGTCCCTGGTTCAAGACTCCAAGGTTGCTGGTTTGAAAGCGAGGTTGCTGGCTTGAGTATCGGATCATTGACGTGATCTCAAGGTCACACTGGCCCAAGGTCGCTGGCTTGAGCAAGGCATCACCGGCTGGCTGGAGCCCCCACCCCATCAAAGCACATATGAGAAGCAGTCAATGAACAATTAAAGTGATGCAACTATGAGTCATTGCTTCTTTTCTCACTTCTCCCCACCTTCTCTTTCTCTCTCTCTCTCTCTCTCTAAAGAAAAAAAGAAGACAGCAAGACAGAACTTGTAATGATTTTATGAAATCTCACTGTAATTTTCTTAATATCCTTTTAGTCATACAAGTCAGCTGTTTTCATTGTGAGAGGGGACTACACAAAGGTGTGAATATCAGGAGATGAGAATCATTGGGACCCATCTTGGAGGTTGACTACTATGACAGTCTATAGACTATATATAAGCCCTGGCTGGATAGCTCAGTTGGTTGGAGCATCATCTCGGAGCATGGAGGTTGCTGGTTCGATTCCCCAGTTAGGGCACATACAGGAGCAGTTTGATGTTCCTGTCTCTCTCTCTCTCTCTCTCTCTCTCTCTCTCTCTCTCTTTCTGCCTCTCTTAAAAAGAAAAGATTATATATTACAGTGTCTATGTGAATCAGTTAGGTAAAAACATTCTTATTAGAATTGCGTTGATTCTAGTAACTACTGTGCACACTTTTGCCCCCACTTGGAATAATATCCTTCTCTTATGGCTTCTCTTCCAGCCAAAGCTCAGAAGCTAGTAGTACACGTGCTCCTCTGGAGGCAAGAATTCTTAGGTATTAGGGATGGTTTCACCAGGTGTGGCGAGCAGGATGTGGGTCAACAGCAAAACCTGTCTGGACTCCAGGACCTGAAATGACTTTCTGGCTTCTTGGAAAGTTCCTTCGGTCTCCCAAGTTTCTGGGGATTAAGACACTAGCCAGGCGTCCTCTGGTGGAGAAGGGAAGCCTTGGCTCTCTCTCAAGGGGCTCTCTTTCAGGATCTCGTAGAGCAGGGACAACGTCTTCTGAGACCAAGTGGACCTAACACGCCTCCGAGGTCGATAATCCTGCTCTGGAAAGGCTGCATTTCCGCTGGAGGCTCTGATCCTGGATGAATCCATCCCTATCTGACCAGGTGGTGGCGCAGTGGATAGAGCGTTGGACTGGAATGCCGAGGACCGAGGTTCGAATCCATCCTTATCTTAGGTCTGGAGAAAAGATGCTGTCCCCTCTCTCCAGCTTTTAAGCTTTATTATTTAAATAATGTGTATAAGAGCATGCGTTTCTGTTATAAAAGTAACATCATACATCATTTAAAAAGAACAATCATGACAAGATAACATATTCCACCTGTTTGATTGGTAAGGATGAAAAAAATGTGAGAACCACGTGCCAGGATGGGAGGGTTATAGGGAAAAGGGCTTCTCCATCTTGTGTTAGAAGGGAGTGTCATTGGGCACAGTTGGTTTTTTGTTTTGTTTTTGTTTTTTTTGTTTTTTTCAGGGAAAACTGGCAATCTCTGGCAAAGATTAAAACAAGACAGTCCTCTGATTCAATTAGTTCATTTTTCATGTTGACCCTGGTCCAAGAGTTGTTCAATGTGCCCGAGGCAATGTGACATAAAAAAAAAAATTGGAGGTAATGTACAAATCTATGAGAGGGGACTTGCTAAATAAAGCAAAAGGCATTCATACCATGGCTGGGCTACCATGCTGCCTTTAAAAAGAACGAGGCAGGCCTGACCTGTGGTGGCGCAGTGGGATAAAGCGTCGACCTGGAACACTGAGGTTGCCGGTTCGAAACCTTGGGCTTGCCTGGTCAAGGCACATACGGGAGTTGATGCTTGCTGCTCCTCCCCTTTCTCTCTCTCTCTCTCTCTTTCTCCTCCCTCTCTAAAAATCAACAAATTAAAATAAATAAAAATAAAAAGAATGAGGCAGAAAACACCCCCAAATAGAACTATCCCCAGGAAAGCTCAGGTTAGAATACCATGTTGTAGAACCATACACATAGAATGATCTAACTGCTATGATACTTTAAAAGAAGAGCATTTCTTTGCTTATGTTTATAGAGGCAGAGCAAATTTCTAGAAGGATGCACTAGAGACCATGGCCATCTTGGAGGCTCAGTTCTACACGCCTCGTCCGTGCTCCCATTGGTCCCTGTACTTCCTTCTGTCATCGCAATTACCACACCGAGAACTCCTCAGAGAAGAAACTGCTCTGTCCCCAGCACCTGGCACCCTCAATCTGACACATAGTGGGTGCTCCATAAGTGGCCTCTGAATTCGAATGACAGCACTTGCCTTCTGGTCACCCAAGCTTGACCTACCCTTAACTCACCTTGCACCTACCCTTCTTCCGTATTTCTTCATCTATTGTCAAATCTGATCAGCATGCACCTGCAACCCCTCACACCCATGTCGCCTCTCCTTCCTTTCCTGGGTCGCTGCTCCTGTTGGGACTGTTATTACATTTAAATGAACAGAGTGCTGCAGCCTCCCAGAAGATTGCCACATTTGCCTTCCCTCTGCCACCAGCCCAACCTCAACACTGCAGGCAGAGTGGTCTTTCTACAACATACATCTACTTTCAACCTTCAACGGGATTCCAGGGCTGGGGCGGAAGAGACCCAAGATGAACCTGGACCACCTAGTGGAGCCAAAAAGTAAGCGAGTGCTCAGAAAAGGATGAGGACGTGCTGAAAGGGCACGGGTGCCAACCTGAAAGGGTTCCCAATGGGCAGCACTGGAACGGTTTGGGGAATAGTGAATGTCTTGGATAGTCGTCCATAGGCTAGAATAAACATCCAGGGTTTTATACATGTAAATAAGTAATGCTCTTTCATACTGAAGAATTAGTGTAGAATTCATAAATGGAGAAGGAATGAAAGTGTCCAATGGTGGGACAGGGTGTAACGAATCACAATAATGAGAAGGTATCTTTAGGCTGAAAGAGGAGGCAGGCAACTCCATAGAATATGACAGAATTTATTATAGAGTGATTTACTTACCGGAAGGTCGGGCCGGAGCAGACAGACGGCCCAGCAGTTTTGTGAAAATTAGTCTCTGCTGAAGATTCCTGTTACTGTTCCTTTTTTTTTTTTTTTTTGGTATTTTTCTGAAGCTGGAAACGGGGAGAGACAGTCAGACAGACTCCCGCATGCGCCCGACCGGGATCCACCCGGCACGCCCACCAGGGGCGATGCTCTGCCCACCAGGGGGCGATGCTCTGCCCCTCCGGGGCGTCGCTCTGCAGCGACCAGAGCCACTCTAGCGCCTGGGGCAGAGGCCAAGGAGCCATCCCCAGCCCCCGGGCCATCTTTGCTCCAGTGGAGCCTTGGCTTGCGGGAGGGGAAGAGAGAGACAGAGAGGAAGGGGGGGGGGAGAAGCAAATGGGCGCTTCTCCTATGTGCCCTGGTCAGGAATCGAACCCGGGTCCCCCGCACGCCAGGCTGACACTCTACCGCTGAGCCAACCGACCAGGGCCTACTGTTCCTTTTTAATAAGAGTATAACTCCGGTACTAATGATTGACAGGACAAAGGGACAAAGAATGCAGTAGCACCAGGGACCATACCTCCTGGTGGTTAATCTTGTTATCAGTTTCATATGCATCTCAGTTGTCATGCTGGCCGCTACTAACGAAAGTATTTAAGGTCACATTTTAAGGGACACAGAAAATCATTAACTAGAAGACTTTGGTATACTTACTAAGGAGAGTGAGGTTGGCCAAAGGTCACAGCATAAAAGGACACAAAGATGGGGATGGTTTTCGTTCATATCTACATCTATGCAGAGGGGAAGAGAAATGGTTTCTGTAGGCAAGATCCACTAGTGGATGTTAAAATCTGTGGGCAAAAGATGGAGAACAGGAGTCAATTTCTCTTTTAGAATTAAATGTGTGCCCCTGAACCCCAAACAAATTATTTGTTCAAGGGCCAACTGCTGTTATGCTAAAGCATATATTTATAGAAATGCATGCTTTTTTATTATTACTATAAATGGCTTTCTTTTTATTTTTCTTTTTAAAAATGCAATTGGGGCCTGACCTGTGGTGGCTCAGTGGATAAAGCATTGACCTGGAACACTGAGATTGCCAGTTCGAAACCAAACCCTGCACTTGTCTGGTCAAGGCACATATGGGAGTTGATGCTTCCAGCTCCCCTCCCCCTTCTCTCTCTCCTCTCTAAAATGAATAAATTTTAAAAAATGCAGTTGGGGCATTGTGTTTCTTTTTGTAAATTATGTACAGAGAGACTACATTGTCCATGACTTCTTATTCGGTATAGTAAAATGAGGTTATGGAGTATTTGTATTCAAAGGGAGCTGTGGGTCTAACAAGTCGTCTACACGGTCAGGCTCTTATCCAGCCCAGCTCTTGTGTTAGTCTTGAGGGACTCAACTATTAACTGTCTTTTCACCACCTGGGCTTTCTAGGGTGTCTACTGATGGCACACTTTGATTGTGTGTCCCTAACCCTGAATGAGCTGGGAAAAGTTGCCAGAATTAGATCTTGCTGGCCATCATAAAGGCTTTGAATTTAATCCTAAAGGCAGCGGGAAGCCATTGAAGGGTTGCTATTTGTTCTTTGTCCATTTAAAAAAAAAATTTTAAGGCCCTGGCCGGTTGGCTAAGTGGTAGAGCGTCGGCCTGGCATGCAGGAGTCCCGGATTCTATTCCCGGCCAGGGCACACAGGAGAAGCGCCCATCTGCTTCTCCACCCTTTCCCCTCTCCTTCCTCTCTGTCTCTCTCTTTCCCTCCCACAGCCAAAGCTCCATTGGAGCAAAGTTGGCCCGGGTGCTGAGGATGGCTCTGTGGCCTCTGCCTCAGGCGCTAGAATGGCTCTGGTTGCAACAGAGCAACGCCCCAAATGGGCAGAGCATCGCCCCCTGGTGGGCATGCCAGGTGGATCCCGGTCGGGCGCATGTGGGAGTCTGTCTGACTGCCTCCCTGCTTCCAACTTCAGAGAAATTAAAAAAAATAAAAAAATTTTTTTAAAACTATTTATTCATTTTAGAGAGGGCAGATAAAGAGAGGAGAGAGAAGTGTGGGGGGGTGACAGGAAGTGTCAACTGCCATATGTGCCTTGACCAGGCAAGCCCAGGGTTTCGAACTGATGATCTCAGCATTACAGGTAAATGCTTTTATCCACTGCACCATCACAGGTCAGGCTGTTCTTTGTTTCTTTATTTTAAATTTCCCGTGCTCAAAGTAGCTTTTCAATTTTCCCCCATTCTCAATGAAGTCTTTATTTTGAAATAATTTTAGACTTAGAAGAGTTTGCAAAATTATACTTTTTAAAATATAGCAAAGAGGCCTGACCTGTGGTGGTGCAGTGGATAAAGCGTCGACCTGGAACGCTGAGGCCCCCGGTTCGAAACCCTGGGCTTGCCCATTCAAGGCACATATGGGAGTTGAAGCTTCCTGCTCCTCCCCTCCCTCTCTCCCCTCTTCTCTAAAATAAATAAATAAAATCTTTAAAAAATAAAAAATAAAAAATAAAATATAGCAAAGAGAAAAACAGAAAACAATAAAAAAATTAAAATAATATACACTAGACAGTTCCAGGGACAGAGAGAAAGAGTCAGAGAGAGGGATAGATAGGGACAGACAGATAGGAATGGAGAGAGATGAGAAGCATCAATCATCAGTTTCTCGTTGCGACACCTTAGTTGTCCATTGATTGCTTTCTCATATGTGCCTTGACTGTGGGCCTTCAGTAGACTGAGTAACCCCTTGCTCAAGCCAGCAACCTTGGGTCCAAGCTGGTGAGCTTTTTGTTCAAGCCAGATGAGCCCATGCTCAAGCTGGCGACCTCGGGGTCTCGAACCCAGGTCCTCCACATCCCAGTCTGATGCTCTATCCACTGCACCACTGCCTGGTCAGGCCCATATACTTTTTATTTTATTTTATTTTTTGTATTTTTCTGAAGTGAGAAGTGGGGAGGCAGAGAGACAGATTTCTGCATGTGCCCAACCAGGATCCACCCGATATGCCTACTAGGGGGCGATGCTCTGCCTATCTGGGGCTCTGCTCCTTTGCAATCAGAACCATTCTAGCTCCTGAGGTGGAGGCCATGGAGTCATCTTCAGCACCTGGGCCAATTTTGCTCCAATGGAGCCTTGGCTGCAGGAAGAGAAGAGAGAGATAGAGAGAAAAGAGAGAGGAAGTGTGGAGAAGCAGATGGGTGCTTCTCCTGTGTGCCCTGGCTGGGAATCGAACCCAGGACTTCCATATTCCAGGCCGACACTATACCACTGAGCCAACTTGCCAGGGCCCCATATACTTTTTACCCAGCTTCCCCTAATGATAACATCTTACATAAATAAATATGGTCCATTATCAGAACCAGGAAGTCCACACTGGTATAATATTCACTAAACTACAAACCTCATTCACTTTTATCAGTTTTTACATGCATTCTCTGTGTGTGTGTGTGTTTATGTGTAATTCTATGAAGTTTTATCACAGGTATATAGATATATGTAAATGTCACCACAGTCAGGACACATAACTGTTTTATCGTTACAAGTGTGTTTGTTTTTAACTGCAATGTTGGTCAGATGTATTTTTAAAAGGGTAGGAGTACTGTTTCCACATTTTTTAGTATCTGAAGTTCCATTCACTGCTCAGTAAGAAGGATCTTGTTCCGTTCAAGTTTCTTGTCTTTATCAAAAGACTTCAAACTAGAAACCAAATCATGGGAGATGGCACAATCCTTTGCTGTATCTTTTTTAAAAAAGATGTGTTGATGGTGAAAAATGCACACAAAATTTCAAGACTTGATATGAAAAAAAGAATGTGAAATATATCATTAATTTAAAAAATACTGAATATACGTTGCAATATAATTTTTTATTTTGCAACATATATATAATATTCTGGACATTTGGGTTAGATAAAATATTAACATCAGCTTCACCACTTTCTTCTTACTTTAAGAATATAGCGGCCCTGGCCAGTTGGCTCAGTGGTAGAGCATCGGACTGGCGTGTGGAAGTCCCCGGTTTGATTCCCGGCCAGGGCACACAGGAGAAGCGCCCATCTGCTTCTCCACCCCTCCCCCTCTCCTTCCTCTCTGTTTCTCTCTTCCCCTCCCACAGCCGAGGCTCCATTGGAGCAAAAGATGGCTCGGGCACTGGGGATGGCACCTTGGCCTCTGCCTCAGGCACTAGAGTGGCTCTGGTCGCGACAGAGCGACGCCCTGGAGGGGCAGAGCATCGCCCCCCTGGTGGGCATGCCGGGTGGATCCCGGTCGGGCGCATGCGGGAGTCTGTCTGACTGTCTCTCCCCATTTCCAGCTTCAGAAAAATACAAAAAAAAAAGAAAAAAAAAGAAAAGAATATAGCTACTGACATGCTCTCCCTCCCAAGGGCACACCTGCGCCTTTTCCTTCCTCCTCTTCTTCTTTCTCAGGAGTGCCTCTCCTAAACTCTAAGCGTCCCGAGAGACTTGCAACCAGGGGAGCAGTGGGCGGTGGCAGCTCATCCCAGGCTACTCCCCTGACCCCGTCTCCAAGGCCCCTTTTCTGTGACTGCAGCGAGCTGACAGCAGCCCCGCCTAGGATTTGTCCTGTTGCTTCTTCTTAGGCCTTTCCTTGTTTCACTGTCTTTAGCATTAATGCATGTAGTCTCAGAAATTAAATAAAATAAAAATACGGCTACTAATTTACACTTGCTTGTGTGGTGTGTGTCCTAGTCCTATTGGGCGGTGCCCATCTGGATATGGTTGCAAGCGCAGAGGGTCCATGTGCAAGGGGTATGGGCGTCGCAGGGATGGGGCAAGAGGAAGAGGTTTATCCTATCCTGAGGCCCGACGTGAACTGAACTTATAACCACAGCTCTCTCCCTCTTTTGCTTTCTATTGAGATGAAATTCACATAACATAAAACTAACCATTTGCAAGTGAACAATTCAATGATATTCAGTGTGTTCTCAATGTTGTGCAACCACCACCTCTTTTTAATTCCAAAACACTTAAATCACCCCAAAAAGAAACCTTCTGTCCATTAAGCAGTTCCTTTCCGTCCCCTCTGACCCTCAGCTTCTGGCAACCACAAATATGCATTCCGTGTCTATAGCTTTAGCTATTCTAAATATTTCATACAAATAGACTCATACACTTTGTGACCTTTGTGTTAGGCTTATTTCATTTAGCATAAGGTTTTTGAGGACATCCACACTGCAGAATGTATCAGAACTTCGCTCCTTATTATGGCAGAATAATATTTCATTGTGGGGACACAGCACACTTTGTTTATTCATTCATCTGTTCATGGATGTTTGGTTTGCTTCCATCTTTTGGTTGTGACTAATGATGCTATAAACACGCATGCACATGTATTTGTTTGAGTACCAGTTTTCAATTATTTTGGGTGTACACCCAGGAGTGGAATTCCCGGGCCATATGGTAATTCTGTTTAATGTTCTGAGGAACTACCACACTGATTCCACAGCAGCTGAGCCATGTGTACATTCCCGCAAGCAGTTCATGGGGCTCTAATTTCTCCACATCTTCATTATTTCCTTTTTTTAAGATATACATCCTAATGGGCGTCTTGCTGCGATTTTGATTTGTGGTTCTCTACTGACTACTGATGTGAAGCAGCCAACAACACTTTGACAACAAAGTTTAACAAATCCCTTCAGGAAACCAGGCCTTTGCCTTCCACATAGAGACACAGGTCACGCTGGATAGATAGCTCAGTTGGTTAGAGCATCATCCCAAACGTAGAGGTTGCAGTTTGGTCCCCAGTCAGGGCACATGCAGGAACAGATGGATGTTCCTGTCTCTCTCTCTCTCTCTCTCTCATTAAAATCAATCAATAAATAAAAAAGAACAGAGACACAAGTCTCCCCCAAGGTGCCTGTTTAGGATCTGAATATTTGGTTTAGGATCTGAATATTTGTGTGTCTTTGTTTTTTTTTTTTTTTTTCTGAAGCTGGAAACGGGGAGAGACAGTCAGACAGACTCCCACATGCGCCCGACCGGGATCCACCCGACACGCCCACCAGGGGCAACGCTCTGCCCACCAGGGGGCGATGCTCTGCCCCTCTGGGGCGTCGCTCTGCCGCGACCAGAGCCACTCTAGCGCCTGGGGCAGAGGCCAAGGAGCCATCCCCAGCGCCCGGGCCATCTTTGCTCCAATGGAGCCTTGGGTGTAGGAGGGGAAGAGAGAGACAGAGAGGAAGGATGGGGGGGTGGAGAAGCAAATGGGCGCTTCTCCTATGTGCCCTGGCCGGGAATCGAACCCGGGTCCCCCTCACGCCAGGCCGACGCTCTACCGCTGAGCCAACCGGCCAGGGCCTTTCTTTTTTCTTTTTTTAAAATTGATTTTAGGAAGAGAAGAGGAGAAAGAGAGAGAGAGACAGGAACATTGATCTGTTTTCATATGTGCCCTGACTGAGGATCGAACCAGCAACCTCTGAGCTTTTGGATGGTGCTCTGAGCTATCTAGCCAGGGTCACCCATAATTCTTATGTTGAAATCCTACTTCCCCAATGTGACGGCATTAGGAGGTGGGCCTTGTGGAGGTGCTTAGGTCATGAGGACGAGCTCCCTTCCCCGCAGGCAAGGTCACAGCCAGAAGATGGCCATCTGCAAATCAGGAAACAGGTTCTTCTCAGGTACCAGATCCACCAGCACCTTGATCTTGGACTTCCCAGCCTCCAGAACTCGAAGAAATTAACGTTTGTTGCTGACACCACCCAATCTGTGGTATTTTTGTTATAGCAGGCCAAACGGACAAAGTGCATATGGTTGCGATTCCATGTCCCTTCCTGCTTTCATGCTTAGGTATGACAGGGGCTGTGGTTCTGTCCGCTTTGCGACTTGGGCTCAGCTCTTCACAGCCGCTCTGCAGGCCCCGAGGTCTCCAAAGATTTGGTTTATCTGTAGAAACAGTTTGGGAGACACTTTTGCACAGGGGAGAAGAAAAAGGAAGGAGGGAGGCCCTGGCCAGCTGGTTCAGTTGGTTATAGCATTGTCCTGATAGGCCAAGGCTACGGGTTCAATCACCCAATGAATGCATAAATAAGTGGAACAACAAACTGATCTCTCTCTCTCTTCTCCTCTCTCTCTAAAATCAACTGTTTAAAAAAGAAAGGCAGAGGTGGAGGTGAGCAGAGCCCGAAGCCTCCTGGTTCTGCAGAGGAAGCAAGGCCGTGTTTCCGAGCCACTCGGGGAGGATTCGTGGCTCCGGGAAGGTCTCTGCAGGGAAATGAGCTACCATGATGGATGGGGACCACGAGTGATGGGGACGGAGATGATGACAAAGGGTCCCCGGTGGGATTAGCTGGGAGGCCTGCCAGGAGCCACAGAAAGCAGACCTCTTTCTTGTGGAGACCGCCTCCGTCTCAGGAGACAGGCTGGCTTGTTAAGGTTGAGCCTTGGTGGGGTGGGAGTGCCCACAACAGGTTGGCACCATCATACTGTAAAATGTTTGTTGTCAGAGCAAAATAGGGAACTGCAGGGGTGAGGGGGGGGGCCTGAAAGCCAGGTGGTAGGAAAGGGGTTTGTCTGCATTCCAAGAACTGCGTGGATTTGAAGGGCTGTCTGAGCAGGATCAGATGTGCATTTCACAAGATGGCACTGGATGTAGTATGCACAACAAACAGCAGGGGGCGAGAGGGAGACAGCAGAGGTCATCTCTGGGAGTACACCAGCAAGGCATGGGCATCCCTGAACAAGTGCCCAGTCCTGTTCTAGATGCTTCCACAGACACACAGCCCATACAAGATGTGGCCATGGCACTCAGAGACATACAGCCATATCAGTTCAAGTGACTCCTGTTTATTGTTCTTGTGCTGCAGTAAGAAGAAGGTGAGTTTCAATTTATTCATTCATTGTGGTTTGAATGAATAAATAGCCGAACAACAAGACAATTGAGAGGGTGTGTTAACCCCTAAGGCCAGTTGACCGAATGTAATGTCCGGCCACAGGCATTTGTTACCTAAATACCATGTCTAGCGTTTTCTCTTGATGGCAATATGGGTATTTGTAAGGTCATGACAATTCATCCCCATTAATTCACCTCTCTGAGCTTCAGTTTCTTCATCTGTGAAATAGGATTATAAGATTTTCTCCATCATTGTGTGGTTATGAGGACTGAGATGATGCATGCAATGTGTTTAGCACAGTGCACACAATAAATGTTAGTGATTGTCATTATTATTATTTTTTCTCAAATAAGAGTGAAATACACATGTCCTTTATTACTAAGTTATTACTCAACCACGTAGCTCTCTCTCCCATGACTTTGAGCTCCTTGCAGGCAATCGATATGTCAGATATCTTTTTCTTTTTTTCTTTTTCTTTTTTTTGTATTTTTCTGAAGCTGGAAACGGGGAGGCAGTCAGACAGACTCCCGCATGCACCCGACTGGGATCCATCCAGCATGCCCACCAGGGGACGATGCTCTGCCCATCTTGGGGCGTTGCTCTGCCACAATCAGAGCCATTCTAGCGCCTGAGGCAGAGGCCACAGAGCCATCCTCAGCGCCTGGGCAAACTTTGCTCCAATGGAGCCTTGGCTGCGGGAGGGGAAGAGAGAGACAGAGAGGAAGGAGAGGGGGAGGGGTGGAGAAGCAGATGGGTGCTTCTCCTGTGTGCCCTGGCCGGGAATTGAACCTGGGACTCCTGCACGCCAGGCCGATGCTCTACCACTGAGTCAACCGGCCAGGGCCTCAGACATCTTTGTATCTACCATACGCATAAGAGTAACTGATGACCACCAATGGGAGTTAGGGGGGAGGGCACAAAGGAGAGCCATGTCCCTGTCCACAGTGCTGAATCCTCATGGTCTGGGTGCTTGCTGTGATGCTTCCTCTCCAACTAGTTCACATCGTGTTCTTTACAAAGATGCCCTCTGGAGTTCTGTAACACAGTGGCCCTGGCATCAGCCCTCATCTGATCTCTCAGATGTGTTAACTGAAATAAGACAGGTAGTAAAAGATGTGCTAGCATGAACTCACTGTTAGAAAACTGACTCAGATCCTGGCCAGGGAGCTCAGTTGGTTAGAGCATCATCCTAATACACCAAAGTGTGGATTCACTCTCCAGTTAGGATACATACAAGAAACAACCAATGAATGTGAAAATAAATGGAACAACAAATCAATGTTTCTCTCTTTCTCTCTCTCATAATCAATCAATAATAATTATTTATTTTTTTTTGTATTTTTCCGAAGTTAGAAATGAGGAGGCAGTCAGACAGATTCCCGCATGTGCCAGACCAGGATTCACCCGGCGTGCCCACCAGGGGGTGATGCTCTGCCCATCTGGGGTGTTGCTCTGTTGCTGCTGGAGCCATTCTAGTGCCTGAGGTGGAGGCCATGGAACCGGCCTCAATGCCCGGGGCAACTTACCTCCAATGGAGCCTTGGCTGCGGGAGGGGAAGAGAGAGATAGAGAGGAAGGACAGGGGAAGGGTGGAGAAGCAGATGGGCGCTTCTCCTGTGTGCCCTTACCAGGAATTGAACCTGTGATTTCCACACTCCAGGCTGATGCTCTACCACTGAGCCAACTGACCAGGGCCAATAAATAACAATTTTAAAAAAGAAAAACACACACTGTGTGCACATTCTTTTTTGTAGAACACATACTGTGCACACACAAATTATTGAACTTGTTTAGAGAAAT